>NC_092326.1:19180407-19483437 GCF_036785885.1 Coffea arabica
TGAGAAAGTCGAAAATACCCCTGCTGCCCTGGTTTCATCCGAACTTGGGACTTGCTTCTGTAATTAGCTAATTTGGCTAGGAATACTTCTGAACTGGTTGTTGAGGTCTTCTGAAGAAATGTAGCCTGATGTCCTAGCTGTCTTTTGGCTTTGGAATCAATGGATTTGGACCTAGGTAGACTGAATTGTAGCTCGTTAACCAGAACGTGGTTTGTCCACCTGTATTTTGCAGTTCTGAACTAGTGTCTTGTATTTTTGACCTAGTTGCACTACAAACTGGACTGAGTGACCTTCTACATTGTTGTAGCCCTATCTCTTAGCTTCGAAACGGTGTATTTTGCACCTCTATCCGATAATCGTAGTGCCTTTAGTGCCATTTCCGCAAAATGTTGTCAAGTATTGTTTTATCTAAAAATGTTTCTAGCCTGCTTTTGTATTTATTGTGGTATTTATATGATTGTAAGCCTAGTGAACGGCTTTTGGACATGAGATTATATTATATGACATGTTGGGACTGATTTGAGGAAAATAATGAAGTCATTAATGGCTGGAAAAATAGGTAAACACAAGGGACATGCCGTCCGTTTATTTTCTTGTAAATTGAATAAGTTAAAGTGGTTTTTTTTTTTGGAAATGTATTTTGTATCAAATTGAACGTATTGCCTTGGAAGTGTCTTCGGGTTTTTGAATAAGGGTTCGAAGACTACATTTCTATTCGAACTCGTATATTGTCTTTTGGCAAATAATGTGACCGTTTTATCTTTTGAAAACATGATACCTCTTTCGTTTCAAACTTCAAATGGTCCTTAAGCCTTTCCAACCGATAGAGGTATGAGTTCGGGTTTTAACGGCCACAAGTGAATTGCTTTTAAACAAGGTTTTAAGTGTGGAGGTTAAAGTATTGTATCCTCCTTTTTACATGATTTTTATCAAGGCATTGGTTATTTTATTGGCCACTTGAATAAATATGTTTTCGAGTCACATAAGCAATTCCGAAAGAATGTTTTCTTAGCCCCTCTTCTGGAACTTTGAATTGTTTTGAGTCAGGTGTTTCCTTTTAGAGACTTTATAACCCTCTTGGTTTGGGTTGCATTAGGATTATTCTTGTTTACGGATCCAAATGCCTCTTTACACTTTGAAAGTCTTTTATACGTTTACTCGCGAGTAGTCGGGTTTTGGTTGATTTCCTCTAAATCATGTTAGATGGATTGTAATGTGATCTTTGTGGAATTTTAGGTTTCATTGGTGATTGAGAATTGGGCGTTGTTTTGCGGTTATAGGTGAGTGTTCCTTGTTTGTTATGTTTCCTGATTTTATGGCTTGTTTGAATGATTGATAACGTGTTAAACGCTTTCAATGATTGCTAAAATGATTTTCGAGGCGAGTGTGTACTTTACCGCACTTAGCCTAAATGATTGTGAAATTTTAATGATTGAGCGATTGAAATGTTAATTGTGCATGAATGTAGGCCTTCGGGCTGAACTGGCCATTGCCCCTTGTTACCGGTCGTCTCGAGCCAGTCGGACTCGGTCGAGCGATTAGGAACTTGGGTGAACGATCCGGTATACTCGAGTATTACCCTGTAGGTTGGTGGAGCCTGGCCAAAAGCCAGGGACGGGGTGAATGAAATGAATGAATGAATGAACGAGGGGTTTTACTTATACAAAATGCATTTTCAAATGATTGAAGGAAGGAGAATGGAAGGAGAATGAATGAATGAATGAATGAACGATTGGCTCCTTGTGAGCCCGTATCCTTTTAATGAATGTGTTTATCGCTTTATTGTACTTGTATCGTGAATTGTTGTTTACATGCATTTGTTTCTCTTGTTGCCTATGTGTACGGAACCTCACTGAGCTTTCCAGCTCATCCCTTTAGTTTTTGTTTTCCTTAGCAGGGGAAGACGTGCGAGGACGGAAGCTACGAATAGATTAGCCGTTTTAGTACTTTGGTTTCTTTTGTAAAGGTTCTCGCCCTAGTGCTTGGCACGGGCTGGTTGTATGGTGAATTGAGAACCTATATTTTGACAGTTGTACTTCCATTGAGACAGTAATGTATATAAGTTTACGTTTAAGTTTGGAATTATTGTTATTTCGATTGTTTTGTGGATTTTCTTGCCTTCTCTTATAGCAACTGACTGAGTCCCGGCGAGAGCTGGGCAGACGGTCCGCCGATACCCTGGGGTACGCCCTAGGGAGAAGTGGGGCCGTTACAGTTGGTATCAGAGCCTGCTTCGCGTGGTCTCTGCGCGGAGTGAGCCTGGACTGAGTGATAAATAGGTATGATGGATTAAGTGCTCGTTGGAGCATAAGCTTTGAACTGTGAATGTTATAGGCCTTAAATCTTTCTCGTGGTATCTAAGGACAATAGATAGGTACGTCTGGGAGGAATTCCGATTGTAGATGGTTTACTCTTGGGACTGGCCAGCTCGAGAGGTGAATTATCTTATCTCGGATTCTCGTACCCGAGTACTCCAGAGTTGGGACGATGTTAAGTATATGAGATTTATATTTTGAGACCATGAACATGCTTTGTCCAACTAGAATGAGTACCAGAGGTTAAGGGATATCCAGTGTGAACAGTAAGTGACGTGAGAGACCGGACGGGGTTACCTTAGCTGAAACTAGGATGACATATCACCTTCTCGTTTAATTCGCCAGTATATTCTTATTATATGACGTCTATTGATGTGATTGTGCGTATGAATATTTTCCTGACTTGATATGTACTTGTGAAATTGATCCTCTATTTACTCGATATGTGGGGTGTTATGTGCGTAAATGTTATTTGTGTACTTGGTACATCGATATTGTTGTTTTAGTCATCTTATCGCATTTATTCATTAAATTAACTTTTGGAAAAAAAAAGAGAGAAGGGAAATATATATCTATGGACGGGAGACGTAGTCGTGGACGTGGTCAAGGCCGTGGAACTAAACGGACCTCAGAACCAAGAGCAGAAAGGGAAACGTCTGCCGAGCAAGACCAAGGACCGAGAATTGCAACTGGAGACCAAATGGCGACGGTAATGCAACAAATGACGGATATTTTGGCGAGATTAGTAGAGCAACAAGGTCCAATACCTGTAAATCAACCCCGGAACCCTGAGATGGGCGAAGATAAAGCTCTGGAGAGGTTTCAGAAGTTTGCACCTCCAAAATTCGCTGGAGGGCCTGATCCGGATATCGCTGAGCAATGGTTAGAGGCCATGGTGAATATATTCACAGCTTTAAACTACACTGAGCAGAGGCAAGTGAACTTTGCAGTGTTTCAATTTGAAGGACCGGCCCGAGCGTGGTGGAACGTAATTAGAGCAAAATGGGAAAGGGAACGGACCATATGGACCTGGACGAACTTTACCAGAGAATTTAATGAGAAGTACCTCCCACCTTTAGTCCAAGAAAGGAGGGAGGACGAATTTATTGGACTACGCCAGGGGACATTAAGTGTGGCTGAATACGAAACGAGATTCACCAAACTATCCAAGTTTGCCTCAGAATTAGTAGCCACGGAACCGAGAAGAGTAAGGCGGTTCATACAGGGATTGAACTTGGACATTCAAGAGGCGTTGGCAGCAGCGCAAGTGAACACTTTTACGGAGGCCCTTGAGAAGGCTCAACGAATCGAGAGAGCCAAGGCACAAATAAAGGCCTCCCAAACTCGGAAAAGAGGTGCATCGGGCAGTGGATTAGAAGAGTTTAGTGAAACGATGGCGCCTTCTAAAGTGCCAAAAGTAAGCCAGTTATCCTATCCGCCATGGACAATAGGGGCAGTTGATGAGAGGTCTACTAAAGGAAGTCAAATTGGACCTAAGGAGATTTCTCAAGATAGTCAAAAGATGACCTCTCCCTTGATTTGCGGTTACTGTGGAAAGGCCAACCACACCGAAGATGCTTGTTGGCGGAAAGGACGGAAATGTTTGATTTGTGGAAGCAGTGAGCATCAAGTGAGCAATTGTCCGAGGAGGCATCCACGTGAGGGTAGTTGTGACGACCCCACTTCTCCCAAGGGCGGACCCAAGGGTATCGGCGGGCCGCCTGCCTAGCTCGCGCCAGGACTCAAAACTTAAAGTTCGAAAGAGCACTAAATACAATATATACAATCCAAAAGTTATATTTACATCTTCAAAAGTCTCGAGTCAAACCACTCTAATATACTACAACCACAACCAGCAGAAGATAGACCCTAAGAAGGGTCCTTATACAAACCACCAAAACAAAAACAAACATCCTAACTGTCCAACTATTACAAACAAACTTAACTACACTAGTGTAAGTGCCAAATCCCCGCGTCGGCCCCTGCTAAGGAAAACAAAAGGAATGGGGTAAGCTAAAAGCTTAGTAAGTAAACAGGGGCGAAGGCATAAATTCACGTAGCAACAATTACACAATAAGAGTAAAGCAAAAGCATAAAGAACAACATCATATAATAAGGATACGGGTGGCTCCAAAGCCAATTCATGTGCCATGTATGATCTCCTGCCGACACTCCGTCGACCGCAAATGATAGTCCGTAGAACTTCACTTGTACACCCACCGACACCTTATCACCCTCACTGGCCAGTCACCTCACAAACTTGCCCGGGCGAACGAAATCACAAACTTGAGCTTGAGTCACAAGCTCGGGTCACAAACTTGGTCACCTTCTCGGTGAACCGGATTCACAAAATTGGTTCATAACATGAACCTACAAACTTGGTGACCTCAGACCAAGTTGGACTGACTTCGACCAAGCCCTAACCGGCTCGAATAGTCCAAACAGGTCTTAGATCGGGCCCACGAACTCACAAACTTCACAAACTTTACTCGAAAGTCGCCCCGAGCCACAAGCTCAAGGGTTTTGGTTCCAAAAGGTTCATATACATATGCCAAGTACAATTATACATTCAAATTAGGGTTTAGGTCGAGTGCGATAAAGTACACCCTCGCCTAAGTACCCTTTTCACATATCTGAAACACATAGCAAAGAAAACACATCAAACTGGCCTGAATACTTACTCAAAATACCGAAAGTAGTACGAAAGCAAAATCGCTTCGCGCGTTCGCTAGTAGTGGGCCCCACCGGCTCCGCCTAGCTCACCGCTGTCTGAAATAGAAGATTTTATCACAAACGGCCACTAACATGCCCAAAACAAGCAAAACGGCAAAACGACACGCGCGCACGTAAATATGACGGACGGAAACGGAAACGGCAGATTTGATACTCATTTCTAGTTTACCCATAAGTTGAGCTACGAATATCGGATTAAGGCGTATGAGATGCCAAATCGAAGCTTAAAGGATGAACAACAACTGTTATGAAGACATCCAGAACTGAAACTGGAGGCTTCAGTCCCAAATGAACCAAACACAATCACTTACGAAATCTGGCCAATGCACAAATGGTCAGTTTTGAGTGCGAACGGTTTTCTATGCTACACATGGTCAAAAGAGCTGAAAATTGGCAGTTAGATAGCTCATTCCAAATGGAACAACTTTCATGAAGGTCGGAAATCCAAATTCGGAACGGAAATTGGTCATCAGGACCAAAACAGATCTGACCAGGAAATGGTCATTTTCACGGGCAGGCCTTGTTTGCTCGGCTATATCTCAGGTTTTATAAATCCGATTCATGAAATTCCAAGGGCGTTAGAAAGCTCTGATATAAGGCTATAAGTTTGGTGTTTTGGTCGCAAGCCCAAACAGCTTGTAACCCAGTCAAATGTGAAGCCAAAGTTCCAGTCGTAAACTTTCCAAAAACGTAACAGAATTTGCTGGTCAAAACAGGTCTGAGTATTTCGTTTATAGCTCAGGATATACTAATCCGTTTAACCTGAAAATTTACAGGGATATCCAGTACTTAAGGGGCTACAATGTTGAAGAAGGAAACTTTGTCCAATTTTGAATGTAACAAGGTCAAAAATGCAAGACACTATACCATAATTGCAAAACAGGATCACAAACCGTATTTGACCTTAATATGCGGTAATGACACCAAATTCACTACGGTTATCGGATGGGGGTGTAAGACCCACCGTTTCGAAGCTAAGAACCAGGGCTACAACAATGTAGAAGGTCACTCAGTCCAGATCCTAGCACAACTAGGTCAAATATGCAGAATACCACAACCTGAACCATAATTGCAGGTTTACAAATCACACAAAACTGTAATGAACACAACTCAGTCTATACAGGTCCAAATGCCGAAATTCCAAAGGCATATGTTAGCTAAGACATCCGGCTAAATTTCCTCAGAAGACACCAATATCCAAATCCAAAGCAATTCCAGTCAAAATGGCCAATTACAAGTGCAGTTTTCGCATTCTGATCAACCCAGAACAGCAACAGTAAAATCGACATAACTCACTCTACACTACTCTAAATGCCCTGAAATTTTACAGGCACTTCAAACACATCAATACCTACAACTTTCATGTTTTAATCCAAGGCCAATTCGGCCTCTAACATGGTGCAATAAATTCGGGCAGAATGTAGCTTCATGAACCCTAACTTTCCAAAATTTATTCCAAATCCAAAATTGGTTGCAAATATCAATCATTTCCATCCACTAGAGTCATAACCCCTCATTATCAATCATCATAAACAACCACAACACCATATTCCAATTAAACCAGAAAAATCATCAATAAAATCAAAACTTCACCAAATCACTTCAAACCAAGATAAAACCAGAAATTTCAGCACTTTAATCACTACTAATCATATCTTAAGCATCAATAGGTGTAGGTGGAAGTTTAAGCTTCACTTACCAAGTAAACAAGAGAGGGGAAGATGTTGGACACCTTAGCTCTTCCAAAAAACTTCACTAAAACACTCACTAGCACCAAATGGAGGAATTTGATGGCGTAGAAACTAGCTTAAGCACTTGAGTTGGATGATTTGAGCTTGTTGGAAGCTAAAATGGTGAAGAGCTCTCTTCCTTTCTTCCTTAAGGTTGGTCGGCCAAAGAAGAGAAAGAAATGGTGATTTTGTGGTAAATTTTAAGATATTTAACCATGGGTCAAAAGTCAAAAACATGAATAGTGTTCCATAAAGTCCACCCAATAATATTGTGACACTTGGCACCTCTTTAAATGCATTTCTATCCTTTGGTCACCTCTCACATCAATCACTTCACACACTCTACTTATCTCTTAACACCCGATAAATTTTACACAGTATCCGGAATTTAACCTAATTGGCCGAATTTTTCCGAACTTTTCGCACTAGTGGGTCCCACGTCCATTATATACTCTTAATTTTCCAAAAACTCTCCAAGGCTAGAAAAATCATCTAAAAACTATAATTACTCATAAAAATTATCCTGGAGATTTTTCTAATAAAGAAAATGCGGAACAAGAAACAGGCGATAACTAAAACTCCACTTAAACTTTCTAATATTGCAACACTAGAGGTTTGCTAATCATTCAAACTTACTAAACCTTTGTAATTAAAACAAATCCTATATTTACTTACGTCAAGGCACACACGAGAATACCGAATATAAATTATAGCTTGAACCTTATAATAATAATACGTAAACTAGGATTTCCAAACTTAACCGAATTAGGGTTTCCTTCCTAGCCATTAAACCCTATTTTTTTCCATACCGAATATCAACTAACCCTAATATCGACTTACGAACGGACTGGGGCCTCACAGTAGTACTCAGTCACAAGATGGAACGAAATCAAAACCAGTGAAAGAAAGAGGGAACCGAACCAATGTACCGGCCAAAGCATATGCATTAGACAACCGAACAGTTCCGGACTCGCCTGAGGCAAATGAAGGTGAGGAAAAAAAAATTTCGAGGACGAAATTTCTTAAGGGGGAGAGAGTGTGAGAACCCTAGAATTTGCATATTTCCTTAGTCTATTGTTTCTTCTCCTTTTCTCCTCTTAAGTGCAAAATTTGTTAACTAATCGTTGGAAACAAAGGAAGGCCTAGTTGTTATGTGCATTTATGTAGGAAATATGTATGTAAGTGTATGTGTTAGAAGTACGTTTGAGCGCGACAATTGAATTCGGAAAAGAGGAAAAATTTTGAGAAAAGCTGAAGGGGCCGAATCCGGCCAGTTCTTGGCCGGATTGTGGTGCAGTTTTGAAAAAAAATTGGATTCGTCTCTGCCTCATATCCGGCCAGGAATCCGGCCGGGAATCCGGCCAGAAACTGGCCGGATTCTGACGTGGCACAGCCGGTCAGAAGCTTTGACCGGCTGTTTCCTTCATAAATATCTGATTTTTGGCTACTGTTTGTACTCACTTTTCTTCTTCTTGGCCGGCTATCTTTGGAAGAGCAAACAAGAGAAAAATTTCCATTTTCTTCCATTTGATTTCCTTCTTTGAATCTTGAGTTTTAACCATTAGTTTTTCAATTCACTCCATACAAGTGTGTGGTATAGAGGTTTAAAGCTTGTGGTGGAGGTGTTTTTGTTGGGGAGGTCTTAAGTTGCTATCTCTTGCAATTTTGAGGTAAGTTGCTAAGAAAGTTGTTATTTTGGTTTACTAATGATATATTAGTGCTTTGTAGTGTTTATATAGGCTATATTGTGGAGTATTTCATGGGTTTAAGGAATTTATGATGAATTGCTGATTTATTGAGCATTTTTCTGATTTTATATGATAGTCTTGGTTTGGACTTGGATTAGTGGTTTAAATGGTGTTAATGGAAGCTTGTGTATGTTAATTACGGTTGGTTGCGGAAATTTTCGCTTTTGGTATGAATTTCCGGTTTCTAGGGTTAGTTTGGGGGTTTTCTTATAGTTGTTTCTGGAGCTTATAATTAGCTTTAATTGAGGGGTTTTATGGCTTAATTGAGTACGTTTTATTGCTTGTTAAAGGTATATGTGATGATGGTTAATTGCAAGAATTTCTTTTGCTTGGAAGGAAATCTGGAAAAACTTAGAGTTTCATTACCCTCAATTCTGCCCGGCCCTATTCACCACAGTTAGAGGCCGAATTAGCTTTGGATTAAAACATAAAAGTTGTAGGTAATAACATTTTAGAGATGCCTACAAAATTTCGGGTCAATCGGAGTAGTGTAGAGTGAGAAAGTCGAAAATACCCCTGCTGCCCTGGTTTCATCCGAACTTGGGACTTGCTTCTGTAATTAGCTAATTTGGCTAGGAATACTTCTGAACTGGTTGTTGAGGTCTTCTGAAGAAATGTAGCCTGATGTCCTAGCTGTCTTTTGGCTTTGGAATCAATGGATTTGGACCTAGGTAGACTGAATTGTAGCTCGTTAACCAGAACGTGGTTTGTCCACCTGTATTTTGCAGTTCTGAACTAGTGTCTTGTATTTTTGACCTAGTTGCACTACAAACTGGACTGAGTGACCTTCTACATTGTTGTAGCCCTATCTCTTAGCTTCGAAACGGTGTATTTTGCACCTCTATCCGATAATCGTAGTGCCTTTAGTGCCATTTCCGCAAAATGTTGTCAAGTATTGTTTTATCTAAAAATGTTTCTAGCCTGCTTTTGTATTTATTGTGGTATTTATATGATTGTAAGCCTAGTGAACGGCTTTTGGACATGAGATTATATTATATGACATGTTGGGACTGATTTGAGGAAAATAATGAAGTCATTAATGGTTGGAAAAATAGGTAAACACAAGGGACATGCCGTC
This sequence comes from Coffea arabica, assembly GCF_036785885.1. Classification (NCBI taxonomy): domain Eukaryota; kingdom Viridiplantae; phylum Streptophyta; class Magnoliopsida; order Gentianales; family Rubiaceae; genus Coffea; species Coffea arabica. The sequence continues at coordinate 19,190,012 of NC_092326.1, forward strand.
CGTTTATTTTCTTGTAAATTGAATAAGTTAAAGTGGTTTTTTTTTTGGAAATGTATTTTGTATCAAATTGTACGTATTGCCTTGGAAGTGTCTTCGGGTTTTTGAATAAGGGTTCGAAGACTACATTTCTATTCGAACTCGTATATTGTCTTTTAGCAAATAATGTGACCGTTTTATCTTTTGAAAACATGATACCTCTTTCGTTTCAAACTTCAAATGGTCCTTAAGCCTTTCCAACCGATAGAGGTATGAGTTCGGGTTTTAACGGCCACAAGTGAATTGCTTTTAAACAAGGTTTTAAGTGTGGAGGTTAAAGTATTGTATCCTCCTTTTTACATGATTTTTATCAAGGCATTGGTTATTTTATTGGCCACTTGAATAAATATGTTTTCGAGTCACATAAGCAATTCCGAAAGAATGTTTTCTTAGCCCCTCTTCTGGAACTTTGAATTGTTTTGAGTCAGGTGTTTCCTTTTAGAGACTTTATAACCCTCTTGGTTTGGGTTGCATTAGGATTATTCTTGTTTACGGATCCAAATGCCTCTTTACACTTTGAAAGTCTTTTATACGTTTACTCGCGAGTAGTCGGGTTTTGGTTGATTTCCTCTAAATCATGTTAGATGGATTGTAATGTGATCTTTGTGGAATTTTAGGTTTCATTGGTGATTGAGAATTGGGCGTTGTTTTGCGGTTATAGGTGAGTGTTCCTTGTTTGTTATGTTTCCTGATTTTATGGCTTGTTTGAATGATTGATAACGTGTTAAACGCTTTCAATGATTGCTAAAATGATTTTCGAGGCGAGTGTGTACTTTACCGCACTTAGCCTAAATGATTGTGAAATTTTAATGATTGAGCGATTGAAATGTTAATTGTGCATGAATGTAGGCCTTCGGGCTGAACTGGCCATTGCCCCTTGTTACCGGTCGTCTCGAGCCAGTCGGACTCGGTCGAGCGATTAGGAACTTGGGTGAACGATCCGGTATACTCGAGTATTACCCTGTAGGTTGGTGGAGCCTGGCCAAAAGCCAGGGACGGGGTGAATGAAATGAATGAATGAATGAACGAGGGATTTTACTTATACAAAATGCATTTTCAAATGATTGAAGGAAGGAGAATGGAAGGAGAATGAATGAATGAATGAATGAACGATTGGCTCCTTGTGAGCCCGTATCCTTTTAATGAATGTGTTTATCGCTTTATTGTACTTGTATCGTGAATTGTTGTTTACATGCATTTGTTTCTCTTGTTGCCTATGTGTACGGAACCTCACTGAGCTTTCCAGCTCATCCCTTTAGTTTTTGTTTTCCTTAGCAGGGGAAGACGTGCGAGGACGGAAGCTACGAATAGATTAGCCGTTTTAGTACTTTGGTTTCTTTTGTAAAGGTTCTCGCCCTAGTGCTTGGCACGGGCTGGTTGTATGGTGAATTGAGAACCTATATTTTGACAGTTGTACTTCCATTGAGACAGTAATGTATATAAGTTTACGTTTAAGTTTGGAATTATTGTTATTTCGATTGTTTTGTGGATTTTCTTGCCTTCTCTTATAGCAACTGACTGAGTCCCGGCGAGAGCTGGGCAGACGGTCCGCCGATACCCTGGGGTACGCCCTAGGGAGAAGTGGGGCCGTTACAATTTGCATGCAAGCCATGCAAAAGCTACGGAGCAAGTTTCTGCTATAACTAAAGAGCTTTCAGCATGCCAAAGGTGATTCTTTACAATTTCCAGCCACGGCTCCATCCTTGATCTTTCGACAATCCAGACTTTTGAGCTAACTCTAATTGAAAAATGTCTAAAGCACTTCTTGACAAAGCAATCCTTAAAAGAATTTCATGCAAGTTTCATGCAACATATGAGCAAAGATTTCAGCAAACAAGACCTGCTGTATTTTCCTTTCAAACTCAGATTTTTAAGCATAACTGTGATTAGATGATTCTCAAACCAACATTACGATTTTGACTAAACAACCAACTATGTAATCACCACCATTCAGACAGGTAGAAACTTTAGAAAAGATCTCATGCAAAATTCTGGAAAAAAAAATGCAAAACATTGGGAGAAACAAAACTGCTGCAACTTTCTTATCGTGTTTTCCCTTGCTGTAAAAACTTTGCAGCTTCAATCCACAAGACATACACACCAAAATGTTCATAGCTTCGGATTAAAGCGTGCAACTTCATCATTGATCATTTAGGCACAAAGCTTAATTAGTAAACTAGATGACTACACTAGTCTTTTTGGTGAGCTGCCGCGGGGAAGGAAACCAGCAAAACAGAAAAAAAAAAAAACAAATGCAGCTAGACAGCAGAAATTTATCAAGAAAAGACTGGTGTGTCTTAGTGACTTAGCCGAATGACTAGGTTTGCAAAGCAAGTTTTCTTTGTCTGACCCTGAGTAAAATCTTTACCCAAACATCAAGTATCGGTCTTTGAGCAAGGGAAACACAGCAAGGCAATCATCAAGCATGCAACTCTTTTCTATGACTCCGGGAGTTCAACAGACACAACTTTCCTTAGTTTCACCTTCCAAGACCAGATTCATATCCAAACATATGCCTCAGCCAAAGTTTTCTTAATCTAACATCCAAACTTTGAACTAAACAAACAAGACATGAATGTGACATCCCAACAAGCAAAGACATGGAAAGGAACTCAACGGTCACTCTCGGACACCAAAACGCAGAAAGGTAACGTGAACTGGCTGCTCAAATATGCAAAAATGCAAAACCAGAAATTCCAACCCATTGCCAAACCAACAAAAATCATGTTATCTGACCCTTCCATTGCCAAAAACCATCATTAACATCGCAAAAACACAAAAAGAAGCAGCAACCAAGGGAGCATTAGGAATCCGAACATGACGAAAAATCATAAAGCAGAAAGCTTTCTGCAGTTTTCTGGTTTTGTTCATCACCTATCCAAATCAAACAGTGAGCCAACAAGATCATGTAACTCATGGTTTTATTTACATCATCCGACATCAGAAAGTCATCAACAAAACAAGAAGCATTTGACCAGGGAATCGTCTGAAATTCGGCATAGGACAGGGAAGAAAATAGTTCAACAAAACTGGCGACCTAAATTTGATTTGTTCATGTATCATGGGTACGAATTTTTGTGAGCAACACGTTACATCAGCAGGGGCATGAGTTATATTTACCTGACCACCTTATAAGGTTGAAATCCAAAACGATAGCCCGCAGGAAGATGAGCGAGTTCCACCAAATATGAAGCCCAGGTTGCAGCTTTCAAGAACGACGAGGACAGCAAGTTTGGTCTCAGATTTGATGATTTTGTAGCCGTTTTCAACGCCAAACTTTCTCCCTTTTTCTGTCAAAACTTTCTGCAAAAGTTTCTCTTTTCCCAGCTCACAGCTTCTCTTGTTTCTCTCTTTGTTTCACTCTTGCCCGAAGCCTTTCTATCAAAACCCAGGAAACTCCTTCTTTTTCTCTATTCTCTCTCGGTCCTCTGTTTTAGCCGTCAGTCCCCTTTTGGTCTCTCTCAACCTCACCCTTTTTGCCTTAGCCTCCCTCAGAATTTTTCCCCAGTTCCGCCGCTGTTCCCCCCTCTCTGATTTTCTCTTGCCGTCCCGGATCTACCCCTAATCTCCTCTCTTGTTTGCGGCTGCCAATCCCTTCTATTTATATCAAGCACTCAACCCTAAAAACCTCAGCCACTTCCTCTGAAATTTGCAGCTAAGGAGCTCCCCAAAGTTCACTTGCAAGCTGCGGCAAAAACGCAGCCTTCATGTTGCGCGTTTTTTTTTTTAATAAATACATAATATAAATAATAAAAACAAAAATAACAAAATGACAAAACCATGTAATAATAATGAAAATAAATAAAAAAAAACAAACTAAACAAATAAAAACAACAAAAATGTCCATTTTTCAAATTTTCTTCATTTTTCCTTTTTTTTTCTTTTCTTTTTTCTTTTCTCAAAATAACTTAATAAAAATAACTAAAATGCCAAAAGAAAGAAATAAACATATTTTTGTGAACAAATTTTCCTTTTTCCTTTCTTTTTCCATCTTTTCAAGAAAACTCTACGCTAAACTTTAAAAAAGCTAAAAACTAAAAACTAAAACTAAAAAGTGAATAAAATTAAACTGACAAATAGCAAATGAAATAAACAAACTAACAAGGCAAAAATGAATAAAACTAAAATAACATAACAACTAAAAGTGCAAAACACACAATAACGAACTAAAATGCAAGCAATCTAAAATGAAAATCATGAAATAGATGCCACATACAAATTATTCAAAATTTGGTGTCTACAGTTTGCCCCTCTTTGTCTGAGTTTTGGAAAAACTTGAGACAAAGAAGTAGACACCAAATACTTACCTGTGTTATTGGGCTGCAAAAGATTCCAACGAACAGGAATTCTAACACGGGACTGACCCGAACATGAAAATTAAAACGGGACTGACCCGAACAGGAATTGAAGACGGGATTGACCCGAATAGAATTTAAACGGGACTGACCCGAACAGAATTTAAAACGGGACTGACCCGAACAGAATTTCAAACGGGACTGACCCGAACAGAGATTTAAAAATCATGAATTGGAGTGAGATGGAGTCTTAGTGGGATTGACCCATGTTTATTGGCAGTAAAATGAAATGCTCACTAGCGGGACTGACCTACGGCTAGTGGCGGTAAAATGAAATGTCTTGACGGTAAAATTGAAGACGGGATTGACCCGAATAGAATTTAAACGGGACTGACCCGAACAGAATTTAAAACGGGATTGACCCGAACAGAATTTAAAACGGGACTGACCCGAACAGAGATTTAAAAATCATGAATTGGAGTGAGATGGAGTCTTAGTGGGATTGACCCCTGTTTATTAGCAGTAAAATGAAATGCTCACTAGCGGGACTGACCTACAGCTAGTGGCGGTAAAATGAAATGTCTTGACAATCGGACAGTGGGATTAAACCCGAGCCTGCCGTGATGAACTTGATTTGATTTTTGACTTTAATTTTTTATTTTTTGATTTTTTGACTGAGAGAGACTTGTCGAAATAACTTGCCCCAGTGTGATGAATTGGTCAGTGGGATTAAACCCGAGCCTGCCGAATATAAAAGCGGTCAGTGGGATAAAACCCGGGCCTGCCGAGAATAAATGCGGTCAGGCGGGATAAAACCCGGTCCCAACAAAGATAAAAGCGGTCAGCGGGATAGAACCCGATCCTGCCGAAGTAAGCGGTCAGCGGGATAAAACCCGGTCCTGCCGAAATAAGCGGTCAGCGGGATAAAAACCCGGTCCTGCCGAGGTAAGCGGTCAGCGGGATAAAACCCGGTCCTGCCGAAGTAAGCTTGATTTGATTTTTGATTTTTGATTGATGATTTTTCTTTTCTTTTTGCTTTTCTTTTTTTTTTTTTTACTTTTGAGAATCTTTCCAAAAAATTAATTTAATTTTTTTTTGTTTTGTTTTTTTGTTTTTTTGTTTTCTTTTTTGCCCCTAGTGTGATGAATTTTCTTTTTTGCAAATTGAGCCCATAATTGATTCTGTATCGCCATGTTGTTGCATCTTTTGATCAAATTTGTTTGCAACATTTTCGATCTTTGTTCACCGGAGGACTCTTTCCGACACCGATTCCAGTGCGAGGTGTGGTTACTTTCCTCTGTGCATGCAATTTTTCCTGTGAAAGAGAAAAAACAAAGAAATTGCCACCACCATTTGATCCGTTTTCCTTCGAAAATCGTGTAAACATGAGTTTTTCGATGCCCGTATCAACTTTTGCTGCGGCAGCCAATTGAGTTGGATTTCTCACCCTGAGGCTTTTCCGATTTTCAAACTGACCAGGTATGTGCTTTGCTATATTGTGAAGTCTGTGTAGCTGGCTTGGTTGAATTTCAACTGTTCTCAAAAGATGACTGAATCCAAGCATACTTTTTGCAATAAACCACGGGGATTGTCATTCACCACAATTCAATGATAAAGAATGAGGTATGCAAGAAAATTCACATGTCATGTAAAAATGAATATGCACAAGAATGCACACCTAACCATTTGTGTTTAAATTCTACAAAAAATGCCATGAATGCAAGTAATTTGGAAAAAACGAGTTTCCTAAGAATGTATTTACAAAAGAATATTTTTTACAAAATGACACGGCTTTTGGCCAACAGATGTCATATTCAAATCTCTGGATATCTTAGCTCCGGAATTCAATGTTGTCAGAGGTATGACAAAAATGAGAAGAAATCTAAATGGACCAAACCACCAGTTGTTCCTCTTTGTGCTTGCTCATTGCAGAAACCTACCTTGGCGCCCATTCGGGTTTTCACCAAGGTTGACCCTCCACCCTTTTTGTTTGTTTTTCTTTTCTCTTTTTTCTTTTTTTTTCTTGAGGTGCCTTTGTGGGTTTTTCACCTAATGAAACAATGGAAGAGCTCAACCATAGTCGACTCAGGAATGTAAGTTGAAGATTGCTGGCATCAGTAAAAATGCGCTTCCCTTGTAAGATTAGGCGAAGGCATTATGGACATCACTTGCCAGTTGATTAGCAAAATCCCTAACAGAAATGCAGCAAGTGACGAAAGCCAGGACTTTTGGGCTTTTATAATGAGGTTAGGTGGGGTGTTTTTCAAGAAAAGTTGAGGCTTGAAAGCAGGTCTGATGAAAGGTGTGAAATAACCTGAAATTGCATCATTTTGAAATTATCTCCAAAAAATTTTTTTGAACGAAACCGAGGAAAATTTGCCCCAGTTTGATTGGATTTTTCTTTCTTTGTATTTTTCATTGCATTTTCTTCTCTTTTGTATTTTTCTTCAAAAACTAAATTTGTCCCAGTGTGGGGTTCTTTCTTTTTCCATATCTCTTTCAAAGATAAATTTGCCCCAGTGTGGGGTTTTCCTTTTCTTTCTGATCACCTTTCAAAATGAATTTGCCCCAGTGTGGGGTTTGCAATCTTCAGGGGTTGCCAAACGAAAATTATTGTTCTGATAGTTCAAAGGGGATGACTAGGGATGAAATGTTTTGATTGGAAAGGAAGATGGCCTGACTTTTGCCTCGTCTCTTGCATGATTTCCTAAAAGAAACTTTGCATAATTACATAAAGAACATCTTACACATGTCCGAGTTGATAGGTCGAAGGAATGTCTGTCCTTCCATCTCTCCTTTGAACACCCAATAAGCTTTGTCAATTTGAAGCAAATTTGCCTTTGACTTCGTCTTTCATCGCTTTAGCACTTTGTTTCCTTTTTCAAAAGATCGGTGGCAGATCCTTTTGTTATGAACATAGGTCATGCGTTTTGACAACGTTGGTCATGGCACATAGCATTCAACTGTTTTTCATTAATCAGAATCAATCGTTAATGACACTGCTTTAACCAATCAGCTTACAACCTGGCAGGAAAGGGATTTTCTCAATGAAGGAATTTCTTAATGAAGGTTTTTTTTTTGAAGGGGTTTTCAATGGCTTTCTCAATGAATGCTTTCCCAAGGAAGGGATTTTCAACGAAAGGATTTTTAATGAAGGGGTTTTCAATGAAGGGCTACATCAGATTCTAGAACAGTGATATTCAAAGGATCAAACAATTTCATCTTTGGCCATCTCAAAGAATTAACAAAAATTCAGGACAATAATCAAATAAGCAAATAAAACAAATTGTGCATTTCATGAAACTCCAAATCAAAGCAGAAACAAGACAAAACTCAATTGCAAAAAATGCTTTCGTTAAGCTATTCACATATGCAAGAAAAAGTTTTTGTGAATTTTAGTAAGTGACAACCCCTAGATTCATCGAAATTCCCTTCGAGAGGGAGGATAATCAGCCATCCAAATTGTGCAGAGCTCCTTCAGGATTTTCAAATTTCGTCATTGGAGGTGGATGCCTCAAAGGTGTCCTTGTGTCTGGGAAAGGGGTTTGTACTTATACTTGGTCCTTGTTCTTCTCTCCCTCTCAAAATTATGTCTCCGGCCTCAATCATGTCCTGAATTTTGTGTTTGAGTACCCAACAATTGGCAGTAGAATGTCCCGGAGCTCCAGAATGATAGGCGCAAAAAGATTGAGGATTATAACCAGGGGGAACTCCTTTAGCATAGACTTTAGGAGGTATTGTACCAATTTTCCCTGCGGCCTTGAGTTGCTCATATAGCTGATCTAAGGGCCGACCTAAATTGGTAAAAGTTCTATATCGGGTTGGGTCTTGGGTGCCAGCGGTCTGTTGATAGTTGTAGTTATGGTTGACGGGTAAGGTGGGTCTTGGATGATAAGGAGAGCGAGGTCTAGTTTGAAAGCTATGTGGAGAAATATGAAATGGTGTCATAGGTGTGTTTGGGTAATTTGGTCGAGGTCGAGGGTGGTTACCAGTGGTATGGTGCACAGGTTGAAAGTGTGATTGGTACGGGTAACGGGGTGAATAGGTGGAGTTCTGTCGGTATCTTGGTTGGAGAGCAGGGCCTCGATTCGAGACAAATGAAGCCTCCTCTTCTCTCTTTTTGAATGGGGATTTCTTGTTACCACTGCCTTGATTTTGCATCGCTTCCAATTGCGATTTCAGAGCTGACACGTTAATAATCTTTCCTGCCCTTATAAACTCATCATATTCTTCTAATTTATTAACGATCTCGGCAAAGGAACACCCAGTCATTCGAAAAATTTCTTCAAAGTTTGGCGGATCATGTGCCTTAATGAAGGTGCGTATGATTTCATCCTCAGTCATTGGTGGCTCGACTTTTGCAGCTACTTTCCTCCACCTCTTAGCATAAGTCTTGTGATCCTCGGAGGGTTTCCTCTTTGTTCCTTCCACTGTGGCTCGTGTTGGAGCCAACTCGCAATTATACTCGTACTGCTTTACAAAAGCGCTGGACAAGTCAAGCCAGGTCTTCGCTTCTTCGGGTTTCAGCTTGGAATACCAGTCGAGTGCATCCCCCTCGAGACTTTCTGGGAATAGCCTCAAAGGCAAATTTTCATCATCTGTTGGCCTACCCAACTTGTTGGCGAACAATCGGAGGTGTGTCTTGGGATTGCCCGTCCCATCATACTTGTTGAATTTTGGGGTTTTGAACCCTTCAGGCAATTGCATATTTGGGAAAAGGCAAAGTTCATCGTAATCCAAGACTCTTTGTTTGTTCAACCCCTGACTTTTCTTTATAAACTCATCGAAACGGTCCAGGCGTTTGAGAAGCTTTATATCAACGGGAGCGGAAGATTCCTCAATTTCTGGCTTGGTTTGAACAATATGGTCGGGTAGGAATGGCTCAGCAGCAGTGTGATAGAAAGTATGTAGCTCTGGTGGTATGTTTGAAGTAGCTTGGGGTTGTGGACCTTGCATGTAAGCAGGGAAAAATGAAGGATCTGGAGGGTAAGTGTATGGCAAATGTATGGTGGGATATGTGAAAGTTCCTTCGGTTGGAATAGGGAAAGATGGAGCAACAGTGGCTTGAATCGAAGGTATGACAAATGGCTCTGGCCTAGGCTGCCTGCCGGGCACGGGCTCGGGTTGAACTCCACTGCTGATAAGCTCATCGATTAATTTCCTCTGGGCCGCCATCTCAGTGGTCATCTCACCGAACTTAGTGAGCATCTCAGTCAACTGAACCCCCAAACTTGTGGTCTCAGGCTGGGCGGTAGTAACAAACCTGTCTGATGGTTCCGGTTGCGGACTCATGTTTACACGACTCCTCTGAGCTTGACTACGGGATCGTGTTATGATGGGGCTTCGACGAGAAGCTATGTTTAAATATTACCTGAGAATTTTGAAAGGAATTGCCTTTAGATTTAACCCTCGTTTAGTTATCCCAAGAAAATAAAGAAAAGGAAAGAAAAAAGACAAGAGTTCGTAAATATCCAAGAAATTCGGATGCATGTCCTATGGGGAAGCCCTTTTGTGCCAAGGGTAGGCCTAGAATGAAAATGCAATCCTCTAGGGTAGGCACTATACCATACCTGATAAATCCGATCAACCGCTAGAGTGAAAAATGATTTGGAAAAATTTGGCCAATTGAAGTGAAAAGAGACATTTGTCCTAAAATGAAGGAAAAGTCCGAATGGATTGCTGCTTTGATCGACGCATGAAATAATGTGTAAAAGAGATTGCAATGTCTCAATTAATTTATTCGGTGACCCTTAGATTTAAACCCTAAAAGGGGAAAAACGGGTCAAATAGATTGGATAAAATTGATGATTTATTTAAAAATGACCGAATTGCCCTAAAAATAGGTAAACTGGTCAAATGAATTAAATGAAATTTGATTTATTCAAAATTTGATCGAATCACCCTAAAAAGGGTAGATTGGTCAAATGAAGGAAACTTGATTCATTCAAAATCGATTCGATTGCCCTAAAAATGGGTGAATTGGCCAAATGAATGAAAGAGAGATTGATGATTTATGCAAAAATCGACCAAATCACCCTAAAAGGGTAAATTGGTCAAATGAATTGAATGAAATTCAAAAATCGACCGGATGACCCTAAAAGGGTAAATTGGTCAAATGAATGGATGATTTTTCAAAAATCGACCAGATGACTCTAAAAAGGGTAAATTGGTCAAATGAATGGATGATTTTTCAAAAATCGACCAGATGACCCTAAAAAGGGTAAATTGGTCAAATGAATTGACGATTTATTCAAAATTGATCGGATGACCCTAAAAAGGGTAAATTGGTCAAATGACCCTAAAAAGGGTAAATTGGTCAAATGAATTGACGATTTATTCAAAATTGATTATGAATTGACAAAATGGATCGATTGAATCGGCCGGCCATTGGTCGCTTCAGAAAATTAGTCTATGAGCCTTCTAAAATCACGATTTGGCCTCAATTTATTCATCGTCTCAACAGGAGGAATCATTTGTGAATTTCTTCAAATTAATGTCCTTTATGCAAGGGATTTTTACCAACTTTGATAAGATGGCCAAAAAGTGATTATTAGGCGCTCATATTCCAAAGACCGCTCTATGAAAATGATCGGATCCTACCTTACCTTGTGCACTACCCCTTTGGATGGTACAAAATGTAAACGTGCAAGTCTCGTTGGATTAAGTATCCGAGACACAAGGTGGCTTATTCCTAACACGGGATCCCCTAAATGGCATTCCCTTTCTAGGGTTATGCATGATGCCATTTATTAAAGCGATGTAAATATGCAATTCGAAATGAAACGTGACCTAAGGAACCCTTTATTTGCCAGGGTAGGCCTAAAATGGTATGGCATTATTAATTTATGAACAAAATGTACCACAATTTTCAAACGTGCAATAGCCTATCTACAAGGGTAGGCTTCTAAAAGAAGGTCATGCCAGACCTCTTATTTGCTAAGGGTTTGTGAATGCAAAAGATAAGAAACAAGGAAACGTTAGTTCAACATATAATCACATAACACGTTGGACAATTAGATGATACAAAAGCAACAAAGAAATAAGGAAAGAGGGTGGGATCCCTCCCCTCGTGCATGGTGTCCCTAGCTCAGGATAAGGCCGACTCTACCCTAGGCAATTCTAATATGGATGCATGAGGTTGGGGTTCGCTAATGCATCTAGACTCGACAAGCTCAGGTCCCCAAGCCTTCAGACTTGGAAACCAAGGGTCATCACTCCCAAGGTTCCTTGTCGGTGGCTCGAGCGATTCCCCAGACATTGCTACGCACACGTCGTGTCACGGCCACATGTCTGAGTGAATCTATCAAAAATCCTCAATCTTCGACTAAAAGCTAAAGGCTATTAACCCAAAGCTTAAAGCGGAAGATTAAGTGACCCCTCGGATCATGCTACGCACACGTCGTGTCACGATCACATGTCCAAGTGGGTCGCCTAAAATCCTAATAGGGTGGAGTGGCGTGACAAGCCACTAAAAGAAAAATAAATGAGGGGTGAAAAATTAAAGCGTATGCACGTATGTTAGTGCTCGTTTGGAGGGGAGGGATCAAGAACCAACGCGAGGCTCTAAGGTGATGTCCCCCACCCAAATGCAATGCAGGCGCGAAGTGAACATACATCAAATCAATCAATCATACATTCGCGAACGAGGGAGTAGTTGGACACGTGTGAAATGCAAAAATCCTAAAAAGGAAAAATGCAACCCTAAAACACCCAAATGTGATATATGAAAGGGTTAAAAGAAGAAAAAGGTTGATTAAATCAAATTTGCTCGGACTCTCAAATGTCCCCAGTGGAGTCGCCAACTGTCGCGCCCCATTTTTTGATAAATAAATAAATGGTTTGAAAATGTATTTTTTGTGATTGGAAAATGAATTGTGATTTAAAAGAAAAATGGGTCTAAATGGGGGGTTGAGAATGCGACGATTTGACCCAAAATTATAGTTTAAAAAGGGTTTGAAATAAAAATTGGAGTCGCCACTTGGTAATGAGTTAAGGTGTACCAAGTCACTAAAAAATGAATTTTTAAAGAAAAAATAGGAAAAAGTAGTAAGAAACCCCTTTTAAACGACTCCTAGTCCACGTGAACCAAAGAAAAAGGTTCGGGAGTCACATTTGACAAAGGGGAAGGCAAGGATAAAATCCAAGGCACCCCTTTGACCTAGCCAAGGCTAGTTGCATGATTTAATCAAAGATTTTCTTGTTTTAACCAAAGAATTTATTACATTTGGATGCACTACATGAATGCAAAAGAAAGAAAAAATGCAAACCTAAATTCTAAAATGTCTCTTGTAAGGTTTTTGGTCCCAACCACATGAATTGTGGTGGCCAATAAAGGAAAACCTTATAGAGGTCGATTAATGCAAATGATGGCTAAAGTGCAAGTGTGCAAGTGTATAAAAAGGTGAACGTGTGAAATTGTATGAAAAATCCAAGTGTTTGTGTGCAAGTGTATGAAAAAGTGCATGTGTGAAATTGTATGAAAAATCCAAGTGTTTGTGTGCAAGTGTATGAAATATAGTGATAAGTGCATATAGGTGTAATTAAGTGCAATTTTGTGAAGTAGAAATCAAAATGAACAATAAGGAAAGGAAAAGTGATGAGGAAATGTGAATTGAAAAAAATGAGTAAGTGATAAATGAGAATGAATGAACCTAAAGGAATGCATCAGGTCGGGTATGGGAATGACTCCTAACTTTTTCGACTTCGATTTTCCCTTTGATTAGAAAGCAAAACTAGCGTGCTAAGGCTATCGAGTAGCCACACTCGCTCGTTTCCCTTATCAGAAGGGGACTCTCACGCAAATGTACCCTATAACTAGTATGAGATGCAAAAATCCTAAAATGAGGGGAAAAGGGGTTCGAGGAGCATGCAAAAATGATAAAACTAAAAAGAATGCATGACATGTAATGAACATGCAAACATGTACTAACGAGGGGAAATCCCTAAGGGTCTAGCGTTGGACTAGCCCATTCTATGAATTCCGACTAGCGTTGGACTAGTGGAAACGGAACAATGAACCACAACTAGCGTTGGACTAGTGTGGTGACGGGAAAGGGGGCCACAACTAGCATTGGACTAGTGTGGTGACGTCCATTCATCCATCACATTCATTCATGACTATAAAAAGCGAGTAGACATGCGAATCACTTATAAACACGTAGCACATAACACTTAGCATGCTTGACTAGATGCAAGGACCTAATAAAGCGATTAAACACGTAGCAACGAAAGCAAGCAATGAACTTATTACATTTGCTAACTAAAACAAATGGGGGAAAGGGAAAATGGACAAGAAAGCTCGCCAAGCCCTATCTATTACAAGCCAAGAGGTGTACACATACCCCATAATGAATAACTTAAATAAAAGTAAAAGCAGATGAAATAAATGCAAGGAATTAAGGGAAGGCAAGAAAAGCGAAGTAGACATGCATATTCACTTAGCACGTTGGATCACATAAAAGAGACAAAAAAAAAAGATAAAAGAAATTATACCTCCCTTGGAATGGTGCTCTAATGGAGTGAAATCAACTTATTTATCCTCCAAAATAAAAGAAATGATCAAGGTACCAATTTATTTGAGAAAATTAAAGAAAATGTACAAAGCAAAGCTCACTTGATCTTAAAGCCCCTAAAGTCATGACTTAAGTGCGATTGAAACAAAACATAGTAGTCAATTGAAGCAAACAAGCAAAGAAGTTGTAAAACTAAAACTACCAAGGATCAAATTGAGGAGATTATTCAATTGATTGGGTCATAGTAGCATTAGTTAGAAGCCAAGGGGTCAAAGTGCAATTTTTGAAAAGCCATTTGCATGCAAGCCATGTAAAAGCTACGGAGCAAGTTTCTGCTATAACTAAAGAGCTTTCAGCATGCCAAAGGTGATTCTTTACAATTTCCAGCCACGGCTCCATCCATGATCTTTCGACAATCCAGACTTTTGAGCTAACTCTAATTGAAAAATGTCTAAAACACTTCTTGACAAAGCAATCCTTAAAAGAATTTCATGCAAGTTTCATGCAACGTATGAGCAAAGATTTCAGCAAACAAGACCTGCTGTATTTTCCTTTCAAACTCAGATTTTTAAGCATAACTGTGATTAGATGATTCTCAAACCAACATTACGATTTAGACTAAGCAACCAACTATGTAATCACCACCATCCAGACAGGTAGAAACTTTAGAAAAGATCTCATGCAAAATTCTGGAAAAAAAATGCAAAACATTGGGAGAAACAAAACTGCTGCAACTTTCTTATCGTGTTTTCCCTTGCTGTAAAAACTTTGCAGCTTCAATCCACAAGACATACACACCAAAATGTTCATAGCTTCGGATTAAAGCGTGCAACTTCATCATTGATCATTTAGGCACAAAGCTTAATTAGTAAACTAGATGACTACACTAGTCTTTTTGGTGAGCTGCCGCGGGGAAGGAAACCAGCAAAACAGAAAAAAAAAAACAAACGCAGCTAGACAGCAGAAATTTATCAAGAAAAGACTGGTGTGTCTTAGTGACTTAGCCGAATGACTAGGTTTGCAAAGCAAGTTTTCTTTGTTTGACCCTGAGTAAAATCTTTACCCAAACATCAAGTATCGGTCTTTGAGCAAGGGAAACACAGCAAGGCAATCATCAAGCATGCAACTCTTTTCTATGACTCCGGGAGTTCAACAGACACAACTTTCCTTAGTTTCACCTTCCAAGACCAGATTCATATCCAAACATATGCCTCAGCCAAAGTTTTCTTAATCTAACATCCAAACTTTGAACTAAACAAACAAGACATGAATGTGACATCCCAACGAGCAAAGACATGGAAAGGAACTCAACGGTCACTCTCGGACACCAAAACGCAGAAAGGTAACGTGAACTGGCTGCTCAAATATGCAAAAATGCAAAACCAGAAATTCCAACCCATTGCCAAACCAACAAAAATCATGTTATCTGATCCTTCCATTGCCAAAAACCATCATTAACATCGCAAAAACACAAAAAGAATCAGCAACCAAGGGAGCATTAGGAATCCGAACATGACGAAAAATCATAAAGCAGAAAGCTTTCTGCAGTCTGGTTTTGTTCATCACCTATCCAAATCAAACAGTGAGCCAACAAGATCATGTAACTCATGGTTTTATTTACATCATCCGACATCAGAAAGTCATCAACAAAACAAGAAGCATTTGACCAAGGAATCGTCTGAAATTCGGCATAGGACAGGGAAGAAAATAGTTCAACAAAACTGGCGACCTAAATTTGATTTGTTCATGTATCATGGGTACGAATTTTTGTGAGCAACACGTTAAATCAGCAGGGGCATGAGTTATATTTACCTGACCACCTTATAAGGTTGAAATCCAAAACGATAGCCCGCAGGAAGATGAGCGAGTTCCACCAAATATGAAGCCCAGGTTGCAGCTTTCAAGAACGACGAGGACAGCAAGTTTGGTCTCAGATTTGATGATTTTGTAGCCGTTTTCAACGCCAAACTTTCTCCCTTTTTCTGTCAAAACTTTCTGCAAAAGTTTCTCTTTTCCCAGCTCACAGCTTCTCTTGTTTCTCTCTTTGTTTCACTCTTGCCCGAAGCCTTTCTCTCAAAACCCAGGAAACTCCTTCTTTTTCTCTATTCTCTCTCGGTCCTCTGTTTTAGCCATCAGTCCCCTTTTGGTCTCTCTCAACCTCACCCTTTTTGCCTTAGCCTCCCTCAGAATTTTTCCCCAGTTCCGCCGCTGTTCCCCCCTCTCTGGTTTTCTCTTGCCGTCCCGGATCTCCCCCTAATCTCCTCTCTTGTTTGCGGCTGCCAATCCCTTCTATTTATATCAAGCACTCAACCCTAAAAACCTCAGCCACTTCCTCTGAAATTTGCAGCTAAGGAGCTCCCCAAAGTTCACTTGCAAGCTGCGGCAAAAACGCAGCCTTCATGTTGCGCGTTTTTTTTTTTAATAAATACATAATATAAATAATAAAAACAAAAATAACAAAATGACAAAACCATGTAATAATAATGAAAATAAATAAAAAAAAACAAACTAAACAAATAAAAACAACAAAAATGTCCATTTTTCAAATTTTCTTCATTTTTCCTTTTTTTTTCTTTTCTTTTTTCTTTTCTCAAAATAACTTAATAAAAATAACTAAAATGCCAAAAGAAAGAAATAAACATATTTTTGTGAACAAATTTTCCTTTTTCCTTTCTTTTTCCATCTTTTCAAGAAAACTCTACGCTAAACTTTAAAAAAGCTAAAAACTAAAAACTAAAACTAAAAAGTGAATAAAATTAAACTGACAAATAGCAAATGAAATAAACAAACTAACAAGGCAAAAATGAATAAAACTAAAATAACATAACAACTAAAAGTGCAAAACACACAATAACGAACTAAAATGCAAGCAATCTAAAATGAAAATCATGAAATAGATGCCACATACAAATTATTCAAAATTTGGTGTCTACACCTTTATCATGAGTGGTGAAAGAAGTGATAGTCTTACTCCATCCACCTCTTTTCTAATTTTGGGTGGTGGTCCAATTTCTCTTAGTGTACCATTAGATACATTTCTTTTCTTCGCTTGAAAGGCTCTCAGTTGGGATTTTGTGCTCTTTACCCTTTGCGCTTTCTCGAGAGCGTCGCTAAATGTTTCAACATGTGTTGCGGCAAGGGCATCTTGGATCTCTAAATTTAATCCTTGGATAAACCGTCTTATTCTTTTCCATTCCATAGCCACCAATTCTGGAGCATACGTAGATAACTTCGTGAAGTGTGTTTCATACTCAGTCACACTTAAAGTTCCTTGACGAAGTTTTATAAAATCGTCTTCTCTCTTTTCTTGAACAAGTGGAGGAAGAAATTTCTCATTAAACTCTCGTACAAAGTTTATTCAAGTCCTTGGAGTTTGATCTCTTTCCCATTTGTTTCTTATAACATTCCACCAGACTTGGGCTGTTCCTTCAAGTTGAAATACAGCAAAAGTG
The DNA here is from genome assembly GCF_036785885.1 of Coffea arabica. NCBI lineage: Eukaryota > Viridiplantae > Streptophyta > Magnoliopsida > Gentianales > Rubiaceae > Coffea > Coffea arabica. The sequence goes on from NC_092326.1 coordinate 19,207,307, forward strand.
ACTTTTCTTTCCTCTGTGTAGTCCAAGGCATCGAATATATTTCTTATATTTTCTAACCAATTCTCAGCCACTTTTGGGTCAGGTCCTCCAAAAAATTTAGGCAGGAAGAATTTCTGAAACTGTTCCAAAACTCGATGCTCTCCTATCTCTTGGTTTCCACGTTGGTTTTCTTGTCCAACCCCCTGACCCTGTAGAGTTACTAAGAGCTCTAGTACATCCGTCATGCGAGTTAAAACTAATCCTATTTGGTCATCTCCTCTTCCAACCCTTGGCTCAGCATTTTGATAAATATCAAACCCATTATCTACTCTTTGATTTCGGGGTTATCTAGGTTAACGTCCCTTCCATTGTCCTCTAGTTTCCATGTTCACAGTTAATCCATATGCATATGTATAAACCTCACACTAAACTATAATTGAACTATACACACATATCAGTAATAACTTTGAAAGAAAATAAAATCACTTACACAAATAACATTATCACTATGCAAGTAAACACAAACTAGACCTCATTAAATCATAACACAAGTTATAGTCAAGTAAAGTTCATACTAAGTCAAAGTCAATAAACAAAAGTAAACAAGTGACTATCAAAAGTACATTCATCTCCAAGGCACAAACTCTTAAGTTCTACTCCCATCGTCCCATTGCAAAAGGTCACAAGTAGTGCTTCACTAGATTAATTGAAACTAGATGATTTCCGTTCCCTAACATGTTCAACTTCAATTCCATCACCAGGATCTTCTGGGCTATGATCTTCTCCACCTGCTGCTCTTAATTGTTATGCCATCTTAGCCAAACGATTATCGGTTTCCTATAACTATTCACGTGAACTATCGGTTCATTCGTATTCCCCCACAAATGGAGATCTCAAGTCCTTAGGATTGCCCTCAACTCTTAGATACTCGGGTACAAGAATCCAAAATAAGGTAATTCACAACTCGAGCCGGCCAGTCCCAAAAGTAAATCACCACATTCGAGATTCCTACCCAACATATATATCTAATTTTTCCTCCAAATATCAAGATAAAGGATTTATACCTATCACTTTCATAATCCATAACTTTACTCTAGAAGAGCACTTAAATCTTTACTCATTCACATAGTAAGGATTATAACACTACTTGGCCCAAACTTACCGCATGCAGAGACCACGTGAAGTGGCTCTGATTTTCATCCCTACAAATAGTCACTTAACTTTCAAACTAATCCCACAGTCCGGCATCCTAAACTTTTAAACTTAGGATATACGACAAAGATCTGAAACCTAAGTTCTGATACCAACTGTGACGCTCCCACTTCTCCCAAGGGCGAACCCAAGGGTATCGGCGGGACGCCTGCCCAACTCTCGCCAGGGCTCGGTACAATCCATAATTCAAAACTAGGAATCCTTCAAATAACTTCAATATATATATTTAAAGTACTCCGAAACACTTCATACTTACAATAGTCAGCTCTCAAGATTAATACAACCTAAAAGAATATTTACTATAGCCATCTGCTGTAATACAATTTAAAATTTTCAAAAGAAAACAATCTAGTACTATTCACGAGCACTCCTGGTCTCGAACCCTGTTAAGGAAAACAAAAATGTGGAATGAGTTACACAGCCCAGTGAGGTTCCAAGACACTCTAGCAGTTCTAATAAATCAAGAAATTTGAGCATACCACATGTATGGTTCAAGGTTGCATATTGGGCACCTTAATATGAGATTGTTTCATATCTTTTGATGATTAACAAAACAAACGGATGTCACTAATAATCTTTGAAGAGACTCCTTTCAGAAATGGCACTAAACAGGTCTGAGGTCTTAGAGCAAAAAGAAGATCAAAAAGGTGAAAAATACTGAGGAAGATGTCGGACGCACAAAAGGAGAGTATCGGACGTCCGACATCCATTGAGTATCTTCGGACGTATGAAAAACTCAGACTCGAACGTCCGAAGAAGGAAAGCCAGGGCTTCTACACTTACTGATCATGATCGGACGCTCAACACCTGAGCATCGGACGTCCGACAAGCATTGCTGCACTTCAGACGCAACACCTTGGATGTATCGGCCGTCTGAAGGAATTAAAGAGAAACCTCTAAGTCTGCATCTTACCCTCGGACGCATGGCGAGAATGGATCGGACGTCCTAAGTGGGTCAAGAAAATCTCTCGAACTCACTGACCTCACTCGGACGCATAAAATCTGACTATCGGACGTCCGACAGCACCAACGGCTAGTTGACTCTTCAGATGCCTTCTACCCATTGACAGCATTAATTGAAGAATTTTCTGGTCTCCTATAAAAAGAACAAAGTCAACCACCTCAGGATAACTTTACACATTAAGTCTACATCAGATCTTGAGTGATTCAAGTGTGTAAATACTCCAAAAAGAAGATTTGTACTCTTAATTGTGTAATCTCCTTTTAGCTTTTCAAGTGTGATCTAATTTCATCAATAGTGTAGCTTTGTGAGGGTTATCCGTGTGATTGTAAAACTTTTTTGCTTGATCGAGTGAGACTTGAGGCAAGAAGGAAGTGATCCTTCATTTGTACACAAGAGATTGGTTGAAAGTTGATCAGTTGTGAAGAAGGTTGATACATATATAAAGTGTTATTCAAACTTAGTCAAGTTTGAAATTTGATTTGCAAATTCCATCCCTTCATTTACTGTCTTGATATAAATTGCTTACTTGTTCTACTCACAAACTATTTGTACTAATCCATCAACTGGTTTTAGTAAGGTTCCTTTGAAAAAAAAATCTAGGTCAAAGAAAAGAGGAAGGTGACTCATATCTTGGCTTGATTTTTTAGATAACCTAATTCACCCCCCTCTTAGGTTGTTTTCAATTCTTACAATTGGTATCAGAACTTGGTCTCCTTGAGGCTAAGCTCAATCAGCTTGGGAGTAAAAAATGATAACCAACAATGCCATGTTCTTTGAGGGACAATCTGTCACCAGACCTCCTATGTTCAATGGGTCAAACTATATGAGTTGGAAGAAGGTCAAACTATATGAGTTGGAAGAAGAGGATGATCATCTTCTTACAATCTATTGATATTGAGCTATGGTTCATTGTCAATGAAGGACCGTTTGATGCTTCTACCATTGATGCAGAGACGAACAGGCCGAGACCAAAAACAAGAAGGGAACTAACTGCTGAAGATAGAACTCATCTTACTCTAAATGTCAAGGCGATGAATGTTCTGTACAGTGCTTTAGAATCAAACGAATCTGTTAGAGTTAAGGGCTGCAAATCTGCAAAAGAAATTTGGGATAAATTTCGAGAAATACACGAAGGGAGTGAAAATGTGAGAGAACAGAAGAAGTCCATTCTGGTCACGAAGTATGAATCCTTCAAAATGGAACCTCACGAAAACATCGACAAGATGTATTGCAGATTCAATGATCTTATTAAGGATCTAGAAGTTTTTGAGAAAGATTACTCTTTAGGTGAGAAAAACAGAAAAATTCTGAATGCTCTGTCAAAGGATTGGGAGAGCAAAGTGACTGCCATTGAGGAAGCCATAGATATGAACACTTTATCTATTGAATCCCTTATAAATTCATTAACCTCTTATGAGTTAAAACTCAAGTCCAAGGTGCAGGAAAAAGAAGACACAAAAGTTAGAAAAAAGACCTCACAAGAAGAAGATGATACAATTTCACTTGATGAAGATGACATGGAAGGTGATGACAGTGACATTGCACTCATCACACGAGGCTTCAAAAGAATACTCAACAAGAGGAATTCAGAAAAGGAGGACATAGCAATTCCTTTCCAAATCATTCCAACAATTTCAGAAATAAAGGAAAGCCGGAATTCAACAAAAAGCAGATTGACAAGTGTTTTGAATGTGGCCAACCAGGACACTATGCAAATGAGTGTCCAATGAAGAAAAAGAAGGAGAACAAGGTTGAACGAAAACCAAAGTTCAACAATTTCCAAATCACCGGGAATGATTGCAACTCAGAAGGTGAAGTTGAGGAAGAAGAGGAATCTGCTCAAGTGGCTTTCATGGCCATTGGAAATGAAGAAGTAACTCAATGCAACTCTAAAACTGATAGTGATAGTGAATCTGATGAAAATGTTAATTCTTTTCTAGAAAAAATGCATAACAGCTTAAAAGAATCCTATGTTAGAAACAAGGAACTAAAACAGAAAGTTAGCTTTCTATTACAAGATAATGCAAATCTTTTTTGACAAAACAAGGGTCTTAAGCATGAAAATGAGAACCTGAAGAGGATTGAAACTGATGTGCTTGCTGAACTTACCAAAAGGACAAAACTCTGTAACATACTCAGAGGTGAACAATGCAGTCTAAAAAGGAGGATGGATGATTTATGTCAATTTTTGCAACACATAAACAGAACCGCCTTCAAAAGAATGACACTGAACCTCATCTTAACACTCATCAGACAAGATTGAATTATAGTAAAAATGAGTTTAATATCTACAAGAGAAGGAAAGTCAGATTTATTAAACCTGTTCATTTGATTGATCCAATAATTGTATGCAATTTTTGTTGTCAATTTGGTCACATGAGTAGCAACTGCTATGTTAAGAAAAGCATGAGAAATGGAATGAGATGCATGTGGATTGTTAGACATAATGCTAACCATGAAGGACCCAAGAAGTAATGGGTACCAAACATTATATTGTGGACTTCTGTGTAGGTAAAACTGGTGAACATTGTTAAAGAATCAAAATGGTTCATAGATAGTGGTTGCTCAAGACATATGACTGGTGATGCATCCCAGTTCATCAAGCTCAAGCCAAAAACAAGTGGAAAGGTTACTTTTGGAGACGATAATAAAGCCAAAACCATTGGAATTGGTGATGTTGGTAAGAATGGTCAGACTTTTGTTCATAATGTTCTTTTAGTTGACAACCTGGGTTACAATCTGCTAAGTGTTAGCCAACTATGTGATAGGAACCTGCTTGTGTTATTTAAGAAACATGAATGCCTTGTTCTTGATTCAAAGTTTAACATTGTTTTCAAGGGAAAAAGAGTTAATGATATTTATGTGGTGTTTCTTGAAAAAGTTGATGCTTCCAGCCTTAGTTGTCTCAAAGTTGCAAATGAGGATCCCTGGTTGTGGCACAGAAGGCTTTGTCACTTCAATATGGATTTGCTGAAAGAGATTTCCAAAAAGGATCTGGTTAGAGGGCTACCAAAACTCAATTTTTGTAAAGATCGCATCAGTGATGCTTGCCAATTTGGAAAACAAGTCAAGGTATCTTTTAAACCAAAAAAATGTATTTTTACCTCTAAGCCCTTAGAACTTCTGTAACGACCCCACCTCCCCCTAAGGCGTACCAGAGGGTTCGGCGGGCCGTCTGCCCAGCTCTCGCCGGGACTCAGTCGTTCTTTAATCAAATCCAGAACAAATCACAAGAATAAATAGGGCAGCAATCCAAACTTAAAGTGGAACTTATATACATTGCTATCTCAAAAGAAAGTACAACCATCAAATGTACAAAGGTTCTCACTTCACCATACAACTAGCCCGTGCCAAGCACTAGGGCGAGAACCATTACAAAAGAAACAAAAGACCTAGACTAGGCTAGTCTATGCTCTCATCCTGCTCGCCGTCCCCTGTTAAGGAAAACAAAACTAAAGGGGTGAGCTAAAAGCTCAGTGAGGTTCCAAACAGATAATCAAACAATCAATTCAATACATTAAACATGGAGTATCAATAATTCAAGAAACATTTACAATGGAAAGCAATAGTAACATTCATTAAAAGGATACGGCTCACAAGGAGCAATTCGTTCATTCGTTCAATCGTTCTCCTGACATTTCCCCTTATTCCTCCAATCATTTGAAAATGCATTTTTCGTTTATCAATAAACCCTCGTTCGTTCGTTCGTTCGTTCATTCATTCATTCACCCCCGTCCTAGCCGTTGGCCAGTCTCCACCAACCTACAGGGTAATACTCGAGTATACCAAACGTTCACCCAAGTCCCTAATCGCCTGACCGAGTCCGCTTCTGGCTCGAGACGACCGGTAACAAGGGGCAATGGCCAGTTCAGCCCAAAAGGCTTACATTCATGCGCAAGTAACATTTCAATCATTAAATCCTTGAAAATTGCACAGTTATTTAGGTCGAGTGCGATAAAGTACACACTCGCCTAGAAAGCTCGTTTTGGAAATCATTAAAAGCAATTAACACATTAGCAAATGATAACAACAAGCCATAAAGTCAAATAAGGAACACTCACCTAGATATGCAAAATAACGTGCAAAATATCCTTCCGGATATTACCCTTAGTCACCAATGAAACCTAAGGTTGAACAAGAGAACATATTACAGTTTATCGAGCAAAACATTTAAGGGAAACAAAGAAACCCGACTAATTAGTGTCGCGCCCCATTTTTTGATAAATAAATAAAATGATAGTTTTTGTGATTTTATTGGTTTGGAAAAAGTGAATTTTTTGATAAAAATAAAAATGGGTCTAAATGGGACTTTTGAAAATGCGACGATTTGACCCAAGAAAAATAGTTCAAAAAGGGTTTTTTATATGAAAAATGGAGTCGCCACTTGGTATAGAGTTAGGGTGTACCAAGTCACCCAAAAACTGAATTTTTTTAAGGAAAAAAAAGTAAGAAACCCTTTTGAACGACTCCTAGTCCACGCAAACAAAGAAAAAGGTTCGGGAGTCACATTTGACGAAGGGGAAGGCAAGGATAAAAATCCAAGGCACCCCTTCGACCTAGCCAAGGCTAGTTGCGTGATTTAACCCTTATTTTCCTAATTTTTTTCTACCCAAAGTATGTATTTGCAATTTGGACAAAGACTAATGAATGAGAAATGCAATCCTAAATCTAAGAAATGTCTCTTATGAGGCTTGTGGTCCCATTCACATGAATTGTGAAGGCCAATAAGAAAGACCTCATAGAAAATCGTGAATGATGCAAATGAGGACTCAAATAAGAGTGTAAGTGTGCAAAGTGTAGAGAAGGGCATGTGTGCAATTTGAAAGTGTTTGTGTGCAAATGAATGAAAATATAAGTGCTCGTGTGCAAGTGAACAAAAATAGTGAATATATATAAGTAAAAAGATAGGTGCAATGTGTGAGGTGAAAAATAAAGAAGTGAATAGGTGTGTGAATATGGCATATGGATTAAAAAAATTTAATGAGAAAATAAAAATGTATGAACTTAGAGGAATGCATCAAGTCGGGTACGGGGATGACCTCTAGTTTTATGATTTTAATTTTCCCTTTGACTAGAAGGAAAAACTAGCGTGCTAAGGCTATTTGAAGCCACACTCGCTCGTTTTCCTTATCGGATGGGGATTTTCACGCAAATGAACCCTAACTAGCATGAAATGCAAGTCCTAAAGTGAAGGGGAAGGGGTTTGAGGAACATGCCAAATGATAAAACTAAAAAGAATGCATGACATGTAATGAACATGCAAATCATGTACTAACGAAAGGAAATTCCTAAGGGTCTAGCGTTGGACTAGCCCATTCTATGAATTCCGACTAGCGTTGGACTAGCGGAAACGTACATTCATCCATCACATTCATTCATGGTATGGAAAGCAAGTAGACATGCCAAACACTCATAAACATATAGCACATAACACTTAGCATGCTCGACTAGATGCAAAAACCTAATAAAGCAAGTTAACACTTAACACGTAGGCATGCAACCAAGCTAATGAACCTATTACATTCACTAACTAAAACAAAAGGGGAAAGGGAAAATGGACCAAATTGCTTGCCACAGCCCTATCTATTACAAGCCAAGAGGTGTACACATACCCCATTAAAAGAATAACGTAATGAAAATAAAAAGTAAATGACATAAGTAAAAGGAAATAAAGAAAAGCTAGGAAAGCAAAGTAGACATGCAATTCACTTAGCACGTTGAGTCACATAGGAGAGACACAAAAAGGGATAAAAGAAATTATACCTCCCCCCGTTGGTGATATTAACGAAATGAATAAGACCTAAATGGGGCCAAAGTCACCAAATATCGGGACAACTAGGGCTAAAATCATCCAAAGCAAAAGATTAATGCACCAATTTAATGATAAAATGTAAATAAATCAAATGACATCCATCAAACCATCAAAAATTTCCTCAATCACAACTTAAATGTAGTCAAAGGTATTTAAAGATCAATGAGAAGGCATGACCTATTCAATTTCCAAGTAAAGCATCTACTAAGGACTCAAACATGATCCTTACCCAAACATTCGGGTCAACCAAACATTTAAGAACTTTAAAGGTCCAAAACAAAACAAGGGTCAAGCAATCAAACACATAAACATGGAATTGAACAATTAGAAGCATTTAAATGCCTAAGATTTCCATATTCATGAAATAAAGCCCCCAACTATTGATTGAATCATCAAAACATCTTAAAATCCACACGAATGCACATTACCACATGAATCGAGACGAAGCTCTTGAAGCCCTTTGAACTCATCCTAAAACCCCTTACCAATCTATCCAAGAGTCAACCCAAAACATATAACCATCAATTAAGATCCTAGAACGGCAAGGTTAATCAAATAATTCAAGAAATGGAGCCATAGTGCATTGCTGCGAAATTAAAGGGACCCAATTGATTAAATTTTCCAATTTCTGGGTCATAGTAGCATTAGTTAGAAGCCAAGGGGTCAAAGTGCAATTTTTCTGGAAATTATTCATGCAAAATGCATGCAACCCACGTAGAGAAAACACACGCCTGCAACATTTCCCTTAAGCTTTCAGCAGCCCAAAATACACATCCGAATGCAGCTTGCTTTGAAAACCAATTCTTTGATCAAAATCATGGCGTGAAACTAAGCAACAAAGCCCATAACTTCAATGATCAAACAAGTAAGAAACATAACAGAAACTGATGCAACAAAAAAAAACAAAATCTGGACAGGATGTTCATGTAAAATGATTTGGTAACCTGGAATTTATTTTCCAGCAAAAGGTCAAACATGATTTAAATGTTTAGAGCCAAACGTACAAACGCAACACCAATCAAACGCTACCCTTTTCTACACCAGATTAATTATCAAACTAAGATGACCAACTTGGTGAAGGAAAACGGAGACAAGAACAACAAAACAGATACAGCATTCTTTTCTCTGCTGCAAAATTTTCAGCCGCGGCTTTTACTCATTTCACAATGCAAGCAGGTTCATCAAGTTCTCAGATTTCTACCTATCAAAACATTGGCCAAACACAATTTCGTTGCAGGTTTGAAGCACAAAATTGGAGCTAACCATCAGGGATAAAGAGACTAGACAGCAAACGAGAGAGAAAAAAAAAACAGAAGAAAATGCAGCAGGTTTTCTGCAACCAAATAAATAGGCTGCTGCATTTTGCTTCACTCAGCCGAGACATGTCTATGCAAAAAGTAACCCAAGAATTTCCAATGAATCTAGTCGTTCACAAGTTCAACTGGATATGAAAATGAAATGCAGCAAAGGTGTGGAGGGAAGGACCTATAATGAACATTCACTCCATGTCAAAGAAATATGAGAAAAGGGAATAGACTTTGCCGAAACTTCATGTTATCTTTCTGGGTTATATTTGTTCAGCAACCATAAACTCCAGCAACAATCTAAGATACAACCCCCTCCATTTAACTAACATCATTCAAGCATTGATCATCAAGCCCAGAAAATCCAATCAAAGCAACTAAACAAAAGAAACAGCAAATCACAACCATGAAAACCAAACGAGATCCTATGAAAAGAACTCATGACCTCTTATGTCTGTACAAGGAATTCTAAGACAAGACCACACAGTCCATTCGAAACCGTGCTACAATATCTTAATCAAACAATCAGAACTTGTTTCCAAGCGCAAGCATCAAGCAACGAATCACGCAACAAAAACCCACTCAATGGGCTGTTATAGTAAGAAAAACATCGAAGTGAACAAAACGCAGCAAGATTTTTGCTTAAGGCAGAACTGAGCTTGCGGAAAAAGTGTAAGGCAAAAAGGATTACCTTTAACACCTTATGAAGTTCAATGACCAAGGAAGGACCGAGAAGACTGCGTCCAGATGCCAAATTTGAAGATGCAAATTTCTGGAAAGAAACTTCAAGGGCACCGTATGAAGTGCAGAGACAGGAATCGATCCGTCTTATCTAGCCCTTGCCCCTTTTCCTCAGCTGTGATCTCCCTCACTTGATTTTCCTTCTCACTCTCTCAAACTGTCTGAAAATTCTCTCTTGGTTCTTCCCTTCTGTCGCTCCTTTTCCCAGATTTTCTGGTCTTTCTTTTCTTCCTTCCAAATTTTTGCAGCCGTCACTCTCTATAAATCTCCCTCGTTAGTTTCTTTCTTTCTTTCCCGTCGGCTTACTCTCCAAAATCTCTCTATCTTTTCCTCAGTTTTCACTCTTTCTTTAGTCTCTCTCTCTTTGGCCCAGATTTTTCTCCCTTCGTAGCTTTCTCTTCTCTCCTTCTTGCGTCTGTTTCCTTTTTCCTATCCAGTTTCACTTAGCTGTTTGATTTTCATGCGCCGTTGCTCTCCATCCGACCCCTTGCGGCTGCTCTGTTTCTTTTTCCTTTATATGATCAATTGGGAGCCCTAAAACCATTGTCCTTTCTCCAGTAATTGCAGCCAAGGAGCCGTCCCAGATTTCTTTTGCAAGCTGCGTAAGTCCGCAGCTTTCATGCTGCGGCAGCAATTTTCCCTTTTTTTTTTCAGCTAATAAAAAACAGAAATTAATAACAATAAAAATAAAATAAATGATAATAACAAAAATTTATAATAACAGAAATTATTATTGAACAGCAAATTACAACTTCCATTTTTCATCCATTTTCTTTTTTTCTTTTTTTCCTTTTTTTTCCTTTTCTTTATTTTTTCCCAATCCAACTACCGCCTATTTTTTCCAGTTTTTCTTCTTTTTCCTCTTTTTCTTTAATTTTCTCTTTTTTCCTCTTTAAAATTTTTCATTTTCCTTTTTCTTTCGAGAAAACATTGAATAAAAACAAAATGACTAAAACATATTTTTGATGTTTTCTTTTCCTTTTTTTTTTCCTAAAAAAAAAACTCTATGCTAATCTTAAACTTAAAAGCTAAAACTAAAAACTAAAGCTAAAAGTAAATAAGAATAAATAGCAAATGAAATAGGTCAACTAAAAGGGCGAAAAATGAATAAAACTAAAATATCATAACAACTAATAGTACAAAACACACAATAACGAATTAAAATGCAAGCAATCTAAAATGAAAATCATGAAATAGATGCTACATAAAATTATTCAAAATTTGGTGTCTACAATTAGGAGTAAAACGTGTAAAGATGACTTTCAAGTAAGAAGAGGGTTGTTTGAACCCAAGGATGAAAAATCGTGTTTTAAAATGGAAAACCGGTCATGGTATTGGCCTAACAAAAGTATACAAGTTCAAATAGAAACCTAGCCCTCGAGCGAAAATTTGGGCAGCACGCCCTTTGTGTTTACCTAATTTTCCAGCCATTTTGGCTTCATTATTTTTCCTCAACCACAACCCAACATCACACATAAGCAATTCAAGTCAAGAGCCGTTCCATAGGCTCACAATATCATAAGAATAAGAATTACAACAATCACAAGTGTAGAAATTCAACTTAGCACAAGACAGATTTGACGTACGAATGCGGAAATAACATATCCGAAGTCACGCTTATTGGATTGAGACGAAACCTATGCCGTTTCGAAGCTAAGACACAGAGCTACAACATTCATGAAGGTCACTTAGTCCAGTTCCTAATATAACTTAGTCAAATTCTCAAATTACTAACCAGAAACCAATTCGTCGGCTGTTTAAACGTGGAACACTATAATGGACATATCTCAGAGTACACAAGTCCGAATCAGGTGTTCTTAGAGGCATTTGAAAGCTAATTCAGAATACTAAAACTTTCATGTTTTGGAAAAAAGCTAAATCAGTACGGATCCTAGTGAAAAAACGTGATAAACTGGACAAACTGATGAAACGGACTGCTGGGGAAAAACTTAAAACAGTAAGGGTATTTTGGACTTTTCATGACCTACATTGCTCCGATTGAGCTAAAATTTTGTAGGCACCTATAAACTACCATTCTCTACCATTCTCTACAACTTTCATTCTTTGACCTAAGGCCAATTCAGCCTCTAACATACAGCTACAAAACCGGACAGAAAGGAAGAACAATTTTCCAGAAATCTGGAATTTTCGGTTTCTAGTGGAATTTTCTCAAATTTCTGGTTCTAATCACCACCAAACAACCTTATATAACCTTAATTGCAACATATATTAACCATACACCAAGTTGGGTAGCAATTCAGCAAACCCTAGTTCATAATACCACAAGGAAAACAACACCCAAGACATGCTAACAACCGTTATTCACCACAAATTTGAGTTGCTAAGCTAATTTGAACAAGATTAGGAGTAAAAATTGGGGAAATCATCATCCTTACCTTGCTTAGTGTCTTCCAAGAGCAACCCTAGCTTTCCCCTTCAAAAATTCACCAACACTTCACTAAACCAACGCTCCAAGGCAACTTTAATCGGTTTACTTTCGTTGTTTTCTCACTTTGTAGCTCAAAATCAAGAAGAAGGATGGTGTTTTTTCTTGCTCTCTCTTTCCCTCTCTCTCAAGCTCGACCAGACCAGAAAGAAATGAAGGAAAGATAGCTGGAATGAAGGATAAAAAGGCAAGGAAAAAAAAATTAATCAAGGAGCCATGAGGTGGTGACACTTGGCACCACCAAAGCCATGTAAATTTTTCTCTCTCTCCCTTGCATTTTTGGCCACAAATTTCGGTCAAAACTAGCTGGAAATAAGGAGATATTTTGCTCAAATATCAATGAGCTCATGTGGTAAGAAAGTGGTGGTCCAGTGGTGCGTTCAATCGGTAGTGCGCGGTACACGTCGGTTCGCACCGTTTTTCCTTAAATCGCACGTACTAGGGTTTTTACTTCCCATTCACTAACCTTATATCATTGCTACCAATCACATATTATTTCTCACTTAAAAGTCACTTTTAATCCTCAAATTTAATCCATACTCTGTACCGAAAATTCATCCGGCGAAAAATCGCGAAAACCCTAATTTTGCTCCAAACTTGAAACCGAAGCGTAAAACCCTATTTTCTAGGTTTACTTACACTTATTATGAAATAATTGGGTAGTGGGCTTTGATAAATAATAATTTTCAAATAAAAGGGTATTTTTGAGAAAAATACAAGAAATTTGCGAGTCCTCACATTCTCTCCCCCTTAAAAAAATTTCGTCCTCGAAATTTTACCTTCGGTTGCTTCAGACGAGTCTGGAACTTGTCAGTTGTCTAAAGCATAAACCTTTGCCGGTCCGCTAGTTCGTTTCCCTCCTTTATTCACTTGTGATTTAGCTCCATCCAATTGCAGAGTATTGCTTTCACGTGACTGTCTCCTCGGACAGTTGCTAACTTGATGATCGCCACTTCCGCAGATTAAACATTTCCGCCCCTTTCTCCAACAATCGCTTTCGACATGATTTGCCTTTCCACAGTACCCACAGACCACGTGAGAAGCCATCTTTTGGCTTTCTTGAAAACTTTTTCCAAATCTGATTTGGCTTTCTTTTGTAGATCCTTCACCCATAGCCCCTAATGTCCATGGTGGGTGGGACAAAAAGTTCACTTTTTGCACTTTGGAAGGGACTCTCGCTTCACTTAATTCCTCCGCTACACTACTCGATGCACTCCTTTTCTGGGTCTGGGAAGCTTTTATCTGTGCCTTTGCAGTCTCTATTCTTTGAGCTTTCTCAAGGGCCTCCATAAACGTATTCACTTGTACTGCCGCTAATGCTTCTTGGAGTTCCAAATTTAATCCTTGTATAAACCGTCTTACTCTTCGCCGTTCTCTGGCCACCAATTCAGAAGCAAACTTGGATAGTTTCGTAAATTTCGTTTCATATTCGACCACACTTAACGTTCCCTGGCGTAGTCCAATAAACTCTTCCTCTCGCCTCTCTTGAACTAAAGGAGGGAGGTATTTCTCGTTAAATTCCCTTATGAAATTCGTCCATGTCCATACAGTCTGTTCTCTTTCCCATTTTGCTTTAATAACGTTCCACCACGCTCGGGCCGATCCTTCAAATTGGAACACCGCAAAGTTTACTTGTCTTTGCTTGGTGTAGTTCAAGACGGTGAAAATATTAATCATGGCCTCTAACCATTGTTCAGCTATATCCGGATCAGGTCCTCCAAGAAATTTCGGAGGAGTAAACTTCTGAAACCTCTCAAGAGCCTTATCTTCTCCGATTTCAGGGTTCCGGGGTTGATTCACGGCCATTTGGCCTTGTTGATCCACCAGTCTTGCCAAGATATCTGTCATTTGTTGCATTACCGTTGCCATTTGGTCTTCGGCTTCAACCCTCATTCCTCGCTCTTGTGCAGCTGTTGTTTCTCTTTCCTCTCTTGGCTCTTGAGCTCGTTCATTCCCACGGCCACGTCCACGTCCACGGCTACGTCTCCCGTCATATATATGTTTTCCCTCTCTTTTCTTTTCCCCCAAAAGGTAATTTAGTAAATAAACACGATAAGGTTACTAAAGTAACTATTGAGGGCACCAAATATTCAAATAAACATATACCCACATAACACGCCATACCAAAAAGACGGATAAGCAAATACACAAATACATATCAAGTTGGACAGATAACCATGTACATACAGGTATACTAACGTCATGTAGTAACAATATACAGGTAAATCAAAAGGAAAAGGTGAAGTCGTCCCAGTATCAGCCCGTCCGGTCTCTCACGTCACTTACTATCCAAACTAGATGTCCCTGATCTCTTGTGCTCATTCTAGTCAGACAAAGCCTGTTCATGTTCCCAAAATGTAAGTCTCAAGTATTTAACAGCACCTCAACTATAGAGTACTCAGGCACGAGAATCCGAAAGAAGATAATTCACAACTCGAGCTGCAGTCTCAAGAGTAAACTATCTACAATCGGAATTCCTACCTGACATACCTATCTATGGTCTTCAGATACCATGAGAAAGATTTAATGCCTATAACATTCGCAATTCATAGCTTCACTTAGTCCCTCATACTTATTCACCACTTAGTCCAGGGTCACTCCACGTAGAAACCACGCGAAACAACTATAAATTTTATCCCTCAATCGCTTAACTTTCAAGTCCAATCAAATCCCACAGTCCGGTATCCTAATCTTTAATCTAGGATACACTACAGAGATCTGAAGCCTAAGCTCTGATACCACTTGTAACGACCCCACCTCCCCCTAAGGCGTACCAGAGGGTTCGGCGGGCCGTCTGCCCAGCTCTCGCCGGGACTCAGTCGTTCTTTAATCAAATCCAGAACAAATCACAAGAATAAATAGGGCAGCAATCCAAACTTAAAGTGGAACTTATATACATTGCTATCTCAAAAGAAAGTACAACCATCAAATGTACAAAGGTTCTCACTTCACCATACAACTAGCCCGTGCCAAGCACTAGGGCGAGAACCATTACAAAAGAAACAAAAGACCTAGACTAGGCTAGTCTATGCTCTCATCCTGCTCGCCGTCCCCTGTTAAGGAAAACAAAACTAAAGGGGTGAGCTAAAAGCTCAGTGAGGTTCCAAACAGATAATCAAACAATCAATTCAATACATTAAACATGGAGTATCAATAATTCAAGAAACATTTACAATGGAAAGCAATAGTAACATTCATTAAAAGGATACGGCTCACAAGGAGCAATTCGTTCATTCGTTCATTCGTTCTCCTGACATTTCCCCTTATTCCTCCAATCATTTGAAAATGCATTTTTCGTTTATCAATAAACCCTCGTTCGTTCGTTCGTTCGTTCATTCATTCATTCACCCCCGTCCTAGCCGTTGGCCAGTCTCCACCAACCTACAGGGTAATACTCGAGTATACCAAACGTTCACCCAAGTCCCTAATCGCCCGACCGAGTCCGCTTCTGGCTCGAGACGACCGGTAACAAGGGGCAATGGCCAGTTCAGCCCAAAAGGCTTACATTCATGCGCAAGTAACATTTCAATCATTAAATTCTTGAAAATTGCACAGTTATTTAGGTCGAGTGCGATAAAGTACACACTCGCCTAGAAAGCTCGTTTTGGAAATCATTAAAAGCAATTAACACATTAGCAAATGATAACAACAAGCCATAAAGTCAAATAAGGAACACTTACCTAGATATGCAAAATAACGTGCAAAATATCCTTCCGGATATTACCCTTAGTCACCAATGAAACCTAAGGTTGAACAAGAGAACATATTACAGTTTATCGAGCAAAACATTTAAGGGAAACAAAGAAACCCGACTAATTAGGAGTAAAACGTGTAAAGATGACTTTCAAGTAAGAAGAGGGTTGTTTGAACCCAAGGATGAAAAATCGTGTTTTAAAATGGAAAACCGGTCATGGTATTGGCCTAACAAAAGTATACAAGTTCAAATAGAAACCTAGCCCTCGAGCGAAAATTTGGGCAGCACGCCCTTTGTGTTTACCTAATTTTCCAGCCATTTTGGCTTCATTATTTTTCCTCAACCACAACCCAACATCACACATAAGCAATTCAAGTCAAGAGCCGTTCCATAGGCTCACAATATCATAAGAATAAGAATTACAACAATCACAAGTGTAGAAATTCAACTTAGCACAAGACAGATTTGACGTACGAATGCGGAAATAACATATCCGAAGTCACGCTTATTGGATTGAGACGAAACCTATGCCGTTTCGAAGCTAAGACACAGAGCTACAACATTCATGAAGGTCACTTAGTCCAGTTCCTAATATAACTTAGTCAAATTCTCAAATTACTAACCAGAAACCAATTCGTCGGCTGTTTAAACGCGGAACACTATAATGGACATATCTCAGAGTACACAAGTCCGAATCAGGTGTTCTTAGAGGCATTTGAAAGCTAATTCAGAATAATAAAACTTTCATGTTTTGGAAAAAAGCTAAATCAGTACGTATCCTAGTGAAAAAACGTGATAAACTGGACAAACTGATGAAACGGACTGCTGGGGAAAAACTTAAAATAGTAAGGGTATTTTGGACTTTTCATGACCTACATTGCTCCGATTGAGTTGAAATTTTGTAGGCACCTATAAACTACCATTCTCTACAACTTTCATTCTTTGACCTAAGGCCAATTCATCCTCTAACATACAGCTACAAAACCAGACAGAAAGGAAGAACAATTTTCCAGAAATCTGGAATTTTCGGTTTCTAGTGGAATTTTCTCAAATTTCTGGTTCTAATCACCACCAAACAACCTTATATAACCTTAATTGCAACATATATTAACCATACACCAAGTTGGGTAGCAATTCAGCAAACCCTAGTTCATAATACCACAAGGAAAACAACACCCAAGACATGCTAACAACCGTTATTCACCACAAATTTGAGTTGCTAAGCTAATTTGAACAAGATTAGGAGTAAAAATTGGGGAAATCATCATCCTTACCTTGCTTAGTGTCTTCCAAGAGCAACCCTAGCTTTCCCCTTCAAAAATTCACCAACACTTCACTAAACCAACACTCAAAGGCAACTTTAATCGGTTTACTTTCGTTGTTTTCTCACTTTGTAGCTCAAAATCAAGAAGAAGGATGGTGTTTTTTCTTGCTCTCTCTTTCCCTCTCTCTCAAGCTCGACCAGACCAGAAAGAAATGAAGGAAAGATAGCTGGAATGAAGGATAAAAAGGCAAGGAAAAAAAATTAATCAAGGAGCCATGAGGTGGTGACACTTGGCACCACCAAAGCCATGTAAATTTTTCTCTCTCTCCCTTGCATTTTTGGCCACAAATTTCGGTCAAAACTAGCTGGAAATAAGGAGATATTTTGCTCAAATATCAATGAGCTCATGTGGTAAGAAAGTGGTGGTCCAGTGGTGCGTTCAATCGGTAGTGCGCGGTACACGTCGGTTCGCACCGTTTTTCCTTAAATCGCACGTACTAGGGTTTTTACTTCCCATTCACTAACCTTATATCATTGCTACCAATCACATATTATTTCTCACTTAAAAGTCACTTTTAATCCTCAAATTTAATCCATACTCTGTACCGAAAATTCATCCGGCGAAAAATCGCGAAAACCCTAATTTTGCTCCAAACTTGAAACCGAAGCGTAAAACCCTATTTTCTAGGTTTACTTACACTTATTATGAAATAATTGGGTAGTGGGCTTTGATAAATAATAATTTTCAAATAAAAGGGTATTTTTGAGAAAAATACAAGAAATTTGCGAGTCCTCACAACTTCTTCATCTTGATCTTTTTGGCCCAACTCAAACCTCAAGCCTTGGTGGGAAGAGATTATGTTTTGTTGTTGTTGATGACTATTCTAGATACACTTGGGTGATGTTTCTTGTGAGAACCCGTAATTTTCATTTTCTAGGTTTTAGAATTTTCATGGCTTGTTTTCTGCATTTTCGTGATTAGAAAATTTTTTTATATAATTTTAAGGAGCAGATATAGTTTTTAGATGATTTTTCTAGTATCGAATAGATTTTGAGAAATTAAGAACGTATACCGGACGTGGGACCCACTAGTGCAAAAAGTTCGGCAAATTTCGGCCAACTAGGTTAAGTTTTGGATACTGGAATTATTTTATCGGGTGTTATGAGATATTTAGAGGTTGCAATTTGGATTGATATGAGAGAGACAAGTTAGGTAGATATTTAATTAAAGGTGACAAGTGTCACCATGTGATTGGGCTTACCTTAAGACTTTCTTACCATTGACTTAAATAACCAAAATGACCCAAAAATCTTCCAAAAATCTCCAAGAAGAGCCAGCCCTCTCTTGCTCTCTTTCTCTCTCTCTTACTCCAAGCATAAGGAAGAAAACACTTCAATCTTGTCCCAAATCATCAAAACTAACCATCCAACCTTGAAATTTCTCCATAAAACCTCTTCAATAGCTAAGATAAGGTGGATTTGTGGAGTTGTTTGGAAAGATAAGGTGGTCAATAGCTCTCTCTCTCTTGTTTTAAAGGTAAGTTGTGAAGAACCACCCTCCTTCTTTAATTGATGCTTAAATCATGCTTAGTGGTTGTATAAGATGCAAATTTATGGATTAAATCTTGATTTTGGTTGAATTGGTGAAGTTTTATTTTTTTTGAGGAATTTTCTGTTTTAATATGAGCATGATTGTGTGGTCATGTATGATGATTGGAAATGATGTTTAATGACTCTAGGAAGTGGGAAAAGTGATTAATTGCACCCAATTTCTGTTTTGGACCAAAAATTGAAAAGTGAGGGTTTTGTGATGAACATTCTGTCCGAATTTTTAGGTCATATATAGAGGCCGAATTGGCCTTTGCTCAAAACATGAAAGTTGTAGGGAATGACATTTTAAAGGTTCCTACAAAATTTCAGGTCAATCGGAGTAGTTTAGAGTGAGATAAGTCGAAATTACTATTGCTGTTCTGGTTTTACCCGAAATTGGGATTTGCGACTGTAATTGGTTGTTTTGGCTGGAATTGCTTCCGAATTGGTTGTTGAGGCCTTCTGATGAAATTTAGCCCTATTTCTTAGATTTCAGATGGTTTTGGAATTTCTGGATTTGGACTTGTAGAGCCTGAGTTATGATGTTTCCGCTAGAATGCGTTTTCGTGAATTTGTTTTACGTTGTTGATGAAGTATCTTTCATTTTTGACCTATTTGTACTCAAAACTGGGTTGAGTGACCTTCTGTGATGTTGTAGCCCTGTCTTTTATCTTCGATATGGTGGGTCTTGCACCCTCATCCGATAATCGTAGTGCATTTGGTGCTATTACCGCAAAGTAAAGTCAAAACCTATTTTTTTTTCAGGGCCAAAGTTAATTGCATGTTCGAAATTTCTGGTTTCCTTTAATGTTTGTATATGTTTATGGAACTCTATTGGGGTCATATTTGGCATTGGTTTATGACTCGTTATCGAGTCTCCTTGTATTTGTTTGCATGTTTTAGGGATTGTTTTCATTCCGGTCATTTCCTAGCTAACTTTTGTACTTGTACTACTTTGAGCTTAGTGAACGGCTTTTGGGAAATGAGATGAATTTTGTGTGAGATGTTGAGACTGGTTTGAGGAATTAATGAAGCCATGATGGCTGGAAAATAGGTAAACACAAGGGATATGCTGCCGAATTTTACTTAAAGGCTAGTTGGATTTACTTGTGATTTGAGCGAAGGGCTTTTGGGTTGTTTGCGCTTAGGTCTTCACGTTACCTTTTCGTTTCCAAGAAAATCATGTTTTCCACCCTTGCATTACTATTTATTTGGCAAGGCGTACGACGTGTAGTCGAGCCTCACTTGTACATTCCGTTCACTCGATTTTGGATATGAAACCTTCAATTGGTTTATTTTGATTATTTTAGGCTTTCTTGGCGATTAAAGCCAATCCGAAGTGAAAACTTTTGAGGTATCTGTACTTGAATCGGTGAGTGTACCACTCCCCTCCATTGCTGTTTAACTTGATTTCTGCTCTGCAATCTGTTTAATTTGTTTGAGACGAGGGTATACTTTATCACACTCGTTCTCTTGTCTGTTCATATGCCAATTTACTATGCAAAATTTGAATATGTTATCTGTGTCTGCATCTGTTCGGATTTCTGTGACCTATGAGCTCAAGTCCTGTGGCTATGTTATTCGAGTCGGGCCGGCAAGGGCCTGGACGATTAGATAACGAACCACGGTAGTCTGTTTTGGGATCTTTGGGTATTGAGACCCTTGATTCCGGTATACTCGAGTATTACCATTTCTGTTCGTTTGCGGTGAGCGGGCCCGGTAAAGGGGTGTTTGGTGAACGGGATTCGGTGTAAAGTGGGGTCTACGGACGTTGGTTCTATATACGTTGACGGAGAGTCAACCGGCTTGAATCAAGTACTGCGCTGGAAAGCTGGCTCCTGAGAGCCACCTGTATCCTTCCTATGTGAATCATTAGTTACTTTACTTTACATCTGGCATGTGTATCTGATTTGTTAAGTGTGAAATGCCATTATTTTTCTGCTATCTGTTTGGTACCTCATTGAGCGCAAGCTCACCCCTTTCTGTTCCTTTTGTTTTCCTTACAGGAAAATAAACCCTTTTGGTCTGGATTTGACAAATGGCTGCCAAATTGAGCTAGTTGAACATATCTTTTGTATAGCTCATGTATTAAAACCCTAAGTGTACTTTTGGGGCGTTTTCTCTTTTGATTTGGCAAACCGTGTATATGTATTAACTTTTGAAAGCTTTTGTATGTCATTTTGATTTGTAAACGCTAAAGTGCAGATGTGAATGTTTATTAGCTATTTCGGTTGGGTTCTGACGGGTCGGTTACTATTCATGGCCGACTCCGGATTTCATTTTTTTATTTTGGGTTATTTTACCATTTTGACTTGTTTACGCTCGTTTGTAAGTTCCGGATCGCTATAGATAGTTCTAGTCTGCATCGTTAGTCCTGGCGAGAGCTGGGCAGGCGACCCGCCAAACCCTCTGGTTCGCCTTAGGGGGAGGTGGGGCCGTCACATTTCTTGCACATAAAGATGATGCTTTCAAGAACTTTGTTTCCCTGTTTGCCAAGGTTCAAAATGTGATTGGTTTAAAAATCATAAAAATAAGAAGTGACAATGGCACAGAATTTCGTTTCTGTGATTTTCCTGAATTTTGTGACATAATAGTATTACACATGAATTTTCTATTGCAAGAGTACCTCAGCAAAATGGAGTGGTTGAGAGGAAAAATAGAACTCTTCAAGAAGCTGCTAGAACCATGCTCAGTGAATGCAATTTGCCAAAGTACTTTTGGGCTGAAGCCATAAACACAGCCTGTTATACCATGAGCAGAGTTCTCTTAAGACCAATTTTGAACAAAACTTCCTATGAGTTCATGTTTGACAAAAAGCCTGTTGTTGGTTACTTTAAAGTCTTTGGTTGTAAATGTTTAATCTTGAACATCAAGGAACATCTTGGATGAGAAAGTGGTGTTATGGTCCTTATCATATGGATGAGAAAAAGGGTTAAGTGCTCTTCTAGAGTGAAGGGGTGGATCATAGATGTGATAGTTATAAAAACCTTTATCTTGATACTTGGAGGAATTTGATATGTATGTTGGGTAGGAATCCCGAATTTGGTGATATACTCTTGGGACCGGCCGGCTTGAGTTGTGAATTACCTTATTTCGGATTCTCGTGCCCGAGTACTCCAGAGTTGAGGCGATGCTAGCTACTAGGTACTTGAGACTTGTATTTTGGAACATGAACAGGCTTTGTCCGACTAAAATGAATATAAGAAATCTACGGACATCTAGTGACTAGGAAGTGACGTGAGAGACCGGACGGGGTCATCTTAGCTGAGTCTGGAAAATATTGTAACCCAAAGATCCTTGTGGTGAGATTGAAATCGAGCATGTTAGGAAACGAGAATCATCTAGTTCCAATTAATCTAATGAATCCCTACTTGTGATCTTTTATAGTGAGACGACGGGGGTAAAACTTAAGAGTTGCGCCTTGGGAACGAGTGTACTTGTGATAATTACTTGTTTATTTTGGCATTGACTTTGATTTGGCATGGACTTTACTTGGCCATAACTTGTTTTATGATTTAATGAACTCTAGTTTGCGTGTGCTTGCACAGTGATAATGATATATGTATATGTGATTTCTTTTCCTCTAAAGGGTGTTACTGGCACCTGTGTGTAGTTCGACTAAGGCTTAGTATGAGATTTATATATGTGTGTATAGATTAGCCGTGGACATGGAAACTAGAGGACAACGAAAGGGACGTCAACCTAGACAACCCCGAAATGAAAGAGTAGATAATAGATCTGATATTGACCAAAATGCTGAGCCAAGTGCTGGGAGAGGAAATGACCAAATGGGACAAGTTTTAACTCGCATGACGGATATCCTGGAGCTCTTAGTAGCTCAACAAGGTCAAGGTGTTGGACAAGGAAACCAAGAAATAGGGGAGGATCGAGCTTTAGAGCGGTTTCAGAAATTCTTCCCGCCCAAATTTGCTGGAGAACCTGATCCAGAAGTGGCTGAGAATTGGTTAGAAAATATAAGAAATATATTCGATGCTTTGGATTACACCGAGGAGAGACAAGTCACCTTTGCTGTATTTCAACTTGAAGGAGCAGCACGAGCCTGGTGGAATGTTATAAGAAACAAGTGGGAAAGGGATCAAACTCCAAGGACTTGGATAAATTTTGTACGTGAATTTAATGAGAAATTTCTTCCTCCACTTGTCCAAGAAAAGAGAGAAGATGATTTTATAAAGCTTCGTCAAGGAACTTTGAGCGTAGCTGAGTATGAAACACGCTTTACGAAGTTATCTACCTATGCCCCAGAATTGGTGGCTACTGAACGGAAAAGAATAAGACGGTTTATCCAAGGATTAAATTTAGAAATCCAAGATGCCCTTGCCGCAGCACAGATCGAAACGTTTAGTGACGCTCTCGAAAAAGCGCAAAGGGTAGAAAGTATAAAATCTCAACTGAGAGCTTTTCAAGCAAGGAAAAGAAATGCATCTGATAGTACACTAGGGGAAAATGAACCACCACCCAAAGTTAGAAAAGAAATGGATGGAGTAGGACTGTTACTTCCTGCACCACTCATGATAAAGGAACCAAAAGGAACTATGTCGCGAGGGACTTCAGTGGGACAAATACGATCAAAGAAAACTTCGCAAGCAAGTCAGGTCACAATACCCTGTCCGACTTGTGGATATTGTGGAAAGACGAATCACACTGAAGAAAACTGTTGGCTAAAGGGACGAAAGTGTATGGGGTGTGGGAGTACCAACCATAAAGTTCATGACTGTCCAAGGAGATATCCACGAGAAACTACTGCTCAACAGGGAAATGGAACTGTTCCTCGACAAGTTAATGGAATGAGGAGCCAACCAGTGGCATCTAAAAGAACGCATGACATGAACACACCACACGGTTCAGAGTTGCCTGAGATTAAAGAAGGTAATCCTTACCACTACTGGTAAACTCGTCTATGAGATATTAGAGTATTCCAAACCTTACGCGTGAAAGGATCAAAAAGATTTTGTCTTGGACTCGAGACTTAACTGAATGGGTAGATTAAAATAATACCTTGGACTTGTCCAATAAGTGTTTAGCTTGGGTTTTGACAGATTGTGGTGGTGGCCGAAATGGTTGAGAAAACTTTTGATTTTGCATCCTTCTTCTAGTCTTCTTGTTTGATTAAGGTTGGCTTGTTGCTAAGTGATAAATAGAATTGGAGTACTTTTAGTACTTGATTGTGATGAGTGATTCTTATAATGTGATTGACCTCTGAGATATTTGATCTGATTAGTATTTGATTGTGATAAGTGAGATTGAAATGATTCTTAGTACGTGATCAACTTTCGAGAACTATTTTTGATCTGATTAATGCAAGTTGAAATTTCGAGGTCGAAATTTTTTTAAGGGGAAGAGAGTGTGAGGACTCGCAAATTCCTTACATATTTCTCAAAAATTCCCTTTTATTTGAAAATTATTTGGAAATTATTATTTCATGTTATCCATGGTTCAATCACCCTAGAAAAGTGCCAATGACCATAGGAAATTAGGGTTCTCCTATTCGTTTTCAATTCAAGGTGAAATCGGATTTTTCGTGTAACCGTAGTATAATTATCCGGTACCGAGTAAGGATCAAATTTGGTGCTTAAGAGTGACTTTTAAGTGAGAAATAATATGTGATTAGAAGCAATGATAAAAAGTTAGTGAATAGGAAGCAAAAACCCTAGTACGTGCGATTTAAGAGAAAACGCGTCACACCGACGTGTACCGTGCACTACCGTTTGAACCGACCACTTGACCGCCACTTACTTGTCACACAAGTTTATTACTAATGGAGTAAAATATCTCCTCTCTCATGATGACAGCTTGGCCAAAATTTGTGGCTAAAATGCAAGGAAGGAGAGAGAAAATTGTGTGGTGGAAATCAAGCCAAGTGTTGGCTAAACTTGTGGACAGAATTTGTTCTAATTTTCTTGTCTTCTTATAAGACCAAGTGAGCTTCATTCTTCCCCAATTTTTCTGCTGCATAGCCGAGCAAGGAGAGAGGAAAGGGAGAGCAAGAGAAAACCAAAATTTCTTCTTGATTTGCACCATCCAAGTGCAAGAAACAATTTCTAAACCGATTAAAGTGTGAATTGTGATCTTGGGAAGCTAGGGAAGCTAAAATTTTCAAGAGGAAGTGAAGTGGTACTCTTGCAAGCCTTGTTTCTTTTGAGGTATGTGCTGCTTATACTTGCTATATGGATGATCTATGTTGTATCTAAGCTTAGATAAGTGGTTATAGTGATGATGGGAGCAAGAAATCAAGAAAGGTTCCATTAGAAATCAAAATTCCAGATTTCTGGAAAATTTTCCCCCTTTTCTGCCCGATTTTATTGCTCCATGTTAGAGGCCGATTTTGGCTTGGCACAAAACATGCAAGTTGTAGAGAATGGTATTTTATATATGCCTATAAAATTTCAGCTCAATCGGAGCAACGTAGCTTGTGAAAAGACGAAAATACCCTTGCTGATCTAGGTTACTTTCCAGAATTCCGCGTGGACAGTTTAGTCTCTTTGGTTGTGTTTGTTTACTATAATCCGTTCAGATTTAGCCAATTGTCAAAACATGAAAGTTTTAGTACCCTGTATTAGCTTTTCAACGCCGCCAAGAACGTCTTAAACGGACCTCGGTAGACTGGGATATGGTCATTTGAATGCAGTGCGGTTAATTGACCAACTAGTTGGATTTTGGATCTGTAAAGTGGGCATTTGACTAGATTGCACTGTAAATCTGACTAAGTTATCTTCATGAGAATTGTATACATTTGTCTTAGCTTTCGTATGGCTTTGGAATTATTGGATTTGGAGTTATGTGTGCGGAGATTAGAGTGGATGAATCAAGACTACCACAGTAAACCTCGAACTAGAAAATCTGGGATCATTTTGATAAATTTGACCTAGATACAGGGCAAACTGGACTGGGTGGCCTTCTTCAACATTGTAGTCCTGTGTCTTAGCTTCGAAACGGCTTAAGTTTCATCCCAATCCGATAAGTGTAACTCCGGTTGTGACCGTTATGCATGAACCCGTCAAAGCTGTCTTTTGTCAAATTGCATTTCCGCACTTGTTATTCCTTTGATTTTGTTCTTATATTGTCTTGAGCCTATGAAATGGCTATTATGATGAGTTTGTGCTGTACATGACTTTGGGATTGGCTGAGAAAAATCATGAAGCCATAAATGGCTGGAAATTAGGTAAACACAAAGGGCATGCTGCCCAAATTTTCGCCCGAAAGCTAAGTTCTATTTGAACTTGTATAATACTATGACCGTTTTTCCATCTTAAAAACATGATCCTTCTTCAATTGGAAACTCCAAATGTTTACTTACTCTTACCAAATAAAGAGGAGTGGTTTAGGATTTTCTTGAGTATTTTGTCCACGGGTCCAAATGTCCTCGTTCCACTTTAAAGTCTCTTTTTATACGTTCTACTCATCATTCGTCGAGTTTCTTTGATTGCACCTAATTGTTTGTGATAAAGGAGTGGTAATATTCTTTTCATTTAATTTTAGGTTTTCTCAGTGAGTGGTAATATTTACGCACAACAACGTGCGTAAATAGGTGAGTGTTCTATATACCCGTGTTTTCTGTGACTACCTGATTACCTGACTATCTGTTTACTCGATTTCCAATTTATGTGATTACGTGATATTCGTGAATTACATGCTCCCATGAAATCAATTTGTATTGTTTACGTGCTAAGTGTCCACTTGATTACTTAATTATCATGAATCACATGCTATATGAAGTTGTCCATCATTGTTAGGCGAGTGTGTACTTTACCTCATTCGACCTATTCAATTGATGAATTTTACCATTTACCGTTTACCGATTTACTTGGTTACTTGTGCATGTTGTAAGCTCTAAGCTGAACTTGGGCCCCGCCTCGGTTACCGACCTACTCGAGCCAGGACTGGGCTCGGTCGGGTAGGTTGGAACCCTGGACAACCGTCGGTATACTCGAGTATTACCACTGGAGGGATAAGGTGATGGCCAGTCAACCGTGGGGATCCGGAAGTTATAAGGTGCAGAGGACCGACAAAGTTCCACCGGAACACCGTATCCTTCAGTATATGGTTACCGTGTATCATGATAATTGTTCCGTGCTAAAATGCCAACATGAAATCATGTGCCATACCTTTTGATATGTTCCTTGTTTAATTACTTGTTTATTTATATAGAACCTCACTGGGCTTTTTAGCTCATACCACGTCAATTGTTTTCCTTAGCAGGGGAAGGCGAGCAAGGACGAGAGTTCTGTATAGTCTGGTTGATCTAGTTCTTTGGCCTTGTAATGGTTCTCGCCCTAGTGCTTGGCACGGGCTGGTTGTATGAGGAATGAGAACCTTGTATATTCGATGTTTGTACTTGAATGGTAAAAACTTTGAAAACTTCTGGTGTGTAGAAGTTTCTTATCTTTTACTTGAGCATCTATGTATATATTAAGTTGAAGTGGATGAGTTACTTATTGTCTATGGATGTATGCACGTGATACGAGTGACTGAGTCCTGGCGAGAGCTGGGCAGGCGGTCCGCCGAACCCTTTGGTGCGCCTTAGGGGGAGGTGGGGCCGTCACAAAGCACAATAAAGAAAACTTAATTAAAGAGAAAAGATAAGAAATGCAAACCAAATATCAATCCAATAGCCTCTTCAATAGATGGCGATGCTAACCAAGATGTACAAGTGAAGGCTCACTCCTTCCTTACCCCAAACACACATTGGTTGAGCCAAGGAGTTTTACAGCTATTCTAGTTAACCCTCAACAACCTACACTTGAAAGATCACTCACCCAATTAAGAACTATTTTATACAAATGAGGCAACCTTCACCAAGGTTTTACCACTTCAAGTGATAGGTTCACCTTCACCAAGGTTTTACTCCTCCTAGAGAGTAACCTTCACTTGAGCAACCTCACAACCCAACTTTCCCAACCCCTTATACAACGAACAAAGAATCTTTCTACTCAAAAATCTCACTTGTAAGCTTGTATTTTGTGTTGGCAAAAGTCCCTTGTCTTCTTGTGCTTTGGGGTTTTTATAGAAGGTGAGAAATGGCTCCAAAAGGCTCTCCAACGATCAAATATTAAATGCTGTCAAAACTAGCCGTTGGCCTGTCGGACGTCCGAACCACCTGTCGAACGTCCGAACCCTGCGTCCAAACCACCTGTCGGACGTCCGAACCCTGCGTCCGAACGTCGTCAGAGAGTCATCAAATCTTTGCGAAATTTTTCGGACGTCCGATGCGATCGATGTGCGTCCGAGGCGTGAGTCCGATCCTTCCGGACGTCCGATGCTTCCTCATGAGCGTCCGACAGAGTTTCCTTCTTGATGTTCTTCATCCTTTCGGACGTCCAATAGCTTCCTTTTTTTGCTTCTTCTTTTGTGCCACAAGAATCTGTTCTAACAAATTGCTCACATAAAAATATTAGCCCAAATCTACATTTTGGTTTGTTAATCATCAAAACCAAGGATTGATCGACCAAGGTCAACAATCTCCCCCTTTTTGATGATGACAAACAAAATGAAGATTTCTTTTATCAAATAAGTTCAAATAAAGCTCCCCCTTAGAAAGTGCCAACATACAAAGAAATTCCAATAAATCCTACTCCCCCTTTTGGCATCAATCAAAAAGCAAACTCCCCCTTTATTTTTCAAATCAAGACCATATAGAATGTCAAAACATTCAAAAAGCCAATTGTAATTTTTTATAGGGTCCTTGGGAGTTAGTACAACATGATCTAGCAATCCACATGGATTTCATACCTTTTCTCATATTTTTCTTTACATAACAATCATTTTGCATATGTCCAAATTTGCAACAAAAGTGACACATGATAGAAGTATTTTGCACATAGGTGGATTTAATGCAACTAATTTTCTTACTTCTTATCATAGCAAACTTATTTGTGCCTTGAAAAGATTTGCTTTCTTTTGTTTGAGAAAACTTTTGTTTTTCATTTTGGAGAAACTCGTTCAAGTCATTAATTCTTTTCTTTAACAAATTCTGTTCCTCCAACATTTTTTCATAAAACTTTGTTTTCTCTTCCAACTTCCTTTTCAAATTATTTTTGCAATCAAAAATACTTTTTTGATTTTTTAAATCATCATTTTCCATTCTCAAACATTTGTTTTCTTGAAAAAGTTTGGAGTTTTTTTCCAACAAATCATTTATTTTTGTTTTCAAATCTTTATTTTTAGCATAAGATTTTCTCAAAATTTTATGCATTTTAATCATAAGAATTTTCACATCATCATCTTCATTATCTTCATCACAAGAAGAGTGATAAGAACTTACCTCATCTTCTCCAACGGCCATTAGTGCCATTTGGGCCAACTCTTCTTTTTCTCTTTTTGAATTGCATTCATCCCATGTAATTTTGCAATCTCCTCTTGAACATCTCTTATTGAAGATCTTCTTGAAACTTTTGATGTGAGGAGTTATATCATTGTCCACTTCCATGATTTCATTACCCATGAAGGATGGGTTATCCCCCACTTGAGATGCTTTAAAAGCTATGCCTCTCTTATACATTCTTGCATTTTCTTCCTCTTGCACTTTGAATTTCAGATTTAATTCATAAGAGGTTAGTGTATCCACAAGAGATTCAATGGACATAGAATTTAAATCCTTTGCCTCTTCTATAGCATTTATTTTGTTTTCCCATTCTTTTGGCAAGGCATTCAAAATCTTTCTATTTTTCTCACCCAAAGAATATTCTTTTCCAAGCAATTTAAGATCTTCAATAATGTCACAAAATCTACTACACATCTTATCAACATTTTCAAGAGGATGCATTTTGAAAAATTCATATTGAGAAACAAGTAAAGATTTCTTTTGTTCTTTAATATCTTGGTTACCTTCATGAAATTCACACAATTTATCCCAAATGTCTTTAGCTGATTTACAACCTTTAATCCTACTAGATTCATTTACATCTAATGCAATGCACAATATATACATGGCCTTGGCATTCAAAGAAAGATATATCTTGTCTTTTTTATTCAATTCTTGTCTAGTCTTTAATCTACTCAAATTAGTGGTAGAGTCAATTATTCTGGCTTCATAAGGACCATCTTCTACCACATACCATAATTCAATATAAACGGATTGTAAGAAAATCATCATTCTTTGTTTCCACATGCTAAAATGAGAACCATTAAACATAGGTGGTCTATCAATAGATTGCCCTTCTAAAAAAGAAACTTTTATGGTTGCCATGATCTTTACTCTAAGCGGTTAAGCTTGATCAAAAGAGACCAAGCTCTGATACCAATTGTAAGGTCTGGTGCAACCCAATGAGTACAAACAATTTCACAATGATGCACAAAGATATATCAAATTTAAGCACAATAAAGAAAACTTAATTAAAGAGAAAAGATAAGAAATGCAAACCAAATATCAATCCAATAGCCTCTTCAATAGATGGCGATGCTAACCAAGATGTACAAGTGAAGGCTCACTCCTTCCTTACCCCAAACACACATTGGTTGAGCCAAGGAGTTTTACAGCTATTCTAGTTAACCCTCAACAACCTACACTTGAAAGATCACTCACCCAATTAAGAACTATTTTATACAAATGAGGCAACCTTCACCAAGGTTTTACCACTTCAAGTGATAGGTTCACCTTCACCAAGGTTTTACTCCTCCTAGAGAGTAACCTTCACTTGAGCAACCTCACAACCCAACTTTCCCAACCCCTTATACAACCAACAAAGAATCTTTCTACTCAAAAATCTCACTTGTAAGCTTGTATTTTGTGTTGGCAAAAGTCCCTTGTCTTCTTGTGCTTTGGGATTTTTATAGAAGGTGAGAAATGGCTCCAAAAGGCTCTCCAACGGTCAAATATTAAATGCTGTCAAAACTAGCCGTTGGCCTGTCGGACGTCCGAACCACCTGTCGAACGTCTGAACCCTGCGTCCAAACCACCTGTCGGACGTCCGAACCCTGCGTCCGAACGTCGTCAGAGAATCATCAAATCTTTGCGAAATTTCTCGGACGTCCGATGCGATCGATGTGCGTCCGAGCGTGAGTCCGATCCTTCCGGACGTCCGATGCTTCCTCATGAGCGTCCGACAGAGTTTCCTTCTTGATGTTCTTCATCCTTTCGGACGTCCAATAGCTTCCTTTTTTTGCTTCTTCTTTTGTGCCACAAGAATCTGTTCTAACAAATTGCTCACATAAAAACATTAGCCCAAATCTATATTTTGGTTTGTTAATCATCAAAACCAAGGATTGATCGACCAAGGTCAACAGTTTCAAAAGAGATATAGTGGATACTACCCCTTTCACTAAACAAAGTTTGCATGATCTTCTAATTGTTCAAATTTATGTTGATGATATCATATTTGGTGCTACTAATGAGAGATTGTGCAAGGATTTCTCCAAAATCATGCAAAAAAAGTTTGAAATAAGCATGATGGGAGAACTAAATTTCTTCCTTGGACTCCAAGTGACACAAACCCAAGAAGGAACATTCATCAATCAAACCAAATACAACAAGGATCTGCTGAAAAGATTTGGGATGGAGGACTCAAAACAAGTTGGAACACCCATGTGCACATCTGTCAAGCTTGACAAAGATGAAGAAGGTACAAAAGTTGATGAAAAGAAGTATAGAGGTATGATTGGTAGCCTGCTTTATTTAACTGCGAGTAGATCTGATATCATGTTTGCTGTGTACTTGTGTGCTCGCTTTCAATCTCCAAAGGAATCACATTTAACTGCTATAAAAAGAATCTTTAGATACTTAAAAGGAACTGTGAATTTTGGCCTTTGGTATGCTAAATGTCATGAACTTCCCTTGTGTGGATTCTCTGATGCTGATTTTGGTGGCTGTAGAGTAGATAGAAAAAGTATAACTGGTATATGTAATTTTCTTGGAAATTGCTTAGTGTTCTGGTTCAGCAAGAAACAGAATGCCATTTCATTATCTACCACCGAAGCAGAATATGTTGTTGCTGGTGCCTGTTGTGCTCAATTATTGTGGATGAAAAATACATTGAATGATTTCGGGTTAGTATATAATTCTGTACCTATGTTTTGTGACAACACTAGTGCCATCAATTTGATAAAAAATCCCATTCAACATTCTAGAACAAAGCATATAGACATTAAGCATCACTTCATTCGTGATCTTGTCCATAAGGGTGAAATTTGTATTCAATACGTCTGTTCCAAAGATCAAATTGCTGATATTCTCAGAAAAGCCCTTCCACTGGATCATTTTGTATACCTGAGAACAAAACTGGGCATCTCAGAAAATATCCTCTAAGTTTCTCGTTGGTCACTTCTTATCGGCCTCCGATACATTCAAAACGGACGTCCGACAGTGTTCTTCATTCTCTTCTGGAAAGACACTGGTTCGGACGGTTGTGTCGGACGCTTCACTTCGTTCGGACGTTCGACACTCAAAAATTGAGCCTTATAAGGCAGTTACCCACCTCACTCAGTTCATTTTCCTCCACGGTCTCAGACGCAACCTTTCAGTCTCCTCTCAGATTTAAAATTCAAATTTTTCTCTCCTCAGTTAATTAATTCAGATACATGCAAGAAATTTCACATTAATGAAAGTTTTCCTCTCAGAGTTAATGTAAGGAACGGAATAAAACTCAAGCCCTCTTCTTTTCCAGCCAAACATTCTATCTCTAATTATCCCTTTTGAGTTTTCAGAATAAAATACTTCGTTTAGCAACCCGTGAGGATCGCAAACCCCACATTGGGGCAAGTTTGAGTTGAAAAGGAAAGAAAAGTCTCAAGAGGTGAAAAGTGATCAAGCAATAAAAGCTAAAAAAAAAAAGAAAAAGAACCTCGGTTGAGCATAAACTGGGGCAAAATTTGAAAATTTCAAAGAAATGGCAGAAGGCTGAAAAACAAGAAAAATGAATGAAAGAGAAAAGAGACTTAATTGAGAATAAACTGGGACAAGTTCTGATTTAACCCTAAAAGAGTGTTAATACAATAATGCGATCTCAGATCATTTAAACCACTTTTGAAATTCGCTTTCAAACCTTAACTTTTTTAAGCACCCCACCTGACCCTATTACAAAGGTCGAAAGTCCTGACTTCTGTTCTTTACAATATCTCTGTCAAGAAATTTTCTAATTGGCAAGTGATGCTCATATACTGATGCCAAGGAGTTTTTTAAATATATCTGAATTAATTAGCTGTGAAGTCAACGGTGCTCATCATGTGAAAACTAGCAAGGGCACATTTGAAAAAAAAAAAGAAAGAAAAAGCAAGGAAAATAAATGCAAAGGAAAAATGCAAAAAGATTCAATGCTGAAGTCCCTGTTGAGTAATGATGAAAGTCAAATAAAGTCCAAGATTTTTGAGTTCAAAATAGGAGCAATTTTGGGAAGAAATGTGATTTTCGGTGCAATGTCCTTGAGAATCTTATTTCTTTAACTATCGTTTCAAGCCACATTACAAGCTCATAGAGTCCATCGTTGACTTATCCCTCATGACAACTCGAAGTAAGGATTATGCTTCTGAGGAATCTCTCAATCATTCGGGATCATAAGACTATAACCTGTTTTCACATGTTTAGCTATCGTTTCTACCCCATATGTTACAAGCTTCTAAAGCTTAAATGTTGACTAAGTTTTCTTAAGAAATAAGGGTGACAAACTCTTTGCTTTCACTAAGATGTGATATTGAATGGATTACATACCATTGGGGCACAAGAATAAGACAGATCCTAACCTCTCATTTTCCTTAACCACCTCAAAATTAGAAATAAGATCACTTGATTGGTCCTGAAAGACGAGCTAACAAAAAGTGGTGACCCATTACCCTAAGTATCAATGCTAACGTGAGGAAGGAATCATTTGTAATTTGGTATTATTTTGAGAAATTCATCATGAAATTCTCTGTATGAGTTTAAGCACGACGCTTAGATTTTCTTCACATTATATGTTAGGAAACACAGTTTCTTACTTTGATAAATAGAGAGTCATCCAAACAAATTTTTTCAATCAAATGGGCCCATATTGGAGCAAATTTTTATTTATGAGATTTCACAAAATAAGACCACACTGCGGCAAATTTTTTGTAATACATTTAAGGTTTTCGTCCAAGAATCAAATAATACATTTTCGAATCAATCACGCTGCTCTTTTCATGAAATTTAAGTGCATGTCATACTTTGTTAAGCCCCCTGTGCAGGTATTTATGGCTGAAATCGACGAATGAGCATCTGGTGATATGGAAGGCCGATACCGAAGAAAGGGAAGAAAGAAGAAAAAGGGCCCTACACTGGGGCAAATTATTTTTGAAAAGATTCTCTAAAAAAAAACCAAAAATCACCAGAAAAAAATAAAAAATAAATAAAAAAAACAACAAAAATCCAAAAAAAAAGATCAAAATCAAATCCTAAAAAAAACCAAAAAAAAAAATCAATCAGAAAGGTCAAAAATCAAAAATCAAAAATAAAAAATCAAATCAAATTTCATCACGGCAAGGTCGGGTTTAATCCCACTGACCGATTGTCAAGGCATTTTCATTTGCACTGCCACTAAACATGGGTCAGTCCCACTAATGAGTATTTCATTTTCATTGCCGCTAAACATGAGTCAGTCCCACTAGCGTGCATTTTAATTTTCACTGCCACTAAACATGGGTCAGTCCCACTAGTGAACATTGCATTTTCATTACCACTAAAACATGGGTTAGTCCCACTAGTGAGTATTTCATTTTCATTTTCATTGTCCCACTAGCGTGCATTTCATCTTTATTGCCACTAAACATGGGTCAGTCCCAGTAGTATGCGTCCCGATTTTAAATTTCCTATTCGAGTCAGTCCCAATTTTAAATTTTCTGTTTCGGGTCAGTCCCGATTTTAAGTTTCCTGTCTCGGATAAGTCCCGATTTTAAATTTTCGGTTCGGGTCAGTCTCGATTTTAAATTTCCTGTTTCGAGTCAGTCTCGATTTTAAGTTTCCTGTCTCGGGTCAGTCTCGATTTTAAATTTCCGGTTTCAGGGCAATCCCGATTTTAAATTTTCTCGTTTGGGTCAGTCTCTATTTTAAATTTCCTGTTTCGGGTTAGTCCCGATTTTAAATTTCTTGTTCAGGTCAATCCCGTTTAAATTTCTCGTTCGAGTCAGTCCCATTTTAAATTTCTCGTTTGGGTCAGTCCCATTTTAAATTTCTGGTTCGGGTCAGTCCCATTTTTTAAATTTTTTGTCAAAAGGGTCAGTCCCCATTTCTAAAGCGTTAGTCATTCGAATGGTTTGCAATTGGATAACCACAGGTGAGCATTTGGTGTCTACGTCTTTATCTCGAGTTTCTTCCAAACTCTGACAAAAAGGGGCAAACTGTAGATACCAAATTTTTTATTTTATTTATTTATTTATTTTAATTTTTATCTTTATTCGTTTCAATTCTAGGTTTTATTTTATTTTTTAAAAGCATTTTTTTATCTACCAAATTTTTGAAAAAAGAAAGAGAAAAAAAAGAAAAAGAAAAAATGACAAGTGGGGAGGCATGCATTAGGACAAGTGTCTCTTTTATATATTGGATAACTAAGCACCTAAGGGATTAGATGTTAGACACTTGGAGACCAAGATTTAAAGGAAAAAGAAATAACAAAAGAGGGGGGAGCCGAGGGTTTAGAGGTAGAAGGTTTTGGGGGCGGCTAGGTTTTGGGGGGGAGAGCTAGAAAAATTTGGGAAAAAGGGGGGTGACGGCTAGAATCGGGGTTAGCGGCTGGGAGAATGAAAAAACCTACGGGCAAGGGAAGGAAAAGCTAAGCTAGAGAGGACGGCTGAAATATCTGGAGGGGAAAAAAAAGTGAATAGCAAGGGAGTGACGGCTGGGGGTTGAGGGCCGAGAGAGGAGGAGACCGAGGGAGTTTCGTCTGAGGGCCAAAGGAAAAAAAAAACAGAGCAGAAGGAAACGGAGAAAAGGAGGGGACGGCTATAACGAAAAGGGGGAGAAAGGGGGCCGAACAAAACAGAGGAAAAGGGCAGCAGAGAACCAAAGAAAAGCCTGGGAATTTGGGGGGTAAAACGAGAGAGACAGAAAGGGAGATGGGAGTGGCGGCTGAATCTGGAGGAGATTGAGAAAGCACAGCAAAAGACAAGAAAAGAATAGAGTAAAGAAAAATGACGGAAAAGAGGGGAATCAAGAGAGGCTTTGGGACGGCTAGGTTTTTGGGAAGAGTCGAGGGTTTCGTCCGAGAGAAGAAGGATCGGGGAGAGGAACCAAAAAGAGGAGGAAATTTTCTAAAGAAAAAGAAACGAGAAGAAGAGTCGGCCCCTGTTTTTTGCCTTTCTTTCTTTCGCGCATCGCCGGCCACCCTAAAATCTCCTCTCTCCTCACGCCATCTGCCCAAGTTACCACCAGTCCACATCCACTGCTGCTCGCTCCCTCCGTCGACCACCACCAGCGCTGCCACCGTCCAGCTTCGATTCAACTTCAGAAACTGAGAGCACTGTAAGTCTTTCTCTTTAAATTTCAGTTCTCTTCAAACTCTCGAAGCCTGTCTTTCCGTGATTTGGTTCATGGCAGTTTTTCTTGTTGGGTTATTCATGATGGTGGAATATGCATGCTTTCTGTGTTTGTTTAAGCTGAATTTCCTAGGAGTTCTGACAATTTTGGGGCTGATTGTTACACCATTGAACGGAGAATTTCTGGAATTTTTCATGCCCACTTGCTGTTTGTAAAAATACCTGAGTTAACCTTTGCGCGCCTCTGCTGTTTTTTTTTATTACATTCAGTTGTGTCATGGATTGTTGACGCCTGTAGTGTCTTGCTGATAGCTTGTAGTCTCTTGCGTCTCTGGTTGCTGTACATGTTTTGGGTCATCTCTGGCATGAAGTATAGGGCTGCTGTATTACCTTAATCTTGCCTATGGAGTGCCTTGCCCATGGAGTTTCTTTTCGCATGATTCCTAATACTATAGGATAGAGCGCCTTTCAATGACTCCATTTTGAGTTACTAGAAGTTATCCCCATTCTATCATTTTTTTGTTGTCATATAGCTTTGCATCAGAGTTGGGCATGTAGTTTCAATCTTTTTCCTTAGTTATGCCATAAAACATGAACTAGGAGAACAAACCAAAGTTGCTGGATTTTTTTCCGCATTTGAATGTTCTTGTTTTGTGGATTTTGTGTTCCGAAGAGGGGGAAGAATGTTTGGTCTCCTTATAAGTTTTCTTGTTTGTTTGGATTGTGCTAGTTAGGTGTTTCATTACTTAGCTTGGAATTATGATTTTCGGTTGAAAAGCTTTGATTAAAGGTTGTGTGCTTAAGTCCAAAATTTGTGTTAGAAAATGCAGCAAGTTTGTTGCAGAAGCTCAAGCTTCTACGTAGTTGCATGGAACTTGCATGCAAAGGAAAAAAAAGCTTTCAAAGTTGCACTTTACTCCCCTTAGCTTCTATCTTTGCTATAAAGGCCCAATTATGTTCTAATTTCTTGCAATTAGGTTCTAGAGTAATTTCAACTTGAACCATTACTCAACCTTTTCATTACTTATGGACCTTGGAAGTTCCCAAAATATTTTAATTGGACTTGAATGATTGGTTGATATTTGCTATTGGGTCTTAAGTAATTTTTATTTTAGAAATTTGATTGATAATTTACCTTCTTTGCAATTATGCATGATTTGATTACATTCAAGTTGCAATTGGGAAGGATTTGGTGATTTGTTGGTTTGACTTATTTTTGTGCTTTTGTTTATAATTCTTGATTAAAGTGACGCCTTGACTCTTTTTATTATTTTGGAGGGTAAATAAGTAATTTCACTCCATTAGGGCTCCAACTCAAGGAAGGTACACCCTATTCCTTATTTCTCACTTTATTTGGCCCTACGTGACTTTACGTGTTTAATTGCATGCCTTTTGAATGTTTTATTTTAGTTATTTATTTATTCGCTTTATTTGTTTAAATTTTGTTTATTTATTTTAATTCAATTTGTAATTATTTGGGGAAGGCAATTAAATGCCACAATTGTAATAGTTACGTATTTTTTTAATTATTTATTTATTTCCCCTTTTAGATTGTAGTAGGGTTCCCTAATGTAATAAATAGAGCTCATTTGTTTGCTTGCTTCGTTTTGCTTGCGTGTTTGCCTGCCTATGTGTTTAATTGCTTTTCCTAGGGTTTTGCATCTAGATAAGCATGCCTATGTGCTACGTGTTATGTGAAACTATGTGCTTTGCATGTCTATTTGATTTTTAGTATTATATCTGATTATGTGGATGGAATGAACGTCACCGTGGTTAGTCCAATACTAGTCATGGCCTTCTCCTCGAGCTCTTACAAGTCCAATGCTTGTGAGAGAGCGCTAGGAAAGGGCTAGTCCAATGCTAGACCCAATAGGACCGTCCCTCGCTAGTACATACTCGCATGCTTTCACTACATTTCATTCATTTTCCTTTTAGTACTTTACATTTTTACATGCTCCCCTAACCCTTTTCCCTACACATTTAGGGCTACATTCTCATTTTAGTTTAGCTCATTTGCTTGCATAGATAGGGAAATAACCCCTTGAGTATGGGATATGGACGAGTTTGGCTTTTTAACCTTAGCACGCTCGTATTCCCTCTATAAAAGGGAAAATTGAAGTCACGAACATTAGATTCCCGCACCCCGTTATGATGCATTCCTTTAGGACATGTATATTTGTATAATTATGATTATTTGTATTTTCCTTTTCTTTTCTTAGAGTCTCATATTTTTGCATTATTCGTGACCTCTCCAAAAAGTCCGCATTGGGCATCACAATTAATGTGATTGGCACCAATTGAGCTTTGAAGAGAAATTTTGACCCCCCAATACTCTCTTAGGTCTAGGGTTTTCATTCATATAGTACATCCAAATGTGATAAATTTTTAGATTAAAATAAGAAAATCTTTGACTAAATCACGCAACTAACCTTGGCTAGGTTGAAAGGGTGTCTTGGATTCTTATCCTTGCCTTCCCTTTCTTCAAATGTGACTCCCGAATCTTTTTCTCTGATTGTCGTAGATTTGGAGTCGTTTAAAAAGGGTTTTCTACTTTTTCTTTAAAAATTCATTTTTTAGATGACTTGGTACACCTTAACTCTATACCAAATGGCGACTCCATTTTTCATTCAAAAAACTATTTTTAAACTATATTTTGGGTCAAATCGTCGTATTTTCAAGTCCTATTTGGACCTATGTTTTTTCATTCTCTTTTTAAATCAAAAATTCATTTTCCAATCAAAAATTGAATCAAAAGCCATTTTTCTAAACTCGTCTTTTATTCTTATTAAAAAATGGGGCGCGCCATCTGTTGTGATTTAGTTTGATCATTCACATTTAAAGAAAGAAATCCCTAGGATTTCTATGATTCAAGTTCCTATGGATGATCCGAAACCATGGTCAAAACCCAGGGAGTCTTTAATTAACCTTCAATATGGTTTAATTCTGATGCAAAGCCTATATATCATTTCCAAGATCTATATTTAAGTCACTTTTTATTTCGATGTCTATTTTTGTAACACATGTATAAAGAAGAAGTCTTTTGAAAAGAAGCCTAGTTGTCATCCTGTGACGTCCCGAAAACTAGGAGCATGAGAAACCGAAAATTTTTATATATTTTCTCGACATTATTTTGTTTTCTTGTCTCTAAGTTTGTTTTCTTCAATATATTAATTTTTTTATACATTTCTATAAGGAAATATAGTTTCCAAATCATTTTCTTGATCCAAGTTAGTCCACGTTAATTTTGAAGTGCGTTTTGAACGTGGGACCCGCAAGTGCGGTAAATGCATTATATTTTTGACAATTTGTTAGAATTTTGTATTAAGTGATATTATTTTACAGGTGTTAAGATATTTGTATTGGAGAGACAAAAAGATAAGTTTTAAACCTAAAGGTGACAAGTGTCACCATCTAATTTACTCTTGACTTTGACCATTTGACTTTACCTTTACCTTTACCAAATAAATATCAAAAATTGACCAAAATAAGCTCTTATTTCAAGCTCTCTTGGCCGACTTTCTTGCTCAAAGAAAGGAAGAAAACTCTCCACAATTTTGGTCTCCAATCTTGCTCAATCTCTCAAATCAACCGTTTAATCTTGCATTTGTTCCATAAAACTTATTCTATTAGTGTTTGTGAGTTGTTTGGTGGAGTTATTTGGAAGGTTAAGGTGCCTAGTTGTTCTCTCTCTTCTATTGCTAAGGTGAGTTGTGAGGAACCACTCTCCTTCCTTAATTGATGCTTAAATCATGATTAGTGGTGGTATAAGGTGCAACTTTATGGATTATATTGTGATTTTTGGTTGAGTTGGTGAAGTTTTATAATTATTGGGGATTTTTCTGTTTTAATATGAACATGATTGTGTGGCTATATATGATGATTGGAAATGATGTTTAAGGACTCTATGAGGTGGAAAAAGTGGTTAATTGCAAACAATTTCTGTTTTGGAAGAAATCTTGGAAAGTTAGGGTTTGATGTTCTTCATTCTGCCCGAATTTGTAGCTCATAGATAGAGGCCGAATTGGCCTTGGCTTAAAACATGAAAGTTGTAGAGAATGACATTTTAAAGGTGCCTACAAAATTTCAGGTCAATCGGAGTAGTGTGGAATGAGAAAATTCGAAATTACTATTACTATTCTGGTTTTACTCGAATGTAAGAATTGCGCCTGTAATTGGTTGTTTTGGCTGGAATTGCTTCCGAATTGGTTGTTGAGGCCTTCTAATGAAATTTATCCCTGTTTCTTATCTTTCAGCTGGTTTTGAAATATCTGGATTTGGACTTGGATAGCCTGATTTATGATGTTTCCGCTAGAATACGTTCTGTGAATCTGTTTTTCCGGTTCTGGTGTAGTTTCTTGCATTTTTGGCCTGGTTACACTTGAAACTGGGTTGAGTGACCTTCTGTAATATTGTAGCCCTGTCTCTTAGCTTTGAAACGGTGGGTCTTTCACCTTCATCCGACAATCGTAACGCCTTTGGTACCATTACCGCAAAATGACGTCAAAACTGTTTTTCTGGTTTTGAGCTTAACTTTCATTTCCGA
Organism: Coffea arabica; assembly: GCF_036785885.1. Taxonomy (NCBI): domain Eukaryota; kingdom Viridiplantae; phylum Streptophyta; class Magnoliopsida; order Gentianales; family Rubiaceae; genus Coffea; species Coffea arabica. Next base: position 19,248,289 of record NC_092326.1, read on the forward strand.
ACTTTTCCCTAGCTTGAATTGTACTCGTATTACTTGGAGCTTGCTGAATGGCTATTGGATGAACTTGTTGTTGTGTGTGTACCTTTGGGACTGGCTGAAGATATAATGAAGCCATGATGGCTGGGAAAGTAAGCAAATTTAGGGGAAGTGCTGTCCGAAGTTTTAAAGGGTTTGATTGCTTTGAGTTTGTGATCTAAGACTTGGATTTGAGCAAGGCAATGTTATATGATGGATGATTTCTAAGCCATGGAAGTGAGTGACCTCAAACTATTTCTGAACTTATTTATGAACCGTTTCCTGCATTATTTAGTTTTGAACTATTTCCAAAGTTACTTTTGTACCGTTTTTTTTGCATTATTTACCTTTAAACTGTTTCCAAAGTTACTTTTGAACTGTTTTCTTGCATATCAAGCGTGCTTGCATATGATTGTTCCTTATTTGCTATATTTTCTTGACTTCATGACTTGTATTATTGATTGATAACGTGTTAAGTGTTTTGAATGATTTCCAAAACGAGCTTTCTAGGCGAGTGTGTACTTTATCACACTCGACCTAAATAACTGTGCAATTTTCAAGGATTTAATTATTGAAATGCTAGTTACGCATGATGTAAGCCTTTTGGGCTGAACTGGCCATTGCCCCTTGTTACCGGTCGTCTCGAGCCAGAAACGGTCTCGGTCGGGCGATTAGGGACTTGGGTGAACGTTTGGTATACTCGAGTATTACCTTTGTAGGTTGGTGGAGTCTGGTGAATGAAATGAATGACCAAATGAGCGAGGCATTTATTTATAAAAGAAACGAAAATGCATTTTTCAAAAGTTTGAAGGAATGAGGAAATGTCAGGAGAACGAACGTATCTTTTTCATGAATGTTACTATCGCTTTCCATTGTAAATGTTTCTTGAATTATTGATACTCCATATTTCCTGTTTTGCAAATGTTGTAGTTGTTTCTGGACTTATCATTTGATTTATGACATCATTGATATATGACATCATTGAAATGAACTATTGTGAAACCGATTTGATTACTGATTTTTCTGGTTACTCGCTGAGCTTTTAGCTCACCCCAAAACTATTTTATTCCCCTCCACAGGGCTCGTGGCGAAGGAAGGCTTGTTGTGATTTTATTGTTATGGAATTCCTCTTGTATAAGAATTGGGATCATGGATCAGAGTGGCGCAGTGGAAGCATGGACGCTTCGCTTTTGATATGTAAATGTTGGAACATTTGAGTTATATTTGAGATTTATCTTTTATTTATTTGAGGACTGTAGTGAACGACTGAGTCCCGGCGAGAGCTGGGCAGGCGGTCCGCCGAACCCTGGGGTACGCCCTAGGGGGAGGTGGGGCCGTCACACATCCTACTAGGAATCAAAACCCAGAACCAAAAAAAGAAGTTCAATATACTTCTTTGAGAAGTACATTTGACGGGTATTCCATTCCTGATGAGTGGATGCCAAAAGTGGTTGGGAATAAGAAGAAGTTTCATCCTTATTACCAAGAATGTTTGAAAATCCTTGAAAAAGAGAACGCGAGGATTAAACCCTACCAAACTCCTAAACCACTCCCACAAATTCCACAGGTCTGTATGTTCAAGGGAAATGTTATTCGTGACTATCTCAAGGGAAATGTTTGCATTGATCAAGCTGTAAGAAGCTTGAATTGGAGATCAAAGGTTCATGTATAGATTGCAAGAAGAAAAAGAAGAAGAGAAGGGTTAAGAAGTTCAAAGTTTCAAATAAAATTCAAAGAAGGACCAAGTGGAAATTTTCAGAAAGAAAAGAAGGTTTGGTGCAAAGAAAAAGGGAGATAGGTGTTTTATCTACAATAAGAAGGGCCATTATGCATCAAAATGTCCACAAAATCAGAAGGGAGTAAATTTAATTTATGATGCTGAATCTGAATTACATACTCCTATTCTTGATGAATTAGAATCTGTTTTCTCAGAGGAAGATAAGCCAATTGACAAAACTATTCTTGCTTTCTAGTTACCAGATGATATTCCTAGCCAATATCACTATAAGCCACTTGAACCTGCAAAAACTTGTCCCCAGATTATTGTTCATATTTTCCCTACCAAATATGATAAACCTATCCCTGTTATAGCTTTCTTTGATTCAAGAGCTGCTATGTCCATACAAAGTGATAAAGTCCTTCCCACAGAATTTTGGAAATCAGAATACCATCAATTTCGAGCAGCAAATTGTGACACCCCCACTGCTCCCAAGGGTGAATCCAAGGGTATCCGCAGAACGCCTACCCAACTCTCACCAGGACTCGAGACAATTCCATTTCAAACTTAAAGTCTAATACTAACAATGAAGTCGGAATAAAGGTACAAAGTCATTTCCATACATAAATATTCAGTCTTACATCATAATTTCAAATTTACAATTACTTTTCCCAAAATATACAACATCAAAAAGTGTCTAGTCGATTACAATCAAAACACTAATACAAAAGTGCCTCAAGATGGCATTTTCATAATTTCTTCCATTCCGGTTCCTATTAAAGAAAACAAACAAATGGAATGAGCCAATACTCAATGAGATCAAGAAAGTCATGCAAGCATGTAGTTCAAGTATTAGTAACATTTATACCATAAATAAAGTGATAAAGTCAAGTAATACACGATTAACAATTAAACACACTTGAGTAGGATACAGGAACTCTCAGGAGCTAATATCCACTTGCTTTGCCAATGCTCTCTCGATCCACTACCTCCACGAGTTGACACTCCGTCAATTGGGTAGGTTTTGAAGTTCGTAGAAGCTCCACTTATTACTTCCTCCGGCCAACATTTCACCCTCTCGAATCCGTAACCAAACATGCACGAAAAAAACGACACTCGACGAGTATGCCGAACAAGATCTCAAGAGATCAAGTTGTTTTTAAGAACATGCACGAAAAGGGCGATACTCCGTGAGTATGCCAAACAAGATCTCAAGAGATCAAGTTGTGTTTTTGTTATTCTCTTGGTTTATCAAGCTTCTCGACCAAGCCCATGCCGGCTCGAGTTGCAAGGTTGGCTAAGAGAATTGGGCGTCCCCAGAAGTCGAGGAGGTTCACTCCGCTCGACAACACGACACGCACAAAAACACGACATGCACACGTAAACAAGTATATTTTGTCGATGAGATTCACTCCAATCGACTTTAAAATCAAGTTTTATGCAAGTAAGGTTTGAGTAGAGGAGAGCGAGTGTGATAAAGTACACACTCGTCTTGTCAAGTGATATTCACGTATATAAGCAGATAAATCAAGTAAACACAACAAGTCATGCACTTGACACTCACCGATTCAAAATAAGTGAGCAAATAAAGCTTTAGGTGTCCGCACCGAGATTCCTTTCGAAATCTCCTTGAGTGCCTGAACAATTAATAAGTATTTTTCACTCACAATCACATATTAATCAAGAAAGGAGTTACACTTATTTTGACTAGTGAATACCTCAAACCGAGAACCTTAGCCACTCAAAATAAAGGTTCAAAAGTGAGGTCTTATTAACAGAAGAAAAAATGATTTCCTTCATGAAATCGAGTTTGAAACGATCAATCATTATCAAAGAGTAGTGAAAAGTTTTCCAAAAACTCATTTCTCCTCCAGTTTGAAAATTTCTGTTTCAAGGAGCAATCTTTGAAAAATCATATCTTGCACTCCTTAGGTTTGAAATTAGAAAAATTGATACCGTTGGAAACTACTTCCAAAGTACTAAAAGTTTCTAGAAGGTACCTTTCCATGATTCAAAATGGAAGACATTTGAATTTTGGCTTCAAGTCGCTGTTTTGGCTATCAAGACAGTTTTGGGGTTGGTTTTTGGCCAATTTTGAAAATTTGGCAAAATTCACACAATGCGAACTGGCCTCTGAAATTTGGAACTCAATTAGAGTTACAATCAAAGTTTAAAAAAAACAAGAAGAACAAGAATTGGAGTTTTGAGCACCAAGATATGGCGGCTCAAAGTTACCCAAAAGTTGGGACTGTTAGACCATTTTCCAGGTTTAAAATATAGACTTTGAATCTTTGGTTGAGCATCGAAATGGACTTGGAATGGCACCAAATTTGGTATGATTCCACTACCATATAAGGGTTATTCCTCTGTCAAATTTTATACAAAAATTCGTTTAGAAAGTCAGTTAACAAAACTATTAAAGTTTTACAATTTGCTAAGGCAAATCTGCCTTGCACTTTCATTTTTCTTTTCTCAAACATTTGGCCAGGAATGAGAGGCATCTCCCTCTCACATTGAGTGTGATACATGCTGCCGCTCAGCACTTACAAGTCAAGTACAAGTATATCAAGTCAATTGTAACAATAAACAAGTATATATCATATTAGGGCAAGTGCGATAAAGTACACTCTTGCCCGATCAAACAAATTACATATCATTAAATCACATTGGTTAAGTATTGAAAACAAGTGTCCAGTTTAATCAGGCATTTGGAAGCACTCACCAAAACATGCGGTGCCTTTACCGGTTATGTTCAGGTATTACTCCGTGTGTGGAGTCCAAATCTGCGATAAAACATTGTTTAAGAGGTTTTGAAAGTAACTAAGGTTCGAAACTTAAACGTTTCATTTAACGTGAATCACATAATTGAAACTTATTTGGAGAATATTTGTAAACTCATGCTCGCTCTAAAAACGGTGAAATTTTAAAGTGATTAACCTTTGAAATCTCCATTTGAGTCGAAGTGACTAGAAAAGTATATTTCTATTAGTCGTTACTTTCATTTTCCAAGGGTACAAGTTTCGGCCGAATGCTAACTTATAGACTCTATGAAACAAGACTTGAATACCCTAGATGATTCAAGTTCGATTCGTTCTCAAACCCTTACTCAAGTCATGAGTATATCTACCTAACTTTCGAGTGTAAATTTGGGCAGCACGCCCTTTGTGTTTACCTATTTTTCAGCCATTTATGGCTTCATTATTTTTCTCAATTTAGCCCCAAAACACATACAAATAATCTCATCACAATAGCCGTTCAAAAGGCTCAAAATCATCCAAGTACAACACAAGTATAATAATCCAATCAAAAATCAAGTTTTGAAGGCAAAAGACTAAATGGCAGATTTGATGTCCCTTAGCGTTTTGGTCACAACCGACGCTACACTTATCGGATTGGAGTGAATTTTATACCGGTTCAAAGATAAGACAAAGGGTCACAACTTTTATGAAGACAACTTAACCCAGTTTACAATTGATCTAGGTCGAATTTGCAAATTACAAAACCAAAATGTCCTTGTCAGTATAGTTGTCAGTACTGAATTCAAATGGCAATAACTCAGGCTACACAATTCCGTTTGAGGTGTTTTTAGATGCGTTGGAAAGCTGAAACATAGGTTTAAAACTTTCATGTTTTGGGAAAATGCTGATTTGATATGGATCAAAGTGAAAAATGAAGCCAAACATGTGAAATCTGAAAACTGTCCGCAAAATGAGGCTTTTGGCAGTTAGGGGTATTTCAGTCATTTCATATGCTACAGTTCTCGGATCAAGGTGATATTTTGTAGGCAGCTATAAAATACCATTTTGATACAACTTTTATGTTTTAACCTAAGTCTGATTCGGCCTCTAACATACACGAATAAAACTGGTCAGAACAAAGCAGTTTCACTCCTTAAATCTGGAATTTAGTGCATGCAAGGTCTAACCTTCACATTTCTAGCTTAAACCACTAGTTCAACTACCTATACTAGATTATAGACATCATATTCTATCTAAAGAAGAGGAAATACCACTGAAAAATTCAAAATCCTAACTCACAAATCCACCAAAATCATCAAAACTACTTAGATAACTATCATTAGCCAAGAATTTAAGTTGCTATACAAACTTCAACAAGCTTAAGGGAAAGCAAAATGGAAAAGCAGCCATAATACCTCAAAACCCCCAAAATAAGTTGTGATACAAGAACTTTCTTCCTCCCAAAAGCTCCACTAAGCTCACCTCCAAGCTTTCCCAAAGATTGATCGGAGTAGAATCACATTTCACGTTAATTTTCTCAAGAATCAAGCAAAGTTGTTATGGTGGAAATGGAGTTTTCTCTCCTCTCCTTTCCCTCTCCAAACTCATGGCCAAATGAAGGAAAAAGTGCAGGAATTTTGGTCCAAAACAAAGTTAAGAAGATAGCAAAATTGTTGGTCAAACTTGGTTAGCCAACACTTGTCTTGCCACCATTGGTCCTCTTGTTTTTTTTCCTTCCTTTTATTTTGGTCAAAAATGGTGGCTGTTTTATCGGATATTTTAGGGGTGATTAGCTGAAATAAAATCAAGGTGATTAAGGTAAAAAAGTAGTGTTCAAGTGGTGTACTCACTCGGTAACAAACAGTACACTTCGGTTCACACCGTTTTTTCTTAATTCGCGTATAATAGGGTTTTAACTTATAATTCACTAACTTATTATTATCACTTCTAATCATGCGCTTAATATCATCTAAAATCCACTCTTTAATCACTAAATTTATACACAGTCTATGTGACGCCCCATATCTCCCCAAGGCGAACCAAAGGGTATCCGCGGACGCTTGCCCAGCTCTCGCCAGGACTCAAGCAATTCCATTCAATTTAAAACTGAACTAAACACTTCGAAGAGAGCGACATGAATACAATAATGCGGAAGCGTTCAAGCTTAACAAGTCACTTAACATGTAACCATTACATCGGTAATCATAATACGACTTAAATTCAAAATACACGTCAGGGCCCCAAAGTTTTACATTTCAATTCCAAAAGTACAACTCAAACCAGGGCCTAGTCAAAATATAGCAGGAGTCTTAACAAAAGTACAACGAAGGGTCTCTCCATACTTCTCCAAGATTCGGTCCTGTTAAGGAAAACAAAACTATAGGGTGAGCTAAACGCTCGTGAGGCCAAGAACACACATGCAAGCACTTTGTTCAAATAGCAATCCCAAATTTTATAAATAAAACCATGTCCTTTCAATAATCAATCATTCGAACAGGAAAAGTAATCAGAAACAATTCAAGGATATAGTAGCTCTCAGGAGCTAAGTTCCACTCGCTCTGCCGATGTCATTCGTATACCTTCCCGCGTTGACCTTCCTGTCAACCGGGTCGGTATTTCCATTTCCGTAGATCACCACTTACTTCCCTCCGTCCACCGTACACCTCAAGGGCCCACAAGTCATTATAAGGCGATACTCCACGAGTATGCCAAGCAAGACCTCTCATTAGGTCGAGCTTATATATATCTCATGGCTCGCCCAAGTCCCCGACCAAGCCCATTGCCGGCTCGAGTCTGAGGTCGGCCCATGAGTTTGGGCGTCCCCCATTCATTTGAAAGTCGAGGAGGTTCACTCCAACGACATATGTAATCATAACATAACATTGCATTTCATTCATTCATTCAATACATTTCATTCATTCAATACATTTCAATCATTCATTTGAAATTAGAACGAGTGCGATAAAGTACGCACCCGCCCTTATTTTTTTAAAACTTCCAACAATTACCATGTGACGCCCCGAAAAAAAAAGAGTTTGAGAACCCGTAAAAACCCTAATCTTTTCCGAGGGTTTTATTTCCTTTAATAGCATGTTTTCTGCATTTCCTGGTTTAGGAAATTTTCCTGAGGAATTTTTATGAGTAATTATAGTTTTTAGATGGTTTTTCTAGTATTGGAGAGTTTTTGGAAAATTAAGAGTGTATAATGGACGTGGGACCCACTAGTGCGAAAAGTTCGGAAAAATTCGGCCAATAAGGTTAAGTTTCGGATACTGTGTAAAATTTATCGGGTGTTAAGAGATAAGTAGAGAGTGAGATTTGATTGATGTGAGAGGAAAAAGAAGTGATAAGATTGCATTAATGAGGTGACAAGTGTCACCCTCTTATTGGTTTTACTTTAAGATTTACTATTCCAATTTTTGACTTTTTTTGACCAAAGGTTAAATATCTTAAAAATTGCCCAAAAATCACCATTTCTTACCTTTGGATGGCCGGCCCTCTCTAGCAAGAAGAAAGACAAAACTCTTCAACATCTTGGCAAATTCCTAGCTCAAATCATCCAAACTACTTGCCTAAATTAGTTTTTACTCCATAAAATTCCTTCCTTGGGTACTAGTAGGTAGTTTAGTGAAGTTTGTTTGAAGAGCTAAGGTGTCCAACATCTCTACCTCTCTTGGTTACTAGGTGAGTGGTGTGTGAATTCCCTCTTGCACTTAATGAAGCTTAAGTTATGCTTATTAGTGATTAAAGTGCTGAAATTTCTGGTTTTCATCTCGGTTTGAAGTGATTTGGTGAAGTTTTTATTTTATTGATGATTTTTCTGGTTTAATTGGATTATGATGGTGTGGTTGTTTATGATGATTGGCAATGGCCTATAATGACACTAGTAGGTGTGAATTGTTGATATTTGCAATCAATTTTGGGTTTGGAATGAATTGTGAAAAGTTAGGGTTCATAAACCCCTAATTCTGTCCGGTTTTAGATCATAGGGTTAGAGGCCGAATTGGACTTTTCTCAAAACATGAAAGTTGTAGGTATTGATGAGTTTGAAGTGTCTGCAAAATTTCAGGTCCTTTAGATTAGTGTAGAGTGAGATATGTCGATTTTACTATTGCTGATCTGGGTTGCTCAGAATGTGAAAACTGCGCGCTTGTAATCGTTTGTTTTGACTGGAATTGATTTGGATTTTGTTGTTGGTGTCTTCTGAGGAAATGTAGCTGGATATCTTAGCTAACATATTCCTTTGGAATTTCAGCATTTGGACCTGTATAGACTGAGTTGGACTCATTACAGAATTGTGTGATTTGTGAACCTGTTTTAGTGGTTCTGGTTTGGTATTTTTGGCATATTTGACCTAGTTGTGCTAGGATTTGGATTGAGTGGCCTTCTACATTGTTGTAGCCCTGTCTCTTAGCTTCGAAACGGTGGGTCTTGCACCTTCATCCGACAATCGTAACGCCTTTGGTACCATTACCGCAAAATGACATCAAAACTGTTTTTCTGGTTTTGAGCTTAACCTTCATTTCCGGACTTTTTCCTAGCTTGACTTGTACTAGTACTACTTGGAGCTTGTTGAATGGATATTAGATGAACTTATTTGTGTGACTTTGGGACTGGCTGAAGAAATAATGAAGCCATGATGGCTGGGAAAGTAAGCAAATTTAAGGGAAGTGCTATCCGAAGTTTTAAAGGACTTGTTTGCATTGAGTTTGTGATCTAAGACTTGGATTTGAGCAAGGCAATGTTATGTGATGGATGATTTCTGAGCCGTGGAGGTGAGTGACCCCAAACTATTGTTAAAGCTTCTTATGAACCGTTTCTTGCACTATTTACTTGATTGCATATCATGAGTGCTTGCATGTGGCCCATGACATGTTTTGGCTTAAATGAGTGCTTGGAATTCGTGTGCTGAACACCAACGTCTCCACCTCTGTGTACTGTTCATCTGGAGCAAATGGCTCCCCCACTGACTGTTTACTGTTTAATGTTTGTTTGGAGCGTTGGGTGTTTAAGTACAACGATCTCGCTGGCTCACGAGAGCAATAAATGTACATTTGATCTTGAAATCATGACATCACTGAAATGAACGACTGTGAAACTGAATTGATTACTGATTTTAATGGTTACTCGCTGAGCTTCTAGCTCACCCCAAAAATGTTTTATTTCCCCCCCACAGGGCTCAAGGCGAAGAAAAGCTTGGAGTGCTTATTCACGTGACTGGATGGCTTATATCGTGTACAGTTTAAGTTTGGATCAATTTTATGTATGAGTTGGTCTTGTGTAAATATTTGAAATTGATATGGATGTAAGTATACGTTCCACGATTGGAATCAGTTTCCGCTGCATTTGTAATATGTAATCATTGGAGAATTTGAGGTAATTTTTGAGATTTATATTGTAATCTGTTTGAGAAATGTAGTGAACGACTGAGTCCCGGCGAGAGCTGGGCAGGCGGCCCGCCGAACCCTCTGGTTCGCCCTAGGGAGAGGTGGGGCCGTCACAGTTGGTATCAGAGCTTAGGCTTCAGATCTCTGTAGTGTATCCTAGGCTTGAAGTTTAGGATGCCGGACTGTGGGCTTGGCTTGAAATATTAGTGATTCTTGCGGGATATCTCGACCTGATTAGTACAAGTGGAACGTCGAGGACGACATTCTTTTAAGGAGGGGAGATTGTGACGCCCCGAAAAAAAAAGAGTTTGAGAACCCGTAAAAACCCTAATCTTTTCCGAGGGTTTTATTTCCTTTAATAGCATGTTTTCTGCATTTCCTGGCTTAGGAAATTTTGTTGAGGAATTTTTATGAGTAATTATAGTTTTTAGATGGTTTTTCTAGTATTGGAGAGTTTTTGGAAAATTAAGAGTGTATAATGGACGTGGGACCCACTAGTGCGAAAAGTTCGGAAAAATTCGGCCAATAAGGTTAAGTTTCGGATACTGTGTAAAATTTATCGGGTGTTAAGAGATAAGTAGAGAGTGAGATTTGATTGATGTGAGAGAAAAAAGAAGTGATAAGATTGCATTAATGAGGTGACAAGTGTCACCCTCTTATTGGTTTTACTTTAAGATTTACTATTCCAATTTTTGACTTTTTTTGACCAAAGGTTAAATATCTTAAAAATTGCCCAAAAATCACCATTTCTTACCTTTGGATGGCCGGCCCTCTCTAGCAAGAAGAAAGACAAAACTCTTCAACATCTTGGCAAATTCCTAGCTCAAATCATCCAAACTACTTGCCTAAATTAGTTTTTACTCCATAAAATTCCTTCCTTGGGTACTAGTAGGTAGTTTAGTGAAGTTTGTTTGAAGAGCTAAGGTGTCCAACATCTCTATCTCTCTTGGTTACTAGGTGAGTGGTGTGTGAATTCCCTCTTGCATGTCGCGCCCCATTTTTTGTTAAGAAAGATAAATGGTTTGAGAAAGATGTTTTTGATTCAATTGTGATTGGAGAATGATTTTTGTGAGTTGAAAAGACATGGGTCTCAATGGGACTTGGAAAGCGACGATTTGACCCAAAAAATAGTTTTAAAAAGGGTTTTTAAATGAAAAGTTTGGAGTCGCCACTTGGTAGTAATTTAAGGTGTACCAAGTCACCTAAAAATGAGTTAAGCAGTAATAAACCCTTTTTAAAATGACTCCTAGTCTACGTAAAACAAAGAAAAAGGTTCGGGAGTCACGTTTGACAAAGGGGAAGGCAAGGATAGACTCCAAGGCACCCCTTTGACCTAGCCAAGGCTAGTTGCGTAACTTAACCCTAACTTTCCTGACTTTCTACCCAGGGTATGTATTGCATGTTGGATTATGCCTATATGAATGCAAAAATGAAAAAATGCAATCCTAAATTCTACGATGTCTCTTGTGAGGTTTTTGGTCCCAAACCACATGAATTGTGGTGGCCAATAAAGGAAAACCCCATAGAGGTCGATTGATGCAAATGTGACTCAAGTGCAAGTGTGCAAGTGTATGAAAAGATTCATGTATGAAATGGTGTAAAAAAAACAAAGTGTTTGTGTGCGCATGTGTAAAGAAAGTGCACGTGTGAATTTGGATGAAAAATCAAAGTATTAGTGTGTGAGTATGAATGAAGATAGGATTATAAATATATATATGAAACTTGAATTCTACTTGTGGAGTAAGATGAGTAAAACATAGTGAAAAATATGGATTGAGAAATGTGGAAAGAAAAAGTGATTAAAAGAGCGTGGAAGTGAGAAAAAATGAAAGTATGTCCCTAAGGGAATGCAACAAATTGGGTACGGGGATGACGCCTAATTTTCGACTTTGATTTTCCCTCGGATTAGAAGGTAAAACTAGCGTGCTAAGGCTATCGAGTAGCCACACTCGCTCGTTTCCCTTATCAAGAGGGGATTTTCACGCAAATGAACCCTAACTAGCATGAGATGCAAGTCCTAAAGTGAAGGGGAAGGGGTTTGAGGAACATACCAAGTGATAAACTAAGGAAAAATGCGTGATATGTGGTGATCATGCACTTAATGAAAAAAGGGAAAAAGAACCTATTGGGTCTAGCATTGGACTAGCCCTTTCTATGACATCCTACTATCATTAGATTAGTGAAAAATGTGAACCACAAACTAGCGTTGGACTAGTGTGGTGACGTACATTCATCCATTCCATTCATCTATACTACAAAAAGCGAGTAGACATGCAAATCACCTAAATCATGTAGCACTTATCATGCTCGGCTAGATGCAAGATCCTAGTAAAGCATTTAACATATAACACATAGGCATGCAACCATTACATTTGCTAACTAAAACAAAGGGGAAAGGGAAAATGGACCAAATTACTTGCTACACCCTATCTATTACAAGCCAAGAGCTGTACACATACCCCATTAATAAAAATCAAAAATAAATGGAATAAATGAAAGGAAATAAGGAGAGGCTAGGAAAGCAAGTAGACATGCAAATTTCAATTAGCACATTAGTCCACATAGGAGAGAAACAAAAAGGGATAAAAGAAATGATACCTCTCCCCCGTTGGTGATATTAACGAAATGAATAAACTCAACTTGGCTAGAATCATCCAAGAAAAGACTAACTTAGGCTAAAATCACCAAAAACAAAAGATTAATGCACCAATTTAGTGATAAGATATAAATTAAACAATTTGAACCCATCAAAACATCAAACTTTCCCTCAATTGCAACTCAATGAAGTCAAAACTACATAAAGACCAAGGCCAAGGCATGATCATCCAATCCCCAAGCATAACATCTACTAAAGACCCAAAAGCAAGCACTACTCAATCATTTGAACCTAATTGAAACATTTAAAAACACAAAAAGTTCCCCAAGTAAATAACAAGATCCAAGCAAACATTTATGGAAATTCGAAGGTCCAAGAATGAACAAGGGTCCATGAATGATTTAAACATGCACTTTGAAAACTCAATAGCAACCATTAATCAACCAAATAAAACCAATTGAAAAATTTAAGAGCTTCAAAAGTCTCAAAAACAATGAAAGGCCAAATGATGACTCAAAATACACCCACCTTAGGACCTAATTGCAAGAAAATGGAACCTAATTGGGCCATAATGCATTGCTGCAAAAATCACAGGGACCCAATTGATTAGCTTTTTCAAATACTCGGGCCAAATTAACAATATGGGAGACTTGGGGGGTCAAAGTGCAATTTTTCAGAATTATTTTGCATGAAAAAGCATGCAAGTGCTACGACCTGATTTTCTGCAACAAACAAACTCATTCCAGCATGCTTTGTCTATGATTTCACCCTCAAATTTCAATCACAAACCTTCGGCAAGCAAAATTTTGAACTAACTCTAATCAAACATGACTAAACATCTCCTGGCAAGGCAATTCTTAGAAGTTTTTCATGTAAGCTTCATGCAAGCTACGAAGAAAATATACTTTAGCAAACATTCGCATACAAATCTGCAACTTTCAGTTGTGCACCTTTCGGATCCATGGCAACATCAACAGAGCAAAGTAGGAAACTATGGCATGTCATTCTAACGAAACAAACCTTCTAACCAGAGAATCAACTATCTCAAATCTGATAAACAAAATTCCAGAACAAGAAACACGCAAATCTGGTATGACCGACAGCAAAAGAAAGAAAGGAAAAAAAATGCAGTGAAAGTTTCATCTGCAGCTTCGCACCTCCTGCTGCGAATTTGCAGCTTTCCCCTTAGACAAACCCAAACTAATGTCCCGATTAACAACTACTTGGACCAAAGCTATCAAGACAACCAGCCTTTCTTCACTTTTGACCAGAAAACTCTCATGCTTAAATACAAAAATTAGGAAAAGAGAGGCATGCGAAGCTGGAAATAAACTTTCTGCAAAACTTGTGTCCAATATTTTCGCAACTTCCAGCTACTCAGATCTATTGAATACTCAATCATAGGGCAAGAAAGAGAATCAAGCATGCCATTTTAGCCAGAGCTAACCATCAACAGAGTGACCCAAAAGAAAGCTCAACTAAACTACCACAATTGCAGCAGTATGAATGACAAGAAAACAGCACGAAAATGGCAATAAGCTACAACATGAGCCGGCAAAACTCAGCTAAGCCACCAAACAAAACTATCAAACAAGGGAGAAAGGGCAAGCAAACAGCAACCATGAGTATCTAGTTTCAACCCAATCAGACGCAAGGATGATGCATTTGGTTTAGCGGAGACTCATCAAATGAATCAAAGGACCAGATTTCAACTTAACAGATTTGGTTCCATCTGAAACTTGAGACAACGGGAAAGAAAGTGGAATATTACCTGCTTCACTTCTTCTGGACTTGAATCCTCAGCAGGAATCCGCAAGGCAGCAATCGTACTCCCCAGAAATCAGAAGAAATCAACTGAAGCCGATGCTATTCCAGCGGGCTTCGCTGCAGTGACGGTTGATTCAGAGGTGGCGGCGATGAATGATGATTGCTCTGTCTTTCTTTTGTACCCTGCCTCACAAAGCTCTCTTTTTCTTTAACCCTTCTCCTGGTTCCTTCCTGTTTTTGTTAGCCTGATGCCTCCCCAAAACCTCTCCTCGGTGCTTGTCTTTTCCAAAACCCCAGAAGCTCCCTCCTTCAGCTTGTTTGTTTTTCTTTTCTTCTCTATCCCGTCACTCTCCCTTTTTTCTCTCTTCCCTGCGGCTGCCCCTTTCCGTGGCTTTTATAGGTTAGAAAACCTAGAAACCTAGCTACCCTTTTCAACCATTTGCAGCCGAAACCCCTCAGGCCCTTCTGTGCAAGCTGCGCTTGCAGCTTGCCGCGACTGGAAAATGTTTTTTTTCCTTTTTTTTTTTTTTAAAACAGAAATTGATAATAATAATAAGAACAAATAACAAAACAATTTAATTAACATTGAATGGAAAATAAATGAACTAAAAACCACAAATTACAACTTCCATTTTTTATCGATTTTCCTTTTCCATTTTCGGCACTTTTCTCTTTTTCTTCATTTTTCCAATTTTAAACTTTTAAAGAAACCACATCTAAAACGACTAAACATATATATATTTCTTTTTCCTTTTTTTCTTTTTTTTGAACGCTTTTCTTTTCTTTGAAAAATAAAAATAATTAAAATGTATCAAGAAGTAAATAACATTAAAAAGCTCTTCTTTTTTTCCTTTTTTTTTAATTTTCAAACTTTTTTCATTTTTTTTTCAAAGATAAGCCAATATGCATTAAACCATGTTTTTTTTCTTTTCTTTTCCTCTTTTTCTCCTTCTTTTTATTTTTCACTTTTTTTCTTTTTTTCCTAAAAATTCTACGCTAAAACTTACAAAATAAAAACTACAAAAACAACTAAAAACTAAAAAGTGAATAAAACTAAAATAAAATAACACAAACAATAATGAACTAAAATGCAAACCATCTAAACACCAATCAACCGATAAGAATTATCACTAAAACAAAGCATACCAATTAATTCAAAATTTGGTGTCTACAGTTTGCCCCTCTTTGTCTGAGTTTTGAAAAAACTTGAGACAAAGAAGTAGACACCAAAACACTTACCTGTGTTGCTTGGCAGTAAAATGATCTCAACGCACTGGAATTCTAAAAATGCGACTGACCTCAACAGAAAATTAAACGGGGCTGACCCGAACAGAATTTAAAACGGGACTGACCCGAACAGGAATTTAAACGGGACTGACCCGAACAGAAATTTAAACGGGACTGACCCGAACAGAATTTAAACGGGACTGACCCGAATAGAATTTAAACGGGACTGACCCGAACAGAATTTAAAACGGGGCTGACTCGAACAGAATTTAAACGGGACTGACCCGAACAGAATTTAAAACGGGACTGACCCGAACAGGAATTTAAACGGGACTGACCCGAACAGAATTTAAACGGGACTGACCCGAACAGAAATTAAACGGGACTGACCCGAACAGAAATTTAAACGGGACTGACCCGAACAGAAATTAAACGGGACTGACCCGAACAGAATTTAAACGGGACTGACCCGAACAGGAATTTATACGGGACTGACCCGAAAGGAATTTAAACGGGACTGACCCGAACAGAATTTAAACGGGACTTCACTGGGAAAGTTTAAACAATTAATTGAGGTTTTTACCTGAGAATAGTTCAACTTTTTGCACCAAGAGGGAAATTTGGATCTTTGTGATTGAAGCGAGAGCTGATGTTGTTTCTTGTGATCGAATTTTGCAAATAACATCGATCCTTGCTTACTGGGAAGCTTTGTCTGTCATTGATTTAGGCGCCAAAGAGAGAGCGGCTGCTTTTGTTTGTAAATGCAACATTTCTGCAAGAAAAGAAGAAATAATGGACTTGCCACCATTATTTGATCCGGTTTGCCTTGAGAATCGTGTAAACATGAGTCTTGTGATGCTTTTACTTCTGCTTTGCGACGTTTGCCTTAGTCAAACTTGAAACCTTTCGAATTCTGAGACTGATAAAATACGGATTTAACACTTCACCCAATCTAGGTGGCAGCTTTGTTGCATATCACTCACTATAACTGATGATTGAATCCCTTATCTTTGCTCAAACCTTAGGGTTTATAATTCATTTGAATTCAATGGTGAAAGAATGATGCGTGAAAGTTTATCACATAACAATCAATGTATATGTAAGATTATTTCCTATGTCAGGCAAAGATGAACATGCAAAAGAATGCAGACAACCATAGATAGCAGAATGCAAATGAATTAAAGAAACCAGGAGATTTACATTTTGTAAAAAGGTGTTTATACAGAAAATACAAGTTTAGCCAATGAATATCATATTCAAGACTTCGGATATTTTCGCTTCGGAATCCGATACTGGCAGAAGTTTCACAAATATGAGGAAAACCCTCAATGAACCAGGTCACCAGCTGTTCCTTCTCGAGCTTGACTGTTGTGAAAACCTACCTTGGCGCCCTTTCGGGTTTTCACCAAGGTTGCCCCCACCCATTTATTTTTGCTTTTGTTGTTTTTCTTTTCTCTTTTCCTTTTTTTCTTTTTCTTCTTTTTTCCCTTTTTTTCTTCTTTTTTTCTTTTTTTTTCGCTTTTTTTTTTCTTTGCTTTTCTTTTTCTTTCGAGGTGCCCTTTCGGGTTTTCACCTAAAGAAGAATGAAATATCTCGACCATGATCGACTCAGAAACATGAATTAAAGATTTCTGGCATCAGTAAAATGTACTTCCCTTGTAAAATTAGGCGAAGACATTACGAACATCACCTGCCAGTTGATTAACAGATTTTCTAATAGAAATGCAGCAAGTGACAAAAGCCAGGACTTTGGGCTTTTAAATGAGGTCCGGTGGGGTGCTTTGAAAAAAGTTGAAACTTGAAAGCAGATTTGATACGAGGGGTGAAATAACTTGAGATTGCACTTTTTTTGAAAACAACTCCAAAACTGAGGAAAATTTGCCCCAATTTGATCACCTTTTCTCTCTTTGCATTTTTCATTGCATTTACCTCACTTTTGCATTTTCTTTGAAAGCTAAATTTGCCCCAGTGTAGGGTTCTCTCTTCTTTTTTCTTTCTTTCTTTTTCTTTCTCTTTTTTTTCGAAATAAATTTGCCCCAGTGTGGGGTTTGCAATTCTCAAGGGTTATCAAACGAAATTTGTCAATTTTGATGGCTCAAAGGGGACAAGTAGAGATAAAATATTTTTTAGTGTAAAAGAAGATGGCCTGGCTTGCATTCCGCCATTTGCATGAATTTCTTAAAGAAAATTTGCATGATCAAATGAAAAACTTTTTGCACATATCTGAGTTGATGGGTTGAGGGAATGCCTGTCCATCCATTTCTGCCAAGATGAGCGCTCCGCCAGGTAATACCTTTTGGACAATGAACGGCCCTTGCCAATTTGGAGCAAATTTGCCTTTAGCTTCATCTTGCATTGACAGAATCCGCTTCAGTACCTTATCACCTTCTTCAAATGTCCGCTGATGGACCTTTTTGTTATAAGCCCGGGCCACACGTTTCTGATAGCACTGACCATGACAGATGGCGTTGAATCGCTTTTCATCTATCAAAGTCAATTGCTCATGGCGCTGCTTGATCCAATCGGCCTCCTCCAATTTAGCTTCCATAAGGATTCGTAGTGACGGAATTTTAATCTCAACTGGCAATACAGCTTCCATTCCATACATGAGTGAATACGGCGTTGCCCCAGTCGATGTCCGAATAGAAGTCCGATACGCCATTAATGCATAGGGCAACTTTTCATGCCAATCGCGGTGCCTTTCTATCATTCTGCGGATGATCTTCTTCAGATTCTTATTTGCGGCTTCTACAGCTCCATTCATCTGAGGCCTATAAATGGCAGAATTGCGGTGTTTGATTTTGAACTGCTCACATAATCCATCTACCATGTCATTGTTCAGATTCCTGGCATTGTCCGTGATAAGTGTTTCGGGTACCCCAAAGCGACAGATGATGTGATCTCTCAAGAAATTGGCAACTACCTTCTTCGTGACATGTTTGAATGATTCAGCTTCAACCCATTTGGTAAAGTACTCGATTGCCACCAATATAAATCGATGTCCATTTCAAGCGGGAGGATCGATTGTACCAATTACGTCCATACCCCACATTGAACAGGGCCATGGGGCGGTCATGCTATGCAACTCAGTGGGTGGAGCGCGTATAATGTCACCGTGCATTTGGCATTTTATACATCTCCGGACAAAATCTATGCAATCATGCTCCATAGTAAGCCAGAAGTATCCGGTCCTCATGATTTTCTTCGCTAGCAAATGGCCATTCATGTGAGGTCCACAAACGCCACTATGCACTTCTTTCATCATGTATTGAGCTTCGCTTTCATCGACACATCTTAAAAGATTCAAATCTGAGGTTCTTTTGTATAACACTTCTCCATTTAAGAAAAATTTTGAAGCCATTCTACGTAGAAAACTTTTGTCTTTTATACCAGCATGCTGAGGGTAAGACCCAGTTTTGAGAAACTCTTTAAGATCATTAAACCAAGGAGTAGTATCCGAGGACTCGTCTGCAGCCCAGCAGTGGGCTGGCTTGTTTTGAAGTTGAATTTGGATTGGTTCGATCTTCAATTCATCTGGATATTGGATCATGGAAGCCAAGGTGGCCAAAGCATCAGCAAATGCGTTTCGGGCTCTCGGGAGATGTCTAAACTCCAAATTTTGAAACTGCTTGGCCAAAGTGAGCAGACTACAATGGTAGGGTAGAATTTTCGAATCTTTGGTTATCCATTGCTTCAAAGTTTGGTGCACGAGCAAATCTGAATCACTAAAAGCTATCAACTCCTTGATTTCCATTTCCAACGCCATTTTGAGACCAAAAATGCAGGCTTCATATTCAGCCATGTTATTCGTGCAAGCGAATTGTAATTTGGCAGCGGCAGGGTAGTGCTTCCCTTCGGGTGACACCAAAACAGCTCCAATTCCAGCTCCGAGAGAATTCGAAGCTCCATCGAAGAAAAGCCTTCATTCAGGACTTTGTTCACTTATATCATCTGCAGCGCCTACAAATAGGACCCTCTCGTCAGGGAAATAAGTACGGAGTGGTTGATAATCATCATCCCTTGGATTTTCCGCCAAATGATCGGCTATAGCTTGCCCCTTGACAGCTTTCTGTGAAGTGAAAACAATATCGAACTCTGAGAGAATTATCTGCCATTTGGCCAATCTTCCAGTCAGCATCGGCTTCTCCAAAAGATACTTCAAAGGATCAGACCGGGAAATAAGATACGTGGTATGGCTCAAAAGATAGTGTCTCAACTTCTGGGCTGCCCAGGCCAATGCACAGCAGCTTTTCTCAATGAATGAATAATTAGCCTCGTACTGCGTGAACTTCTTGCTTAGATAGTAAATGGCTTGTTCTTTCCTTCCAGAGTCATCATGTTGACCTAGAACACACCCTACTGCTCCATCGAGTACAGATAAATACATAATCAAAGGTCGGTCCGGTTTGGGCGGCACTAAGACTGGTGGATGCAACAAATAATCTTTAATCTTGTCGAAAGCCTGTTGACACTCCTCATTCCAATACAACGGTACATTCTTTTTCAACAATTTGAACAATGGCTCACAAGTGGCAGTTAATTGGCCAATGAACCTCCCGATAAAATTGATCTTCCCTAAAAAGCTTTTCACGTCCTTCTGAGTTTTTGGCACTGGCATATCTCGAATTACTTTGATTTTTGCTGGATCTATCTCTATGCCTCTCTTACTGACAATAAATCCCAACAGCTTACCCGCAGGTGCTCCGAAGGCGCATTTTGCAGGATTTAACTTCAAATTGTACTTCCGTAGTCTCTCGAACAATTTCTTCAGATCAACCAAGTGGTCCTCTGCCCTTTTAGACTTGATTATAATGTCATCCACGTAGACCTCCATTTCTCGGTGGATCATATCATGAAATAGGGTTGTCATGGTCCTCTGATATGTTGCTCCGGCATTCTTTAAACCGAAAGGCATCACTCGGTAGCAAAATGTGCCCCAAGGGGTAATGAAAGCAGTTTTCTCCCTATCTTCTTCTGCCATCAAGATTTGGTGGTAGCCAGCAAAACAATCGCAAAAGGTTTCAATCTCATGTCCGACAGTATTGTCTAAGAGAATGTGAATGTTTGGTAAAGGAAAATCATCTTTAGGACTGGCTTTATTAAGGTCTCTATAGTCAACACAAACTCTCACCTCTCCACTCTTTTTTGGAACAGGGACAGGATTTGAAAGCCAAATTGGGTAATGGGAAACAATGATAATGTTGGTTTTGAGTTGTTTTTCAATTTGCTCTTTTATTTTGAGGCTTATATCTGGTTTGAATTTTCTGGGTTTTTGCTTTACGGGTGGAAAAGAAGGGTCGGTGGGCAATCTATGCACTACCACATCAGTTGAAATGCCTGTCATATCATCATAGGACCATGCAAATACATCCTGGAACATGGTCAAGAATTCAAGCATCTCTTTTTTCTGCCTTTCCTTCAAATGAATACTGACCTGCACCTCCTTAACTTCATCCTCAGTGCCAATGTTAACCTTTTCTGTTTCTTCCAGGTTCGGTTTTGGTTTTTCCTCATATTGTTCAAGGTCCTTTGTAAAAGAATCGAATACCTCCTCATTATCACTCTCGCTTTGGAGTTCGGATTCACAGAGCTCCAAGTCGCGAGTGATATAGAGATTGCCATTATCGTATTCCAGAACGGTGATATCCAAAGGGTCAAATAATTTTATTTTTGGCCATCTGAAAGAATTAACGAATGTGGGATAATAAGCAAATAAGCATACAACAAACAAATGAACAAACAATATGAATATAAACAAGCGAATAAACAACAATGACAAGAACAACTTGTGCATTTTCATAAAACTTTGATTGAAAGCAAATGGAAATGAAAACTTAACAATATTTACATGCACAAACGTTAGTCAAAAAAGGAAAATTGTTTTCATTGGCTATTTACAGATGCAAAAGTATTTTCATGAATTCACATGAATGATAAACCCCTTTCAGTTTATCGAAACTCCTTCCGAACGGGCAGGGACTCGGCTGTCCAATTAGAAATTGACCCTTCAGGGATGTCAGGAAAGTCAGCTTCATCTGGAAAACTATCTTCAAATGTTGCCCCTACGAACAATTGGGCCAAACTAGCTTCAATTTCTTCAACTGGATTAACCTCTGATGTGATAACCTCTGTTGGTCGTGGAAAAGTATACCGCAGTGGTGGAATGTCGAAAACCCTTTGCCTGCCCTCTTTCTCTGCTCTTTTGCGCTCTTTCATCTCTTTGATGTCCTTGACGGTTGGTTGGAAACCCAAACCGAATGTATCCCTTTTTTCCATAATCTCCACTGGCTTCAGGATCCCTTGCAGTTCACGCCCCAATCCTCTGTCTAACTTGTATCCTCCACGAATCATTTCCTTAGGCATCATTACACTTGCTTTTGAGAGAGCTTGTTCCTCCATTGTGATCCAACTTACGGAGACTATATCGGATGTGCTATGAGGGGACATGGTGGCACTTCGACTTCCCTCCTCTTTAGATCCAGAATCAGTGATTACCAGGCAGTCCTCTTCGGCAAAGATAGTGATTAGCTTGTCATTTACTACGAATTTCAGCAATTGATGCAACGAAGATGGCACAGCCCCAGACTTGTGAATCCATGGCCTTCCAAGTAAAATATTGTAAATGCTCGGGAAGTGCATTACTTGGCAAGTTATTTGAAATTGGGCGGGCCCCATCTCGATTACTAAATCTGCCTCTTCTATCGGCTCCCTTTGAGCTCCATCAAACCCTCGAACAATAGTCCCTGAAGGCCTCAGCTTAATGTCTTGCAATCCTAGCTTCTCCAAGGTACTCCAAGGACAGATATTAAGCGCGGACCCGTTGTCAATTAGCACCTTCGGCAGCATTTTTCCGTTGCACCTCACTGTTATGTACAACGCCCTATTATGTCCAATGCCCTCCGTTGGCAATTCATCGTCAGAAAAAGCAATTTGTTTGTTGAATAATACGCTCCCAACCACGTTTAAAAAATTATCAACAGAAATGTCCCTCGGAATTTGAGCTTTAGTTAATACGTCGATCAATGCATCCCTATGCACGTCTGAAGAGAAAAGTAAATCCAACATGGTTATCTGGGCAGGTGACTTGCTTAGGTTTTCGATTATGTTGTATTCACTTCTCTGGAGTCGTTTAAGGAAATCCACGGCTTCTTTCTCGGTGATGGTTGGCTTAATGGGCGGCTCGGAATTCTTTGCTTGAATCGGAATAGTAGTTTCAAATGGACTTACAGTCCTCCCCGATCTGGTAACCACTGACACCTCTTTCTTTGCAGCTGAATTTTCCCCGATCTGTATAATAGGTTCATCGTAATTCCACGGCACTTGTTGCAGGCTCAAAACAGGCTCTTGCCTCGGGAATTCGATGAATACCGGCTTCAAAGCTTCACTCTCTGCTGGCGTGAGATCCAAGACAAAAGGCTGGTTATCTTCTTCGAATGGCAACTCTATGATGAATGGTTGGTCTGTGACCCCAAATACCTCAGCTTCTCTTGCCAAATCTTTGAATTGTTCCATATACTCCGTGTCATCCATAATGACCCCAACGGTATTAACATGGTCCGGCAAAGGGTTCCTATTTACGTTCGGCCCTTGCGCCTCCCTTTGCCGGATTACAATCTCCCCGGCTTCTACCATATCTTGGATTTTATGCTTAAGCGCCTTGCAATCAAAGGTGGCATGTCCGGGGGCCCCAGAATGATAAGCACAGACAGCTTGTGGATTATACCACGCGGGCATGCCATATGGATAGGTAGGAGGGGGCATGTGACGACCCCACCTCCCCCTAAGGTGTACCAGAGGGTTCAGCGGGCCGCCTGCCCAGCTCTCGCCGGGACTCAGTCGTTCTTTAATCAAATCCAGAACAAATCACAAGAATAAATAGGGCAGCAATCCAAACTTAAAGTGGAACTTATATACATTGCTATCTCAAAAGGAAGTACAACCATCAAATGTACAAAGGTTCTCACTTCACCATACAACCAACCCGTGCCAAGCACTAGGGCGAGAACCATTACAAGGCCAAAGAACTAGATCAACTAGACTATACAGAACGCTCGTCCTTGCTCGCCTTTTCCTGCTAAGGAAAACAATTGACGTGGTATGAGCTAAAAAGCCCAGTGAGGTTCCAAACAGTTAATCAAACAATCAAACAATCAATTCAATACATTAAACATGGAGTATCAATAATTCAAGAAACATTTACAATGGAAAGCAATAGTAACATTCATTAAAAGGATACGGCTCACAAGGAGCAATTCGTTCATTCGTTCATCCGATCTCCTGACATTTCCCCTTATTCCTCCAATCATTTGAAAATGCATTTTTCGTTTATCAATAAACCCTCGTTCGTTCGTTCGTTCGTTCGTTCATTCATTCATTCACCCCCGTCCTGGCCGTTGGCCAGTCTCCACCAACCTACAGGGTAATACTCGAATATACCAAACGTTCACCCAAGTCCCTAATCGCCCGACCGAGTCCGCTTCTGGCTCGAGACGACCGGTAACAAGGGGCAATGGCCAGTTCAGCCCAAAAGGCTTACATTCATGCGCAAGTAACATTTCAATCATTAAATCCTTGAAAATTACACAGTTATTTAGGTCGAGTGCGATAAAGTACACACTCGCCTAGAAAATTCGTTTTGGAAATCATTAAAAGCAATTAACACATTAGCAAATGATAACAACAAGCCATAAAGTCAAATAAGGAACACTCACCTAGATATACAAAATAACGTGCAAAATATCCTTCCGGATATTACCCTTAGTCACCAATGAAACCTAAGGTTGAACAAGAGAACATATTACAGTTTATTGAGCAAAACATTTAAGGGAAACAAAAAAACCCGACTAATTAGGAGTAAAACGTGTAAAGATGACTTTCAAGTAAGAAGAGGGTTGTTTGAACCACAGGATGAAAAATCATGTTTTTAAAATGAAAAACCGGTCATGGTATTGGCCAAACAAAAGTATACAAGTTCCAATAGAAACCTAGCCCTCGAGCGAAAATTTGGGCAGCACGCCCTTTGTGTTTACCTAATTTTCCAGCCATTTTGGCTTCATTATTTTTCCTCAACCACAACCCAACATCACACATAAGCAATTCAAGTCAAGAGCCATTCCATAGGCTCACAATATCATAAGAATAAGAATTACAACAATCACAAGTGCAGAAATTCAACTTAGCACAAGACAGATTTGACGTACGAATGCGGAAATAACATATCCGAAGCTACGCTTATCGGATTGAGACAAAACCTATGCCGTTTCGAAACTAAGACACAGAGCTACAACATTCATGAAGGTCACTTAGTCTAGTTCCTAATGTAACTTAGTCAAATTCTCAAATTACTAAACCAGAAACCAATTCGTCGGCTGTTTAAATGCTGAACACTGTAATGGACATATCTCAGAGTACACAAGTCCGAATCAGGTGTTCTTAGAGGCATTTGAAAGCTAATTCAGAATACTACAACTTTCATGTTTTGGCAAAAAGCTAAATCAGAATGGATCCTAGTCGAAAAACGTGATAAACTGGACTTAACTGATCACACGGACTGCTTGGGAAATACTTAAAATAGTAAGGGTATTTTGGACTTTTCATGTCCTACGTTGCTCCGATTGAGCTGAAATTTTGTAGGCACCTATAAAATACCATTCTCTACAACTTTACTTCTTTGACCTAAGGCCAATTCGGCCTCTAACATAGGGCTACAAAACCGGACAGAATAGAAGAACAATTTTCCAGAATTCTGAAATTTTCAGTTTCTAGTGGAATTTTCTCAAATTTCTGGTTCTAATCACCACCAAACAACCTTATATAACCTTAATTACAACATTTACAATCATACAACAAGTTTAGGCAGAGAGCTATGAAACCCTAGCTTGCTTATTCATCCCAAAATTCATCACAACCACTTGCATAATCATGAAATTAAGCCAAAACTTAAGCTAAAAATCATCTTAAACCCAAAATTTAAGCAACAAGGATCATGACCAGATTTGTACCTCTAAAGCAAGACTTGGATGAGTGATAGTTCACTCCCTTTGAAATTCCTTGGTTCCTCAAGCTTCCCAACTCATAACCTTCACTTTAATCGGTTTGGAATTGGAATTCCTCACTTAGTTGTAGCAAATCAAGAAGATGGAATGTTTTTTTTTCTTTCTCACACTCTTTGGTTCGGCCAGCAGCAGAAATATGGAGAGGAAAGGTGAAAAAATTGGTTAAGTAAGATGCCAAAGTGTCTTGGTCAAGATGCTCTTAGGTGGTGACACTTGTCGCCACCACCACCTTTCTTTTTTTTCCTCTTTCTTTTCCTTCTTTTCTAGCCACTAGTTTTGGTCAGCCTTAGCTGTAATATAAGAAGATATTTTGCTCAAGTATCAATGAACTTGTAGGGTAAGAAAGTGGTGGTCAAGTGGTGCGTTCAATCGGTAGTGCGCGGGACCCGCCGGTTCGCGCCGTTTTTCTTAAAAACTCACGTACTAGGGTTTTTACTTCCCATTCACTACCCTTATATCATTGCTACCAATCACATATTATTTCTCACTTAAAAGTCACTTTTAATCCTCAAATGTAATCCTTACTCTGTACCGAAAATTCATCCGGCGAAAAATCGCGAAAACCCTAATTTTGCTCCAAACTTGAAACCGAAGCGTAAAACCCTATTTTCTAGGTTTACTTACACTTATTGTGAAATAATTGGGTAGTGGGCTTTGATAAATACTAATTTTCAAATAAAAGGGTATTTTTGAGAAAAATACAAGAAATTTGCGAGTCCTCACATTCTCTCCCCCTTAAAAAATTTCGTCCTCGAAATTTTACCTTCAGTTGCTTCAGACGTGTCTGGAACTTGTCGGTTGTCTAAAGCATAAACCTTTGCCGGTCCGCTAGTTCGTTGCCCTCCTTCATTCACTTGTGATTTAGCTCCATCCAGTTGCAGAGTATTGCTTTCACGTGACTGTCTCCTCGGACAGTTGCTAACTTGATGATCGCCACTTCCGCAGATTAAACATTTCCGCCCCTTTCTCCAACAATCGCTTTCGACATGATTTGCCTTTCCACAGTACCCACAGACCACGTGAGAAGCCATCTTTTGGCTTTCTTGAAAACTTTTCCCAAATCTGATTTGGCTTTCTTTTGTAGATCCTTCACCTATCGCCCCTAATGTCCATGGTGGGTGGGACAAAAAGTTCACTTTTTGCACTTTGGAAGGGACTCTCGCTTCACTTAATTTCTCCACTACACTACTCGATGCACTCCTTTTCTGGGTCTGGGAAGCTTTTATCTGTGCCTTTGCAGTCTCGATTCTTTGAGCTTTCTCAAGGGCCTCCGTAAACGTATTCACTTGTACTGCCGCTAATGCTTCTTGGAGTTCCAAATTTAATCCCTGTATAAACCGTCTTACTCTTCGCCGCTCTGTGGCCACCAATTCAGAAGCAAACTTGGATAGTTTCGTAAATTTTGTTTCATATTCGGCCACACTTAGCGTTCCCTGGCGTAGTCCAATAAACTCTTCCTCTCTCCTCTCTTGAACTAAAGGAGGGAGGTATTTCTCGTTAAATTCCCTTATGAAATTCGTCCATGTCCATACGGTCTGTTCTCTTTCCCATTTTGCTTTAATAACGTTCCACCACGCTCGGGCCGATCCTTCAAATTGGAACACCGCAAAGTTTACTTGTCTTTGCTCGGTGTAATTCAAGACGGTGAAAATATTAATCATGGCCTCTAACCATTGTTCGGCTATATCCGGATCAGATCCTCCAAGGAATTTCGGAGGAGTAAATTTCTGAAACCTCTCAAGAGCCTTATCTTCTCCGATTTCAGGGTTCCGGGGTTGATTCACGGCCATTTGGCCTTGTTGATCCACTAGTCTTGCCAAGATATCTGTCATTTGTTGCATTACCGTTGCCATTGGGTCTTCGGCTTCAACCCTCATTCCTTGCTCTTGTGCAGATGTTGTTTCTCTTTCCTCTCTTGGCTCTTGAGCTCGTTCATTCCCACGGCCACGTCCACGTCCACGGCTACGTCTCCCGTCCATATATATGTTTTCCCTCTCTTTTCTTTTCTCCCAAAAGGTAATTTAGTAAATAAACACGAAAAGATTACTAAAGTAACTATTGAGGGCACCAAATATTCAAATAAACATATACCCACATAACACGCCATACCAAGATGACGGATAAGCAAATGCACAAATACATATCAAGTTGGACAGATAACCATGTACATACAGGTATACTAACGTCATGTAGTAACAATATACTGGTAAATCAAAAGGAAAAGGTGAAGTCGTCCCAGTATCAGCCCGTCCGGTCTCTCACGTCACTTACTATCCAAACTAGATGTCCCTGATCTCTTGTGCTCATTCTAGTCAGACAAAGCCTGTTCATGTTCCCAAAATGTAAGTCTCAAGTATTTAGCAGCACCTCAACTATAGAGTACTCAGGCACGAGAATCCGAAATAAGATAATTCACATCTCGAGCTGCAGTCCCAAGAGTAAACTATCTACAATCGGAATTCCTACCTGACATACCTATCTATGGTCCTCAGATACCATTAGAAAGATTTAAGGCCTATAACATTCGCAATTCATAGTTTCACTTAGTCCCTCATACTTATTCACCACTTAGTCCAGGGTCACTCCACGTAGAAACCACGCGAAGCAACTATAAATTTTATCCCTCAATCGCTTAACTTTCAAGTCCAATCAAATCCCACAGTCCGGTATCCTAATCTTTAATCTAGGATACACTACAGAGATCTGAAGCCGTGGACGTGGAGGTTCACTCCAACGACATATGTAATCATAACATAACATTGCATTTCATTCATTCATTCAATACATTTCATTCATTCAATACATTTCAATCATTCATTTGAAATTAGAACGAGTGCGATAAAGTACGCACCCGCCCTTATTTTTTTAAAACTTCCAACAATTACCATGTGACGCCCCGAAAAAAAAAGAGTTTGAGAACCCGTAAAAACCCTAATCTTTTCCGAGGGTTTTATTTCCTTTAATAGCATGTTTTCTGCATTTCCTGGCTTAGGAAATTTTCTTGAGGAATTTTTATGAGTAATTATAGTTTTTAGATGGTTTTTCTAGTATTGGAGAGTTTTTGGAAAATTAAGAGTGTATAATGGACGTGGGACCCACTAGTGCGAAAAGTTCGGAAAAATTCGGCCAATAAGGTTAAGTTTTGGATACTGTGTAAAATTTATCGGGTGTTAAGAGATAAGTAGAGAGTGAGATTTGATTGATGTGAGAGGAAAAAGAAGTGATAAGATTGCATTAATGAGGTGACAAGTGTCACCCTCTTATTGGTTTTACTTTAAGATTTACTATTCCAATTTTTGACTTTTTTTGACCAAAGGTTAAATATCTTAAAAATTACCCAAAAATCACCATTTCTTACCTTTGGATGGCCGGCCCTCTCTAGCAAGAAGAAAGACAAAACTCTTCAACATCTTGGCAAATTCCTAGCTCAAATCATCCAAACTACTTGCCTAAATTAGTTTTTACTCCATAAAATTCCTTCCTTGGGTACTAGTAGGTAGTTTAGTGAAGTTTGTTTGAAGAGCTATGTGAGGCCCCAGTTCGTTCTACGTTGATATATTCATTAATTGGGCGGTAACGTTTGGTTTTGGGAGTATTTCGAAAACCCTAAGTAGGGATTAAGATTTAAACCCTAAGTTCCGGTTAAGATTGAAAACCCGTTTTCCTACATTTTCTTTATTAGAAAATTCCCCAGATAATTTTTATGAGTAAATATAGTTTTTAGATGATTTTTCTAGTATTGGTTAGATTTTGAGAAATTAAGAACGTATATCGGACGTGGGACCCACTAGTGCGAAAAGTTCGGAAAAATTCGGCCAATTAGGTTAAATTCCGGATACTGTGTAAAATTTATCGGGTGTTAAGAGATAAGTAGAGTGTGTGAAGTGAGTGATGTGAGAGAGAAAAGGAAGATAAGAATGCATTAATGAGTGTGACAAGTGTCACAATATGATTGGTTGGATTTTAAGAATTACTATTCACAATTTTGACTTTTTTGACCAAAGGTTAAATATCTCAAAAATCATTCAAAATTCACCATTTTTCTCTCCTTGGTGGCCGGCTCTCTAAGCTCAAAGAAGGGAGGAAATTTTCCATCTCTCAAGCTTCCATAAGCTTCAATCTTCCATAAACAAAAGCTTAGACTAGATTTCACTCCATAAAATCTTATCTTCTAGTGCTAGTAAGGGTTGTGGTGAAGTTTGTTTGAAGGTCTAAGGTGCCCAACATCTTCCTCTCTCTTGGTTCTTGGTAAGTGAAGCTTGAAACACCCTACTACACCTAATGATGCTTATGTTGTGCTTATTAGTGATAAGAGTGCTGAAATTTCTGGTTTTAATCTTGGTTTGAAGTGATTTGGTGAAGTTTTCCATTTTATGATGATTTTTCTGGTTTAATTGGATTATGATGGTGTGGTTGAATATGATGAATGGTAATAGCCTATAATGACTCTAGTGAGTGTGAAATGTGGATAAATGCAACCAATTTTGGATTTGGTGTGAAAATTGAAAAGTTAGGGTTCCTAAATCCCCAATTCTGTCCGGTTTTGGATCATAGGGTTAGAGGCAGAATTTGACTTTGCTCAAAACATGAAAGTTGTAGGTATTGATGTGTTTGAGGTGCCTAAAAAATTTCAGGTCATTTGGAGTAATGTAGAATGAGATATGACGAAATTACTGTAGCTGTTCTGCTTTGGACAGAATGCAAAAACTGTACTGGTAATTGGCCATTTTGACTGGAATTGGTTTGGATTTGGATGTTGGTGTCTTCTGATGAAATGTAGCTGGACATCTTAGCTACCATATGCCTTTGGAATTTCGGCATTTGGACGTGTATAGACTAAGTTATAGTCATTACAGTTTTATGTGATTTGCAAACCTGTTTTGGTAATTCTGGATTTGTATTTTGCATATTTGACCTAGTTGTGCTAGGATTTGGACTGAGTGGCCTTATACATTGTTGTACCCCTGTTCCTTAGCTTCGAAACGGTGGGTCTTACACCCCCATCCGATAACCGTAGTGAATTTGGTGCCATTACCGCATATTGAGGTCAAATACGGTTTGTGATTCTAGTACGTTTTTGGAAAGTTTATGGCTGGAACTTTGGCTTCACATTTGACTGAGTTACAAGCTGTTTGGGCTTCTAACCAAAACACCAAACTTATAGCCCTATATCAGAGCTTTCTAACGCCCTTGGAATTTCATGAATCGGATTTATAAAACCTGAGATATAGCCGAGCAAATAAGGCCTGCCCGTGAAAATGACCAGAAATCTGTTTTGGTCCTGATGACCAATTTCCGTTCCGAATTTGGATTGCCGACCTTCATGAAAGTTGTTCCATTTGGAATGAACTATATAACTGCCAATTTTCAGCTCTTTTGACCATGTGTAGCATAGAAAACAGTTCGTACTCAAAACTGACCATTTGTGCATTGGCCAGATTTCGTAAGTGATTGTGTTTGGTTCATTTGGGACTGAAGCCTCCAGTTTCAGTTCTGGATGTCTTCATAACAGTTGTTGTTCATCCTTTAAGCTTCGATTTGGCATCTCATCCGCCTTAATCCGATATTCGTAGCTCAACTTATGGGTGAACTAGAAATGAGTATCAAATCTGCCGTTTGCCGTTTCCGCACGCGTGCGTGTGCCCTTTCCGTACTTGCGTGTGCCGATGTTGCTGTTTTATTTGTTTTGGGCACGTTAGTGGCCGTTTATGACATCATGTGATGCAATCTTCTATTTCAGATCGTGGTGAGCTAGGCGGAGCTGGTGGGCCCTACTAGCGAACACGCACGAAGTGATTTTCACGTTTGTACTACTTTTGTACTTTGTGTAAGTATTCAGGCCAGTTTGGTGTGTTTTCTTTGCTATGTGTTTGAGATATGTGAAAAGGGCACTTAGGCGAGGGTGTACTTTATCGCACTCGACCTAAACCCTAATTTGAATGTATAATTGTACTTGGCATATGTATATGAACTTTTTGGAACCAAAACCCTTGAGCTTGTGGCTCGGGGCGACTTTCGAATAAAGTTTGTGAAGTTTGCAAAGTTTGTGATTTTGAATAATTTTGTGAAGTTTGTGAGTTTGGGGCGAACTCTTGACTTGGTTGGACTATTCGAGCCGGTTAGGGCTTGGTCGAAGGCAGTCCAACTTAGTCTGAGGTCACCAAGTTTGTAGGTTCATGTTATGAACCAATTTTGTAAATCCGGTTCACCGAGAAGGTGACCAAGTTTGTGACCCGAGCTTGTGACTCAAGCTCAAGTTTGTGATTTCGTTCGCCCGGGCAAGTTTGTGAGGTGACTGGCCAGTGAGGGTGATAAGGTGTCGGTGGGTGTACAAGTGAAGTTCTACGGACTATTATTTGCGGTCGACGGAGTGTCGGCAGGAGATCACGCATGGCACATGAGTTGGCTTTGGAGCCACCTGTATCCTTATTATGTGATGTTACTTTTCTGCTTTTGCTTTACTCTTATTGTGTAACTGTTACGTGAAATTTATGCTTTCGCCCCTGTTTACTTACTAAGCATATAGCTTACCCCATTCCTTTTGTTTTCCTTAGTAGGGGCCGACGCGGGGACTTTTGGCTCGTATACTAGTATAGTAAGATTGGCTTGTAATAGTTGAACAGTTAGGATGTTTGTTTTTGTTTTGGTGGTTTGACTCGATACTTTTGGAGAATGTAATTATAACTCTTTTTGGGATTTGTATATAGTATGTAAGGTACTCTTTTGGATTTTCTGGTTTTTATCGCTTTAAGGTTTGAGTCCTGGCGCGAGCTAGGCAGGCGGCCCGCCGATACCCTTGGGTTCGCCCTTGGGAGAAGTGGGGTCGTCACAAGCTAAGGTGTCCAACATCTCTACCTCTCTTGGTTACTAGGTGAGTGGTGTGTGAATTCCCTCTTGCACTTAATGAAGCTTAAGTTATGCTTATTAGTGATTAAAGTGCTGAAATTTCTGGTTTTCATCTCGGTTTGAAGTGATTTGGTGAAGTTTTTATTTTATTGATGATTTTTCTGGTTTAATTGGATTATGATGGTGTGGTTGTTTATGATGATTGGCAATGGCCTATAATGACACTAGTAGGTGTGAATTGTTGATATTTGCAATCAATTTTGGGTTTGGAATGAATTGTGAAAAGTTAGGGTTCATAAACCCCTAATTCTGTCCGGTTTTAGATCATAGGGTTAGAGGCCGAATTGGACTTTGCTCAAAACATGAAAGTTGTAGGTATTGATGAGTTTGAAGTGCCTGAAAAATTTCAGGTCCTTTAGATTAGTGTAGAGTAAGATATGTCGATTTTACTATTGCTGATCTGGGTTGCTCAGAATGTGAAAACTGCGCGCTTGTAATCGTTTGTTTTGACTGGAATTGGTTTGGATTTTGTTGTTGGTGTCTTCTGAGGAAATGTAGCTGGATATCTTAGCTAACATATTCCTTTGGAATTTCAGCATTTGGACCTGTATAGACTGAGTTGGACTCATTACAGAATTGTGTGATTTGTGAACCTGTTTTAGTGGTTCTGGTTTGGTATTTTTGGCATATTTGACCTAGTTGTGCTAGGATTTGGATTGAGTGGCCTTCTACATTGTTGTAGCCCTGTCTCTTAGCTTCGAAACGGTGGGTCTTGCACCTTCATCCGACAATCGTAACGCCTTTGGTACCATTACCGCAAAATGACGTCAAAACTATTTTTCTGGTTTTGAGCTTAACCTTCATTTCCGGACTTTTTCCTAGCTTGACTTGTACTAGTACTACTTGGAGCTTGCTGAATGGATATTAGATGAACTTATTTGTGTGACTTTGGGACTGGCTGAAGAAATAATGAAGCCATGATGGCTGGGAAAGTAAGCAAATTTAGGGGAAGTGCTATCCGAAGTTTTAAAGGACTTGTTTGCATTGAGTTTGTGATCTAAGACTTGGATTTGAGCAAGGCAATGTTATGTGATGGATGATTTCTGAGCCGTGGAGGTGAGTGACCCCAAACTATTGTTAAAGCTTCTTATGAACCGTTTCTTGCACTATTTACTTGATTGCATATCATGAGTGCTTGCATGTGGCCCATGACATGTTTTGGCTTAAATGAGTGCTTGGAATTCGTGTGCTGAACACCAACGTCTCCACCTCTGTGTACTGTTCATCTGGAGCAAATGGCTCCCCCACTGACTGTTTACTGTTTAATGTTTGTTTGGAGCGTTGGGTGTTTAAGTACAACGATCTCGCTGGCTCACGAGAGCAATAAATGTACATTTGATCTTGAAATCATGACATCACTGAAATGAACGACTGTGAAACTGAATTGATTACTGATTTTAATGGTTACTCGCTGAGCTTCTAGCTCACCCCAAAAATGTTTTATTTCCCCCCCCACAGGGCTCAAGGCGAAGAAAAGCTTGGAGTGCTTATTCACGTGACTGGATGGCTTATATCGTGTACAGTTTAAGTTTGGATCTATTTTATGTATGAGTTGGTCTTGTGTAAATATTTGAAATTGATATGGATGTAAGTATACGTTCCACGATTGGAATCAGTTTCCGCTGCATTTGTAATATGTAATCATTGGAGAATTTGAGGTAATTTTTGAGATTTATATTGTAATCTGTTTGAGGAATGTAGTGAACGACTGAGTCCCGGCGAGAGCTGGGCAGGCGGCCCGCCGAACCCTCTGGTTTGCCCTAGGGAGAGGTGGGGCCGTCACATACCACAAATAAGCAAGTATCAAAGATTCACACACTTGACACTCACCGAGCAATTCAATAAGAATTATTTTCTGGGAGTTCAAGTGTCCACTGTGAGTTCCTCTTGAAGGTTTCCTTGTGCGCCTGGCAATTAATAGCGGATAATCACACAAATAATCCACTTGTCAAGGAAGATTGTACACTAGTGCAATCTAAGGGATTTTTCACAAAATGAACCTCAATTACTCATAAATCGAGGTTCAACTTGCCTTTTATTATGTACAATATTATTTGAGTTTTTATCATGAAAACCGAGGGCAAAACGTTTGAATAATACTAAGAGAATTAAGAGTTTTGGAAAAACTCCTTTGCCTTGAAAATTGAGAAATTTCAGTTTTATCCTAAATCTTTGAAAATTCGAATCTCTCTCGATATAAGCCCAAAATTGGTAAACTTTATACCGTTGGAAACCTTTTGGAAAGTGTTAAAAGTTCTTAGAAGACACTTTTCCATGAATCGAAGTGAAATGTGCTCAAAAATGAGCTTGAAGGTACAGACTTGGTTTACAAAGTAGAATTAAGTTGGATTTCGGCCAAATTTGAAAATTCGGCACGATTCACACGTTACGAACCGGCCTCTGAAATTTGTAACTCAATTAGTGTTACAAGTGAGGTTTACAACAAAGCAAGCGGATCAAGAATCGGAGTTTCGAGTACCGAGATACGGTAGCTCGAAGTTGGGGAAATTCAGGACTGGAGAAGAATTTCCAGATTTGAACCTTCAACACTAGAAATTTAATTAGGTATCGAAACGAACTTGGATTGGTACCAAAATTGGCAGTATTTTACTCCTATATGAAAAGTACCACTCTATCAAATTTCAGGGAAAAATACCTTCGGAAAGATAGTTAATTAGTCAACCAAAGTTCAGGAAAAATTCTAAGGCAATCTGCCTTTTGACTTTCATTTCCCAATTCAAATCGTTTAACCAAGAAAGCTATCCAACCATGGTTCATTGGTGAAATAAAGGTCTAAGATACATCTATGATACCTTTGGTAATGGTTTAGCATCAAGAACTTCAAGAAATAAAATCATTCCCAAGTTTTGCCCCAAATCAGTCCAAATACTACGTTTTTCCAAACAGGGCAGTCCTCTTGTTTTAGTCACAACTCAATCAATTTAACTCAGAATGAGGCATGGTTTATGGCGTTAGAAAATATATTCATAGGACTAAAAGTTCACAGAAGAAAATGTTCTGAAATTTGGCAAGCAACCAGCTCGAAATTGAGCCTCAAGTTGCTGCCTCTACAAACCATTCCAGCAATTCCGAGAGACAGGACAGCTATCTTAAAACGTTTGGTTCGGCTCATTCACAAAGAATCAGAATGTGCATTTTATCTCAAATTAAAGCCAGGAATGTCTAGTTTCAAACGCCACCGACGGTACTTGATTTTGACACCCGAGGACAGAGTTATGGTCAAAATGCTACCGCTGGACAGGGTTACCCGAAAATAACTTTCCAGCTTGCCTAGTCCACGAATAAATTCATTTGCCCATCCAAACGTTAATGTTTTCCAACGAAAATTTTTACACATATAATATAACATATAAACATCAGGTTCACGCCAATAAATCACCAAAAATGGGCCTTATCATGACCGAACAAAACAGGGGCAGTTTCGGAAATTTCTTGTCATGACCTCAACTTTGAGTTTCCAACAATAATACTCCATAAATCCATCATTATAACCACTAAACTACCATTAAATCCAACATTAATCCTCTAATCAGCAACAACAACCCAAGTGTGGGAATTCAAAGAGCCCACTTTCACAATTTCCAACTATATCAAGCCATCCATACACATGCAATAACTTAAAGATGCATTTCTACCATCATAATCCAAGTTTAAGGTGTAGGATGAAGTTATACCTCCTTAGTGCCTTAACCCAGAAATTTTCGGTCCTCAAGAGCTCCAAGAAACCGTGAAATGCAGCCCTTTTTGTTAGCTAAATCCAACCTCCAAGTAGTTTGCTAGATGATCTTCAAGTTTGGTGAAGATTGGTTGAAGTTTTGGGTTGATTTGATGAAGGAATTTGTGAAGCAAGAGAGTGAGAGAGAGGGAAGGTTGGCCGGCTGCTTGGTGAGAGAAGATGGAGTGAATTTTGATCAAAGTTAGCTTCGAAGAGAAGATTAAATGAGTGGTGCACATTCACTCCAAAGTCAACCCTTATTAGGGCTCGTTTGGCACGTTTTAGGCTCGATTTTCTCGCGCGTTTGGTTCACTAGTGCACTGAACCTCCAATGCATTTATATTCATGTAAGTATTATTCACTCTTAATTGTCCCGAAATAAGGGTCTAAAGTCCCTCAAATAAAGTCGCGCGTGTGAAAACGCGTACCGTCAATTTAACGCTATAACGCGAAACCTCCGAGAATTTCTTATAACGATTGCACTACTAACTATCACTTGAGCATTTATTCATAAGATTACCTATTTTAGGACCATAGTACAAGTCTCCAATATTCCAAGCTTATTGTGCTCCTACGCGGATAAAATCTCCAAGTACTATTCACTATTTTTACTAAACGTACTCCAGGAAATTAATTTTTGAAACGAGTCACTTTAAATATATAACGAAGTTATATTATCGTGTATTTAGGTCTAATAAGACTAGAAAATATTCCTCGTGGCAAAAATCCAATTAAATAATTTATTAAGCCATAAATTAGGCATAAAATAATAGTTTTTACGAGTCCTCACAGTCTATACCAATTAATTACACTACCAAAATACGTAAAAACTTGAATTTACGGTAACTACGAACCTAAATGAAAAACCCTTGATTCTAGGGTGAATTGCAATTCTTAAGGGGGTAAATGAGTAGTAAAGCTATTGTAAGATAATAAATTCCAAATAAAATGGAATTTTAAGAAAAATATAAGAAAATTTTCCAGTCGTCACATAGTCAAGTTAGCTACTAGGGCAAACAAATAACAATGTGGCGTTGGAGTAAAAAGGTAGCAGTTGGTCTTAAAAACATGAACAACCCTAAAACCTTTCGCTCAAATCGCGAGTACATCCAACTAGCCCCCGAGTGAAAATTCGGCCAACACGACCTTTGTATTTACCTATTTTTCAGCCATTTATGGCTTCATTATTTTTCTCAATTCAGCCCCAAAATCACACACAAATAATCTTACCACAATAGCCTTTCACTAGACTCAATTGCATTCAATTACAAAACAATGCTAGCAATGCGACTGGAACTAATGTTTAAGACAAATAACAAAAAAACAGGTTTGACATCTCTTGGCATTTCTGTCATAGCCAAAGATACGCTTATCGGATTGGGGACTACTTTATACCGTTTCGAAGCTAAGACAGAGAACTACATTCTTATGAAGACATCAACATCCAATTCGGCATCTAACATGCACGAATTAAACAGGTCAGAACAGAACAACTTGGTTTCAAATTTCTGGAATTTGGACTTTTACTCTAGAAATTAATATCTAACAAGTACTCCATCATCAAAACCATTAATTACTAGCTCAATAACATCAATTAACAGGTAGATAACCATAATCAAGGCTGAAAATATAACTTAGCTAAACATTCCACCATATTATGCACAACTCACTAATTAACCGTCATTACCCAAGATTAAGAGTTTCTATCCAAACTTTAACAAGATTAAGAAGAGAAAATGGATAGGTCCATAATACCTCACCAAGGATGCTTGTAAGAGAAAACCACAACCTTTCCTTCCAAAGCCTTACCACACAAAGCTTCCTAAGTTTCCAAGTGAGAGTTTAATCGGTTTAGTTTTTGAATTTTCACTCAAACAAGATGGATGCAAGGTGAAGTTGCTAGCTTTCCTTCCTCTCTTTTCTCTCTTCACTCACTGCTGAAATGTGCAGAAATGAAGTTTGAAATGAAGCTCCAAGAAAGATAAGAAGGTAGGAATTGATTTGGGTCAAAGTTGAACAAGTGTCACACTTTGATTGGAAGTCAAAATTTTCTTTTCTCTCTTATTTTTTTAGTCCAAATTTTTGGCTGCATTGAGAAGATATTTAAGGCTGATTTTTTTCAATTAATAACAAGGAGATTAAGGTAATAAAGTAGTGGTCAAGTGTTGTATTCAATCGGTAGCGAACAGTACACATCGGTTCAAACTGATTTTCCTTAAATAGCGTGTACTAGAGTTTTAACCTATGATTCACTAACTCATTATTATCACTTCTAATCACACACCTTTTCTTATCTAAAACTCACTCTTAACCACTAAATTTAGTACACACACCTCCACAATTAATCACACTACCAAAATACGCAAAAACCCTAATTTACCGGAACTATAAAACTATGGGTAAAACTCTTAAATCTCTAATTCATTTCAACTATTGAGGGTGTAAATGAGTAATAAAACTATCATAAAGTAATTCAGTCAAAATAAAAGGGAATTTTAGTCAAATTTTTGTATTTAGTAGAAGTAAGAAGGTCTTGGTCAAAAGCCACCATACATTGGTTTCGCGACAAATGGCGCACTAGGTTTTATTCTTATCCTTTTGGCTACCAATGGTTAATTTACCTAGCTAACTTCTAATGATCCCTAGCACATTGTAAAAATATTATTCCCTAATACAACGTCACCTAGTCGTCAAAATTTTATCGCACTAGCGGGTCCCATATCCAATATACACTACTAACGTTACATAGACTAACTTGTACCGGAAAAATGTCTTAACAATTTAATTTCCTTATAAAAAATCTCTCAAAAATTAACATAACAAAAAAAGGTATAGAAATTGTATGCAAGAAAATAAAATAATAACTACAAAATAAAGAAATTTTCGGGTTCTCACACTATCTCCCCCTTAAAGAAATTTCGTTCTCGAAATTTTCTTACCACCAGGATCTATCCAAATCTTTGTTAAACGGTAAACTATGGAAACCGTACCTTCTACGTCCTCAAATGAGCCAGGGACCCGATGTTGCTCTAGTGAATACACCCGAGCCGGTACTTTTGATCCAGTCCCTTCCCCTTTCGACTGTCCAAGGTTAGTCTTGGTTGGTTGCTGGGTCCCTTACGCTTTTCGAAATCGAATTGGCCAGTTAGCAATCCGATGATCGGCGCTCCCACAGCGTAGGTATTTTTCCTCTTTATTCCAGAAATTATTCTCCATGTGATTTGGCCCCCCGTAAAATTCGCAGGGACCACGGGATGTAGAAGACAAGCCTCCCCGTGAGGCACCACTCTGTTCTCGCCCAACCTGACCACC
Source organism: Coffea arabica (assembly GCF_036785885.1). Taxonomy (NCBI): domain Eukaryota; kingdom Viridiplantae; phylum Streptophyta; class Magnoliopsida; order Gentianales; family Rubiaceae; genus Coffea; species Coffea arabica. The sequence continues at coordinate 19,287,745 of NC_092326.1, forward strand.
TCTGGCCTGGGCTCCTCTTGACTTCTTGGGAAGTTTTACTCCTCCAGTTCTCCTTCCAGACTTGGAAAGGGTACTTTCATCCTCTTGTCCCGAAGTACTTCCATGCCATCCCTGTTTTTCCGCTTAGAAGGTTCTAACTTGAAATCTCGCATTTTCAACTCGTAAGACTTTTTCTACAGCATCACTAAATGTATTGATCTAGGTTACGGCTAAATCCTTTTGAATCTCAACGTTCAACCCTGGAATAAATCGCCGTATCCTCCTCTGTTCGGTCACAATAAGCTCGGGAGTGAACTTAGACAACCTAGTAAAGTGGCTCTCGTATTCTGCCACTATTTGAGCTTTCTGACAAAGTCTAATGAACTCGTCCTCCTTTTGCCCTTGAACTAGAGGAGAAAAATACTTGACATTGAAGTCTCTCATGGAATTGACCCAAGTTCTTGGTGTTTGCTCTCTGTCCCACTTCATTATGATTACATTCCACCAAGAACGGGCTACTCCATCCAACTGGAAGACAACAAATGTTACCTGTCTCTCTTCAGCATAATGTCAATCATCTTCTCCAACCACTTCTTGGCCACATCTGGGTCTGGTCCTCCAATAAATTGTGGTAGAGAGAACTTGTGAAATCGTTTTAGGGCCCTATCCTCACCCTCTAAATGGTTTCCAAGGTTTCCAGGTTGAGGAATACGGTTTTGGCCCTGACGCTCCACTACATGGGCCGACAGATCGGTCATATGCTGAATAGCGACAACTACCTGAACATTAGGGTCAACCCCCGGTCCAGGATTCTGTTCAGGTACCAGTTCATGGTTATCCTATTCATTCACGGGTTGCCTAAATCCGTGCCCTTGGCCTCGTCCACTACGAGTACTCGCCATTCGATTTGACTAATCCAAGGTCGAAGCATAAATGCATGGACAAGTTACAACAATACACATAAGTCAAAAATCAAACAGGTAACACAGTTTTAACATGTATATCACACAGTAACAGTCAAATACAAACAAAAGTAATCCCATGGAAGTAGGGGGTCATTCAAAAGAACAATATACAAACTAGATCAGAAGTACAAAAGCATGTGAGTTTTCCTAACTGCCCCTCACCTGGAATCAAACTTGGCTTACAGGATGTCTAACCTAGTTCCCAATCGAGTTAATGAACTCTTCCTCATGGGTAGAACTAGGTGCGTCTCCCTTTCTAGAAATTCCGTCTATAACCAACAAGAATAACGTAGTTTATATCGTAGATAGGGTTAATCATACTTAATGATACCTTAACACATTACACGGCGTTCCGTAGAATCAAAGTTCTAGCTCGCCCAAGTTATTTCTAACCTAGGCTCTCATCCTTAGTATTCGGGTACAAGAATACAAAATAAGATAATTCACAACTCGAGTTAGCCAGTCCCAAAGAGTAAATCATCTACCTTTGAGATTCCTATCTGACATGCATATCTATTATCTCCAAGTACCACGAGAAAGGTTTGAAACCTATAACATTTCACAATCCATAGCTTATGCTCAAAAGAGCACTTAGTTCTTTACACTTAATCACCACTTGGACCAAACTCACTTCACGCAGAGGCCACGCGAAGCAGCTTTGATACCATCTGTGATGAACCAAAGGGTCGGCGTACCGCCTGCCCAATTCTCGCCAGGACTACGAATCAATCATTCATAAACCTTACCAAACGGTCTAAGGAACTTTGGGAAAAAGAATCATTGGAAAGCGCAAAGGACCCGGCCACGTCAAAATCCGACCAAATTTTTTTTTTCCTCGTTCAAGGTTCGCAATCGCTCGATTTCCCTAATGGATACAAGAAAGTTCACATAACCATAGAAACGTACAATCTCATACGAATACGCTTGAAACCCTTGATTAAACACTTATATACATATGTACATCAGAATCTTCAACAAGTTAACTTGAAATACAAGCCATAGTAACCATACATATACAAAATTACAATTAGGGTTTCGGTTATAGAGGACATAATCAAAAGAATGTCTACAGCAGCTCGACTCTTTCTTAAAAAATCATAGCTCACAAAATATTGAATCCTGTAAGGAAAACAAAGATAACAGGAACGGGGTGAGCATATGCTCACTGAGTTACCACAAGTACAAGTAGTCAAGAACCATGGCATTTCACTTTCAAGGAACATATACACAACATATAAGGAAATGAACAAACACCTCAAATAATAAGGATATAGGTGGCTCTCGGGAGCCAAATTCCCATTGCAGTACTTGATCCTAACTCGTTGACATTCCATCAATGTTCGAAGAAACAAACATGAACATGACCGTAGACCCCACTTTACATCAAATTTCATCCACCGAACATACCCCTTGCCGGGCCCGAACACCACACACAGAACAGAGGCAGTAATACTCGAGCATACCAAAAATCCAGAGTCTCCAATACCCAAAAATTTCCCAGGAACAGACTACCGTGACTCGTTATCTAATTGACCCGACCCTTACCGGCTCGACTCGAGTAACTAGGCACAGGATTTGAGCTCAGAGGTCACAGAAGGGTCATTGGATACAAGCTTACAAATGACGTCAGAACAGACATAGACATAGATAACAGATTCAAATTCACACAGTAAACGGTCACATAGACAGGAGAACGAGCGTGATAAAGAATAAATAGAGTTCATAGTCTTCAAGTCACAGATTTCAAGTACAAATAAACCAGTTAAGCAACAAATCAGTGAAGTGGTAGACTCACCAGTTCAAGCAAAGATAACTTCAAAAGTTTTCTCCTAAAGGATGGCTTTGATCACCGTCATGTCCTAACAACAACCAAGGTAAAACAATTACGGTTCCCCCATCCACCAACCCAGGAACGGAATGCACAGATGATGCTCGACTACAAGTCGTGTGCCTAGTCAACTTAACTACTAGGGCAAAGAAATAACAATTTGGTGTTGGAGTAAAAAGGTAGCAGTTGGTCTTAAAAACATGAACAACCCTAAAACCTTTCGCTCAAGTCGCGAGTACATCCAACTAACTCTCGAGTGAAAATTTGGGCAGCATGCCCTTTGTATTTACCTATTTTTCAGCCATTTATGGCTTCATTATTTTTCTCAATTTATTCCCAAAATCACACATAAATAAGCTTACCACGATAGCCTTTCACTAGGCTCAATAGCATTTAATTACAAAACAATGCTAGCAATGCGATTGGAACTAATATTCAAGACAAATAACAAAATAATAGGTTTGACATCTCTTGGCGTTTCTGTCACAGCCGAAGATAGGCTTATCGGATTGGGGACCACTTTATACTGTTTCGAAGCTAAGACAGAGAACTACATTTATTATAAAGACATAAACATCCAATTAGTGCATTTTCAATATAAAAATGGCACATCTCAGAGGAAAATAGAAAACTGTCTGGAAAATAGTACATTTGGCAGTCAAGGGTATTTTTGTCATTTCACATGCTACAGTGCTCCGATTAAGCTGAACTTTTGAAGGTCACTATTTAACACCATTTCCTACAACTTTTATGTTTTCACCTAAGCCTGATTCAGCGTCTAACATGCACGAATTAAACAGGTCAGAACAGAACAACCTGGTTTCAAATTTCTGAAATTTGGACTTTTACTATAGAAATTCATATCTAACAAGTACTCTATCATCAAAACCATCAATTACTATCTCAATAACATCAATTAATAGGTAGATAACCATAATCAAGGCTGAAAATGTAACCCTAGCTAAACATTCCACCATATTATGCACAACTCACTAATTAACCGTCATAACCCAAGATTAAGAGTTTCTATCCAAACTTTAGCAAGATTAAGAAGAGAAAAAGGATAGGCAGCCACAATACCTCACCAAGGATACTTGTAAGAGAAAACCACAACCTTTCCTTCCAAAGCCTTACCACACAAAGCTTCCAAGTTCCCAAGTGAGAGTTTAATCGGTTTAATTTTTGGATTTTCACTCAAACAAGATGGATGCAAGGCGAAGTTGCTAGCTTTCCTTCCTCTCTTTTCTCTCTTCACTCATGGCTGAAATGTGCAGAAATGAAGGCTGAAATGAAGCTCCAAGAAAGATAAGAAGGTTGGAATTGATTTGGATCAAAGTTGGACAAGTGTCACACTTTGATTGGAAGTCAAAATTTTCTTTTCTCTCTTATTTTTTTAGTCCAAATGTTCGGCTGCATTGAGAAGATATATAGGGCTGATTTTGTTCAATTAATAACAAGGAGATTAAGATAATAAAGTAGTGGTCAAGTGGCGTATTCAATCGGTAGCGAACGGTACACGTTGGTTCAAACCGATTTTCCTTAAATAGCGTGTACTGGGGTTTTAACCTATGATTCATAATTCATTATTGTCACTTCTAATCATACACTTTTTCTTATATAAAACTCACTCTTAGCCACAAAATTTAGTACACACACCTCCACAATTAATCATACTACCAAAATAAGTGAAAACCCAAATTTACCCGAACTATAAAACTAAGGGTAAAACTCTTAAATCTCTTATTCATTACAACTATTGAGGGTGTAAATGAGTAGTAAAACTATCATAAAGTAATTGAGTCAAAATAAAAGCGAATTTTAGTCAAATTTTTGTATTTAGTAGAAGTAAGAAGGTCTTGGTCAAAAGCCACCATCCATTGGTTTCGTGACAAATGGCGCACTAGGGTTTATTCTCATCCTTTCGGCTACCAATGGTTCATTTACCTAACTAATTTTTAATGATCCTCGAGCACCTTGTAAAAATAATATTCCCTAATACAACGTCACCTAGTCATCAAAATTTTATCGCACTAGCAGGTCCCACTTCCAATATACACTACTAACGTCTCATAGACTAATTTGTATCGAAAAAATGTCTTAACAACTTAATTCTCTTATAAAAAATCTCTCAAAAAATAATATAACAAAGAAAGGTGTAGAAATTGTATGCAAGAAAATAAAATAATGACTAGAAAATAACGAAATTTTCGGGTTCTCACACTCTCTCCCCCTTAAAGAAATTTCGTCCTCGAAATTTTCTTACCACCGGGATCTATCCAAATCTTTGTTAAATAGTGAAATACGGAAATTGTACCTTCTACATCCTCAAACGAGTTAGGGACCTGATGTTGCTCTAGGGAATACACCCGAGCCGGTACTTTCGATCCAGTCCCTTCGCCTTTCGATTGTCCAAGGTTAGTCTTAGTTGGTTGATGGGTCCCTTTCGCTTCTCGCAATCGAATTGGACAGTTAGCAATCCGATGATCGGCGCTCCCACAGCGTAGGAATTTTCCCTCTTTCTTCCAACAATTATTCTCCATGTGATTTGGCCCCCCCACAAAATTCGCAGGGACCACGGGATGTACAAGACGAGCCTCCCCGTGAGGCACCACTATGTTCTCGCCCAACCCGACCACCTCTGGCCTGGACTCCCCTTGACTCCCTGGGAAGTTTTACTCCTCTAGTTCCCCTTCTAGACTTGGGAACAGTTCCAGGCCATCCCCTTTTTTAACTTGGAAGGTTATAACTTGAAATCTTGCATTTTCAACTTATTGGGCTTTGTCTACAGCACCACTAAATGTACTGATTTGGGCTATGGTTAAATCCTTTTGAATCTCAATGTTTAATCCCTGAATAAATTGCTGTATCCTCCTCTGCTCGGTCACAATAAGTTTGGGAGCGAACTTAGACAACCTAGTAAAGTGGCTCTCGTATTCTGCCATGGTTTGAGCTCTCCGACGAAACCTAATGAACTTATCCTCCTTTTGCTTTTGAACTAGAGGAGAAAAATACTTGACATTGAAGTCTCTCATGAAATTGACCCAAGTTCTTGGTGTTTGCTCTCTTTCTCCCACTTCATTCTGATCACATTCCACCAAGAACGAGTTGCTCCATCCAACTGGAAGACAACAAATGTTACTTGTCTCTCTTCAGTATAATGCAGAGCAGCGAAAATGTTAATCATCTTCTCCAATCACTTCTCGGCCACATCTGGGTCTGGTCTTCTAATAAATTGTGGTGGAGAGAACTTTTGAAATCGTTCTAGGGCCCTATCTTTACCCTCCAAATGGTTTCCAAGGTTTCCAATTTGAGGAATAGGGTTTTGGCCCTGACACTCCACTATATAGGCCAACAGATCGGTCATATGCTGAATAGCAGCGGCTACCTGAACATTAGTGTCAACCCTCGGTCCAGGATTCTATTCAGGTACCAGTTCATGGTTACCCTTTTCATTCACGGGTTACCTAGATCCGCACCCTCGGCCTCGTCCATTACGAGTACCCTCCATTCGATTTAACCAATCTAAGGTCGAAGCATAAAGGCATGGACAAGTTACAACAATACACATAAGTCAAAATTCAAATAGTTAACATAGTTTTAACATGTATATCACACAATAACAGTCAGATACAAACAAAAGTAATCCTATGGAAGTAGGGGGTCATTCAAAAGAACAATATACAAACTAGGTCAGAAGTACAAAAGCATATGAGTTTTCCTAACTGCCCCTCACATGGAATCAAACTTGGCTTACAGGATGTCTAACCTAGTTCCCAATCGAGTTAACAAACTCTCCCTCATGGGTAGAACTAGGCGCGTCTCCCTTTCTAGAAACTCCGTCTATAACCAACAAGAATAACGCAGTTTATATCGTAGATAGGGTTAATCATATTTAATGATACCTTAACACATCCCATGAAGTTTCGTAGAATCAAAGCTCTAGCTCGCCCAAGTTATTTCTAATCTAGGTTCTCATCTTTAGTATTCAGGTATAAGAATCCAAAATAAGATAATTTACAACTCGAGCTAGGCAGTCCCCAAGAGTAAATCATGTACCTTTGAGATTCCTACCTGACATGCATATCTATTATCTCCAAGTATCACGAGAAAGGTTTGAAACCTATAACATTTCACGATCCATAGCTTATACTCAAAAGAGCATTTAGTCCTTTACACTTATTCACCACCTGCCCCAAGCTCACTTCGCGTACAGACCATGCGAAGCAGCTTTGATACCATCTGTAACGGCCCCACCTCCTCCTAAGGTGAACCAAAGGGTAGGCGGACAGCCTGCCCAACTCTCGCCAGGACTACAGATTAATCATTCATAAAGCTTACCAAACGGTCCAAGGCTTTGGGAAAATGAATCATTGGAAAGTGCAAAGGACCATGGCCACATCAAAATCCAACCAAATTTTTTTTCTTCCTAGTTCAAGGTTCACACTCGCTCAATTTCCCCAATGGATACAAGAAAATTCACATAACCATAGAAACATACAATCTCATGCGAATACGCTTGAAACCCTTGATTAAACACGTATATACATATATACATCAGAGTCTTCAACACGTCAACTTGAAATACAAGCCATAGTATCCACACATGTACAAAATTGCAATTAGGGGTTCGGTTACAAAGGAGCATAATCAAAAGAATGTCTATAATGTAGACACCAAATTTTTAGGGTATTTTTGTTTACTATTATTTCTTTTTTTTTATGTTAGTTTTTATTTACTTTTAGTCTTTTATCTTTATTTTTAAGTCTTTTAGCATAGAATTTATCGGAAAAGAAGATCATTCACAAAAATAAGCTTTAGTTATTTTAGATTCAAGTTCATTGTTATTTAATTTAAAAAAAGGGAAAAGGGAAAATCATCAATCAAACACAAAATATTTTTTTAATTTTTTTAGGCATTTTATTTTTATCTTTTATTCCTGGCTTTCCTCATTTTATTTGATTTTACTTAAAATGTTATTTTTATTATATTATTATTAAAAAAAATTGCAGCTGGCCATTTGTTTATTTTACTTTACTCATTTCAGTTTTCTTTTATATAAGTCTAGCTTATCACTCAAAGATCTCATTCATAAAATCTAAGGGCTCTAAAATCTTGGAAAAAACCCAATTATCATCCTAACCTTAGGTGTGAGGGTTTGGGGGTTTAACTTCCCATATAAAAGGGATAAGAGGAAGCCGCAAAAAAAAAGGGGGAGGGAGAAAAGGGTAGAATCCAAGTTGACGGCTGGAGAGAAACCAGGAAAAAGAGAGGGACTCTGGTGACGGCTGAAGGGGAGAAGGAGTTTCAGGCTCGGCAAAGAAAAGAAGAAAGAAAGGGAGGATCTGAGAGAAGCAAAGGAAATCTGGAAAAATTTTGAGAAAGACTGTGAGAACCCTCATTTTTAAAATACAATTTTTCCAAACTACATGCCTTGCACCAAGATTTAAACCACCTCTTATATGCCCTAACATTATATTTCACAATGTGTTACAACAAATCCCTTGTATTGACCCTCACTTTAAAACACAATTTTCTTATTTACATGCCTTATTATAAGATCTAGACCATTTATTATATGCCCTTATAAAATATTTTCTACATGTTACAATAATTTCCATGTATAATGTTCCATTTTATTTTACTTGAAGTAAGAATATTTTCTTGAGCTATATTAAATTAATGCACCACTTGTGTTTGTCCAAGTGTTCTTTTGTTAGTGGTAGCAAGTTATGTGAGTGATTAGAGATGTTAATCATGTATTGGTACATTTGGAAAGTTAAGTAGACCATTAGTCAAAGATTAAGAAAGGTTTGGTTAAGAAAAGGGCCATGTGGCAAAACCTTGACCATAGACTTGTTGACTAATGATTAAGAGACAAAATAAAAACTTAGCAAACCCTTTCTTTTCTTCTCATGTTGGCCGAATTTCAGCTCAAGGAAAAGAGAGAGAGAGAGAGCTCCCAAATCAGGTTTTCTTACCTAAACAAATCAAAGACCAAAATTCAAGAGAGGAATTTAGGGTTTGCAAGGAAGCTTTCTTTGTTTTTAGTGTTGAATCCCAACCTTGGAGCCTCTACTTGGTGGATTTCTTGGTGATTTGAACACCTTGTAAGTAAGGTAAGTACTCTTTAATTTGGGGGTTTTATGTGTTAGATCACCTACTATAAGCTCTAATCATGAATTGCAAGTTGTTGTGGTTGGAATTGGAAGTTAACCCCTTGAATTAAACAAGTAGTGGATGAATTGTTAGTATGCACACCAAGTGTTTGATGAAATGTTCAACCCTTATTCATGTATGTTTATGAGGTATTGATATGCTTTAAAACCCTATATGGTCAGATGTAATACTTGGGATATGCAAAAAGTGAAAATAATGAGAAGAGTGAAAGTTGGGAAAGAATTAAGTGTGCTGACCGAAATTTGTCCAGCTTGCTGTCCCAATTTTGCCCTGATGTTTCATGCATATTTTGGCTACAAATGTGAGTGATATATGTTGGGTTATGTGTGTAGAGGTAGTCTACAAAAAATTAGCCAATTTGGTTGAGTAAATTTTGAGTTGCAAGCAAAGGGACAAAACTGGACTAGGTCCAGAAACTTTCTGTCCAGCCATGTTGTAAAGGCTATAACGTTTTACTCACTGATCCGAATTGAGTGCCGTTTGTGGCATTGGAAAATAGACTCTTAGAGCTTTAAAATGGTACCTGGCTCATGTTCTGGTTCGTCCCGAGCAATTCGTGGCAAGTCGTGGAAGTCGGCTACCTGTGCGGTACTGTTCATCCGAGGCAGTCCAGAAATTTCTTTTGGTTTCTTAATTTTGAGCCACTTATGTTGGGATTTTGGAAATGGTTTCTTCTAGACAAATTTAGCCTTATGAGCCTAGTTTCCAATGCAACTGACGGAACCTAATTCCAACTTTCCCACAATGAGAAATGACCATTTTCCCGAGGCTGACCGGGCGAGATAGTTTAACCCGTAATGAAGTCTTTGAGCTTTAGTGAAACTTTTCTCTTGCCAAACTTTTATGTACATAATAGACTTGTTTTCCATGAACTTTCACCGTGGTTTAGACCCTATTTGCATGCCGGATTAAGTAACTTAAGCTACTCACTTGGCCTCTTACTGAACCTATACTTTAGTAGGGAACGAATCCAATCATTAATGTTTTCACTCGTTGACCTAGGTTTGGGCAACGACGGTGATCGTAACTGAGACGTTTGACGTCGATTATTACTTTTGCTTGACAGGTGAGTGTTCCACTACATGCTACTTGTTATGTGAAATATTTGTGTACTTGAAAGTATTGAATTGTTATTGATTGAGCCAAACACTGTTTTAATTAAAATTGAGGCGAGTGTGTACTTTATCGCACTCGACCTTCCTGGTTATTTTTCTTTTCACAGAGGCTCTACTTACTGAATGAATTAACATGAAATGAGATATTTCTATACATGACTGTGCTTAAGTTGCGTGGATGACATTCCACCAACTACTGTTACTGTTTGGGTACCCAACCTCATAGGTGAGTCGGTTGTATCGAGCCAGCAAGGGCTTGGTCGAGAAGGCCGATAAACCTGGAGGACTGTTTACTGTTCACTGGAAATCGAATCTTGCTTGGAGGTCCCTAGTGAAGCATAGCCGTTGTGCTTGCTTGTTGTGTTGTCCAGCACCATTAGTGATAAAAATCCTCGGCTTGATACTGTTTCATTCGAATCCTTGAGCATTGTAAACTCGAATTCCTGGTATACTCGAGTATTACCAAACTACTGTTTATGGAGTGCGGGCCCGGTGGGGGGTTGTTTGGTGGACGGAGACTGGTGAAAGTGGTGTGCTACGGACCTATATACTGTTACAAGTGTTGACGGAGTGTCAACAGGAGGCAATTATGATCAAGCTCAAGTGGACCTTTGGCTTTTGAAAGCCACCCGTATCCTTGAATTGAACTGTGATTAAACTGTTATTCTACTGTACGGTGTTTAGTTGGCTATTTTGTGATTTTATGTGGCTATGTGTTTACTTGTTTACCTGGAACCTCACTTGGCTTTAGCTCACCCCATTCCCTTTGTTTTCCTTAACAGATCGGGAAGGGATTTGATCGAGGGATTTCTTAGCTTTATTTTGCCGTTCTTGCGTTGTGAGGTTGTAACTTTCGTTTAAGCAAACTTGTAAGCTTAAATTCTTAAGGGTGATTTATATTATGTAATTTTGAGTGAAGCGTGGTAAGTTGGCATGCGATGATATGTGTACTAAGCTGAATTGTTGGATTAGTGATTATGTTTAAGTTAGTGTTTCAATCCCCTGCATTGTCAAATGTTACATTCATTTCATTGATGATATTAGTACTTTGAACGACTGAGTCCTGGCGAGAGCTGGGCAGGCAGTCCGCTGATATCCTAGGGTTTGCCCTGGGGAGAGATGGGGCTGTCACAGTTGGTATCAAAGCTTAGGTTTCCGATCTCTGTAGTGTATCCTAGGCTTCAAGTTTAGGATGCCGAACTGTGGGATTGGTTTGAAAGTTGAGTGATCGCTGGTAGGGATAAAAATTAGAGCCTTGGTTTGAATTGGCCTGAGTGAATGAGAAATATTCGACTTGAGGATTATATTAGACTATTTTCCCCTTAAGAGTACTTAAGTTTCCTTTATACTTTTTGTAGGATGGACGGGACGGATCTAGTGGCCCTAGCAATAGACCGGTTGGCGAGCCGTATCATGGGGACTTACCGATGATTAGGTATCGAATCAGGCCTAGAGGAGCTAGAGCCTATTGGAGCCCATCTAACCGCTACAGGCGGTACGAGTGTCTGCATATTTATACCTATCCTAATGAAGTAGTGTTGGTCGTTGTGAAGGAGTGGAAGGTGCTTGCAAGGGACAATGCTAGGCTTGAAACTGAAGTGAATCAATTGAAGGAAACTATTAAAACGCTAACTGATCGGATTAAGGAGTTTGAGTATGATGTGGTCGAGGGTCGAGAAAGGGTTGATGACCTTTGTACACAGCTTGGAGAAGCTCAGGAGCGCAGGATTAAGAGGGCCATGAAAGTGAGGAATAGAACTGAATCAATTTTGAATATTTGTGATGATCTGCTGGGAGAAGTGAGTGACGAGACTTCTCACAATGGAGATGACATAGTAGCTGAACCCGCCCAGTCTGGGGGGGTCAACTAGCCCTACGACGGATTAAGCCTCTAATCCTAGGCTACTACCTTGGATGATTTTGACTATTGCACATAGAAAGGATAGGAGAGGTTGTGGCTCGGTGGTTGTACAGTTTTCTTTTGACACTTGTGCTAGGTTTTGTTTGATATAATTGTACGACTATATCTGTACTCTTGAGGCTCGTACTTGCTACTTTTGGTCCTGTTATTTTGTAAATAACTGTTAGGAGCCTTTATGTACAGTGTTTTGACTATTAACTTGGATCTTTGACTTTTGAACTTTTTGACTTTTGACTTTGACCTTATTTCAGCATTGGCCTTTAACTGCTTTTCAATTTCACTCGTTTATCGTGACTTCGATTCCATTTCTTATATGACCTTTAAATATGAATAAGCATATTGTATACCCCTATTTGCTTACCTTGTCAGTTATAATACTTGGGCCCTAGACTAGTGAGTAATCATGGAGACTAGACGACAATATGGTTGGGACCATGGGTGTGGATCTAGGTAGGTCCAAGACTAAGAGGAGGAATAAATGTCTGTAATTGTCGCGCCCCACTTTTTGATGTAAGTGTGTGTGAGTGGAAGTAGTGTATGTAGTGTGCGTGAACGTGTGTAGAAGTGAAAGCAAAGACCGTGGGATTGTAAAATGTGACGGTTTTGGTCAAGTAAAGTTTCAAAAGGGTTTTATGTATGAAAAATGGAGTCGCCACTTGGTATAGAGTTAGGGTGTACCAAGTCATCCAAAAATGATTTTTGTTTTTTGAATGAAAAAGTAAACAAACCCTTTTTGAAAACTTTTAGGTCTACGTAACCAAAGAAAGGGATCGGGGGTCACGTTTGGTAAGGGAGAAGGCAAAGGCGGAGCCTAAGGCACTCCCTTACCCTAGCCAAAGCTAGTTGCGTGACTTAGCCCTACGTTTCCTAATTCTCTACCCAAGGTATGTATCGCATGTTGGATATGACTAGATGAATGCAAAAACCTAGACCTAGGGGGCATGGGGGGAATTTCTCTTCAAAGGTTGAGTGGTGCCAATCACATTAATTGTGAAGCCCAATAATGATCCTTTGGAGAGGTCACACATAATCCTAAATGACGTAAAAATGAGTGGAATGCATGCCATGTAAAAATGTGAGTTTGTGTGAAAGTGAGAAAAGTAATAAAAATAATATGATGTAAATGGAGGTGTGCAAATGTATTTACAAGGTAAGGTGAGTAAAGAAATAATGTGAAAATGTATGTGAGATAACATAAAGTGCATGTGTGCGTGTGATATTATAAAGTGTAAGTAGTTGAATGAAAACGTGCAAAAGTAGTGTGAAGTGAGAATGTGGAAAAAGGGATAGAATATAAAGTAGAAGTGTATGTGATAGCGAATGAGTAAAATACATGAATCCTATAGGAATGCATCAAGACGGGAACGGGGAGTCCTAACTTTGTGACTTTAATTTTCCCTTTGATTAGAAGGGAGAACTAGCGTGCTAAGGCTATTTTGTAGCCACACTCGCTCGTTTCCCTTATCGAAAGGGGACTCTCAAGCAAATGTTCCCTATAACTAGCATGAGGTGCAAAAATCCTAAAATGAGAGGAAAAGGGGTTCGAGGAGCATGCCAAATGATAAAACTAAAAAAAATGCATGAAATGAAGTGAAACATGCAAGTATGGACTCATGATAGGAGATGGCCTATTGGGTCTAGCGTTGGACTAGCCCTTTCTATGCATTCTTAACGGAATAATGAGCCACAACTAGCAATGGACTAGTGTGGTGACGTACATTCATCCAACACATTCATCTACGACTATAGAAAGCAAGTAGACATACAAATCACCTATAAACACGTAGTACATAACACTTAGCATGCTCGACTAGATGCAAGAACCTAATAAAGCAAGTAACACATAACATATAGCAAGCCACCAAACTAATGGACCTATTACATTTGTTGACGTCGATTATTACTTTTGCTTGACCGGTGAGTGTTCCACTACCTGCTACTTGTTATGTGAAATATTTGTGTACTTGAAAGTATTGAATTGTTATTGATTGAGCCAAACACTGTTTTAATTAAAATTGAGGCGAGTGTGTACTTTATCGCACTCGACCTTCCTGGTTATTTTTCTTTTCACTGAGGCTCTACTTACTGAATGAATTAACATGAAATGAGATATTGCTATACATGACTGTGCTTAAGTTGCGTGGATGACATTCCACCAACTACTGTTACTATTTGGGTACCCAACCTCATAGGTGAGTCGGTTGTATCGAGCCAGCAAGGGCTTGGTCGAGAAGGCCGATAAACCTTGAGGACTGTTTACTATTCACTGGAAATCGAATCTTGCTTGGAGGTCCCTAGTGAAGCATAGCCGTTGTGCTTGCTTGTTGTGTTGTCCAGCACCACTAGTGATAAAAATCCTCGGCTTGATACTGTTTCATTGGAATCCTTGAGCATTGGAAACTCGGATTCCTGGTATACTCGAGTATTACCAAACTACTGTTTATGGAGTGCGGACCCGGTGGGGGGTTGTTTGGTGGACGGAGACTGGTGAAAGTGGTGTGCTACGGACCTATATACTGTTACAAGTGTTGACGGAGTGTCAACATGAGGCAATTATGATCAAGCTCAAGTGGACCTTTGGCTTTTGAAAGCCACCCGTATCCTTGAATTGAACTGTGATTATACTGTTATTTTACTGTACGGTGTTTAGTTGGCTATTTTGTGATTTTATGTGGCTATGTGTTTACTTGTTTACCTGGAACCTCACTGGGCTTTAGCTCACCCCATTCCCTTTGTTTTCCTTAATAGATCGGGAAGGGATTTGATCGAGGGATTTCTTAGCTTTATTTTGCCGTTCTTGCGTTGTGAGGTTGTAACTTTCGTTTAAGCAAACTTGTAAGCTTAAATTCTTAAGGGTGATTTATATTATGTAATTTTGAGTGAAGCGTGGTAAGTTGGCATGCGATGATATGTGTACTAAGCTGAATTGTTGGATTAGTGATTATGTTTGAGTTAGTGTTTCAATCCCCTGCATTGTCAAATGTTACATTCATTTCATTGATGATATTAGTACTTTGAACGACTGAGTCCTGG
The DNA here is from genome assembly GCF_036785885.1 of Coffea arabica. NCBI lineage: Eukaryota > Viridiplantae > Streptophyta > Magnoliopsida > Gentianales > Rubiaceae > Coffea > Coffea arabica. The sequence goes on from NC_092326.1 coordinate 19,302,763, forward strand.
CGAGAGCTGGGCAGGCAGTCCGCTGATATCCTAGGGTTTGCCCTGGGGAGAGGTGGGGCTGTCACAAAGACTTCGAAACTGAGAACGAGAGGAAGAGGATCGCTCGACAAATCAGCCATTTCTGCAGCAAAAGTGCCTGAGCGTGTTTTTTTGGAACCCTTATGCATATCTGGGCAGACTTCAAGGTCAATCAAATGCGCCAACATTTTCAGGTAAAGATTTTTTCTTATTTTGTGGACTTTAACATGTTTTCACAAAAGATGAAGCCATCGGATGTCATTTTTCTGATGTTTGCTACTAGTTCGAACTCTCGCTGATTCTGTGATTCTGCCATGTTGCTCATTTGCTAAGATATGATTCAGTAGGAGTCTATAAGATGGGTATGATCAAGAACAAGGGTTTAGAGTTTTTTTATAGTAGTCACCCGATGAATCCACGAGTTTCTGCTCAATGTTTACAATCAGTCTTTGCGTATTTGAATAGACAAACCCAGAAAAATGGCTTAAAATTGCAGACAGGTCTGTTTTGATGTTTCTTTGGCTATTGCTTCTTTGTTGCTTGTTGTTAGTGTTTGGGTTTCAATGTTAAACGAAGCAAATAGTAAGTTTTGGCTGTCTGCTTGGAGTTTGATTCTTTGGGTATGCATGTTTGATGATAAAATGGGTGGAAATCTCGGTGAACGAATCTGGTTTATTGTCATGGGTCGGTCATTGTATGCATTTGATGAAATTTGTGAGCATGATTGGTTGATCCTTGCTCTATATGTGTATCTGTGTTCGGCTAATGTTTCAGCTTTGAACAAGTTTATAATGTCAAAAAAATGATTTTTTCTTGGCATGCAAAAGTTTACCCAAAAAATTTGAAAGGAACCTGCGATTCCGTTATTTTCTCAAGTCATGTTAGCACAAAACCATTCAAGCATTAATTTAAGACAAGCTGATCTATTTTGATGAAAGTAGTGTTATCTGTATTGGATGAATGAGAGTCAGGTCCAAAGTGCCTACGGCAAAAGCTGCTCATTCACATTTGAATTCGCTGATATGTCTCTCACTTTTCCTGATACATGTGTGTCCACATTTCTGTTCTTCATGCTTTCATGTCTCGCATTTATAGCATCAAAGTTTATCAGTTGGTGGATGATTGTTTCATCATGATCAGATTTTAGTTTTTCAAGGGCATAAAAATATTTGGCTGCACCATTGTTTTGCTGCTATGAAAACCACTGCTGCACTTTGTTTTGCTAGCAGTCACCGAACCAGATTTTTCTTATTTGATCTTGAAACAAAAAATGTAATATTTGGCTTGGTTGATGATTGGGGGAGTGTCATGTGATCGTTTGATAAAAAGTTGATGTTTGTTCGTAATGTTTGGGTTGGTAATGAAACGCAGTAGGCTGCAGAGAAAGGGAAACCAGAGATGAGAATTTGTTTCTTCGTAGCATGCATGGAAAGTAATTCTAAAAATTACACTTTAACCCTCTAAGTTTCCCTTTATCTTACAAAGGCCCAATTATATTTTGATTTCTTGCAATTAGGTCCTTAAGTAATTGCAATTTCAACCATTACTTGACCCTTTCTTTGCTCTTGGACCCTTGAATTTCCTAAAATGTTTAAATTGGGCTTGATTGATTGGTTAGTATTTGCAATTGGGTCCTTGGTAGTTTTTCTATTTTAGAAATTTGATCAATAATTTACTTTCTTAGAAATTATGCATTATTTCATTTCATTTAAGTTGCAATTGGGAGGGATTTGGTGATTTTGTTTATACTTTACTATTTAATTGGTGCCTTGACCCTTTTATTGTTTTGAAGCTAATATTTCCTTCATTTCATTACCATTGCAAGGGAGGTAACCTTTATCTCCTTGATTTTATTTCTCCTACGTGTTTTGTGTGAATATGCATGCTTTAATTCACTTTTCATTTTATGTTTAATTGCCTGTTTCGCTTTCTTTTTATTTCGCCTTTTTTAATTGGCAAGTCATTTGATGGCATTTGAACCCCAATTTGTAATAGCTAGGTTTTGGCGCCTCTCTTGAAGACATGTGTTTAGCTAGCCAATGTAATAGTTAGGATTTACTTTTCTAAGTCTCCCCCCCTTAGATTGTAGTAGGCATCCCCTTTTGTAATAGATAGAGCTTGTGTGCTATGTGTTTGTGTGTGCCTATATGCCTATATGTTTAATCGCTTTTCCTAGGATTTTGCATCTAGACAAGCATGCTTATGTGTTACGTGCTATGTGAAACTATGTGTTTTGCATGCCTATTTGCTTTTAGTATTATATCTGATTATGTGGATGGAATGTACGTTACCGTGGCTAGTCCAATGCTAGTCATGGTTTTCCTTTCGAACTCTTACAAGTCCAATGCTTGTGAGAGAACGTTAGTTAAGGGCTAGTTCAACGCTAGACCCTTAGGAACCATCCACACGTTAGATCATGATTGTGTGATAAAATCATTTCATCTTATGCATATTTTCACTTTTTAGGGTCTTTTATCATGACATCCCTCCTTATACGTATATCCCTTCCCCCATATTTTCCTTTATATGTATATTCCTTACCCCTCTGTATGAAACATGACATTAGACTTGCATTTCATCTAAGTATTAGACCTAGGATTAGTACATTTGCTTGACTAGACTAGGAAAAACCCCTTGGATATGGGATATGGACGAGTTTGGCTTTTCTAGCCTTAGCACGCTCGTATTCCCTCGATTAAAGGGAACATTGAAAGTCACGAGTATAAGTCCCCCGCACCCATTATGATGCATTCCTTTAGGTCATACATATTTGTATATTATTATTTTCTTTACTTTTTCTTTCTTTCGAGTCTCATGACTTGCATTATTCGTGACTTCTTCGAAGAGTCTTTATTGGGCGTCACAATTAATGTGACTGGTACCAAGTAAGTTTTGAAGATACATTTCGACCCCCCGACACCCTCTTAGGTCTAGGGTATGCATTTATATAGTATATCCAAATGTGATAAATTTTTAGGTTAAATTAAGAACATCTTTGACTAAATCATGCAACTAGCCTTGGCTAGGTTGAAAGGGTGTCTTGAATTTTTCATCCTTGCCTTCCCTTTCTTCAAATGTGACTCCCGAATCTTTTTCTTTGATTTACGTGGACTTGGAGTCGTTTAAAAAAGGTTTTCTACTTTTTTCTTTACAAATTCATTTTTAGGTGACTTGGTACACCCTAACTCTATACCAAGTGGTGATTCCATTTTTCATACAAAAAACCCATTTTAAACTATATTTTGGGTCAAATCGTCGCATTTTCAAGTTCCATTTAGACCCATGTTTTTTATTTTCTTTTTTAAATCAAAAATTCATCTTCCAATCAAAAATTGAATCAAAAGCCATTTTTCTAAACTCGTCTTTTATTCTTCTTATTTAAAAAAAGGGGCGCTACATATAACAGCTCGACTCTTTCTTCAAAAATCATAACTCTCAAAATATTGAACCCTGTAAGGAAAACAATGATAACGGGAATGGGGTGAGCTTACGCTCACTAAGTTACCACAAGTACAAGTAGTAAGAACCATGGCATTTAACTTTCAAGGAACATATACACAACATATAAGGAAATGAACAAATACCTTAAATAGAAAGGATACAGGTGGCTCTCAGAAGCCAAAATTCCCATTGCAGTACTTGATCCCAACTCGTTGATGCTCCGTCAACGTTCGAAGAAACAAACATGACCGTAGACCCCACTTGACATCAAATTCTGTCCACTGAACATACCCTTGCCGGGCCCAAACACCGGACACAGAACAGAGGTGGTAATACTCGAGTATACCGAAAATCCAGAGTCTCCAATACCCACAGATTTACCAGAAATAGACTACCGTGGCTCGTTATCTAATCGACCAGGCCCTTGCTGACTCGACTCGAGTAACTAGCCACAGAATTTGAGCTCAGAGGTCACAAAAGGGTTGTTGGATACAAGCCTCCAAACGACGTCAGAACAGACACAGATACAGATAATAGATTCAAATTCACACAGTAAACGATCGTACAAGTAGGAGAACGAGTGTGATAAAGTACACCCTCTTCTCATTCAAAATAAACAGAGTTCATAGTCTTTCAAGTACAAATAAACCAATTAAGTAACAAATCAGGAGAGTGGTACACTTACCAGTTCAAGCAAAGATAACTTCAAAAGTTTTCTCCTAATGGATGGCTTTGATCACCGTCACGTCCTAACAACAACGAAGGTAAAACAATTATGGTTCCCTCATCCACAAAACTAGGAACGGAATGCACAGATAAGGCTCGACTACAAGTCATGTGCCTGGTCAACTTAACTACTAGGGTAAAGAAATAATAATGTAGTTTTGGAGTAAAAAGGTAGCAGTTGGTCTTAAAAACATAAATAACCCTAAAACCTTTCGCTCAAGTCGTGAGTACATCCAACTAATCCTTGAGTGAAAATTTGGGCACCACGCCCTTTGTATTTACTTATTTTTCAGCTATTTATGGCTTCATTCTTTTTCTCAATTCAGCCCCAAAATCACACATAAATAATCTTACCACAATAGCCTTTCACTAGGCTCAATTGCATTCAATTACAAAACAATGTTAGCAATGCGATTGGAACTAATGTTCAAGACAAATAACAAAATAACTGGTTGGCGTTTCTGTCACAACCGAAGATACGTTTATCAGATTGGGGACAACTTTATACTGTTTTGAAACTAAAACAGAGAACTACATTTCTTATGAAGACATCAATATATAATTCGTGCATTCTCAATATCAAAATGGGACATCTCAGAGGAAAACAGTTAATGGTCCGGAAAACAGTACATTTGGTAGTCAAGGGTATTTTTGTCATTTCACATTATACAGCGCTCCGATTGAGCTGAAATTTTAAAGGCCACTATTCAACACATTTCCTACAACTTTCATGTGTTGACCTAAGCCTGATTCAGCCTCTATCATGCATGAATTGAATAGGTCAGAACAGAACAACTTGGTTTCAAATTTCAAGAATTTGGACTTTTACTATAGAAATTCATATCTAACAAGTACTCTATCATCAAAACCATCAATTACTAGCTCAATAACATCAATTAATAGGTAGATAACCACAATCAAGGCTGAAAATGTAACCCTAGCTGAACATTCCACCATATTATGCACTACTCACTAATTAACCGTCATAACCCATGATTAAGAGTTTCTATCCAAACTTTAGGAAGATTAAGAAGAGAAAAAGGATAGGCAGCCATAATACCTCACCAAGGATGCTTGTAAGAGAAAACCACAACCTTTCCTTCCAAAGCCTTATCACACAAAGCTTCCTAAGTTCCCAAGTGAGAGTTTAATCTATTTAGTTTTTGGATTTTCACCCAAACAAGATGGATGCAAGGTGAAGTTGCTGGCTTTCCTTCCTCGTATTACTCTCTTCACTCATGGCTGAAATGTACAGAAATAAAGGCTGAAATAAAGCTCCGTGAAAGATAAGAAGGTAGGAATTGATTTGGGTCAAAGTTGGACAAGTGTCACACTTTGATCGGAAGTCAAAATTTTCTTTTCTCTCTTGTTTTTTTAGTCCAAATTTTCGGCTGCATTGATAAGATATTTAAGTCTGATTTTTGTTCAATTAATAACAAGGAGATTAAGGTAATAAAGAAGTGGTCAAGTGGTGCATTCAATCTATAGTGAACGGTACACGTCAGTTCAAATCGAATTTCCTTAAATAGCGTGTACTTGGGTTTTAACCTATGATTCACTAACTCATTATTATCACTTCTAATCACACACTTCTTCTTATCTAAAACTCACTATTAACCACCAAATTTAGTACACACACCTCCACAATTAATCACACTATCAAAATACGCAAAAACCCTAATTTACCCAAACTATAAAACCAAGGGTAAAACTCTTAAATCTCTTATTCATTACAACTATTGAGGGAGTAAATGAGTAATAAAACTATCATAAAGTAATTGAGTCAAAATAAAAGGGAATTCTAGTCAAATTTTTGTATTTAGTAGAAGTAAGAAGGTCTTGGTCAAAAGCCACTATCTATTGGTTTCGCGACAAATGACGCACTAGGGTTTATTCTCATCCTTTTGACTACCAATGGTTAATTTACCTAGCTAAGATGTAATGATCCCTGAGCACCTTGTAAAAATAATATTCCCTAATACAACGTCACCTAGTCATCAAAATTTTACCGCACTAGCGGATCCCACGTCCAATATACACTACTAACGTCACATAGACTAACTTGTACCCGAAAAATGTCTTAACAACTTAATTCCTTTATAAAAAATATCTCAAAAATTAATATAACAAAGAAAGGTATAGAAATTGCATGCAAGAAAATAAAATAATAACTAGAAAATAAAGAAATTTTCGGGTTCACACACTCTCTCCCCCTTAAAGAAATTTCGTCCTCAAATTTTCTTACCACTAGGATGTATGCAAATCTTAGTTAAACGGTGAAATACGGAAATCGTACCTTCTACATCCTCAAACGAGTCAGGGACCCAATGTAGCTCTAGCGAATACACCCGAGCCGGTACTTTCGATCCAGTCCCTTCCCTTTTAGATTGTCCTTTCATTTCGTACAGCTCAAGCAAAATTACCCCAATACTATTTCCAACGGATATGTAATAGAAAGTTTGAAACGTTTTTTTGAAAAATTTAATAAATAAAATAGAAAAAAATTAAATTCATTCAAAATAAGAATAAGCAAAAGAAGAATAAGGAGTCATTATGTCGCGTTAGGGTAGTCTTGGTTGGTTGCTGGATCCCTTTCACTTCTCAGAATCGAATTGGACAGTTAGCAATCCGATGATCGGCGCTCCCACAGTGTAGGTATTTTTGCACTTTCTTCCAACAATTATTCTCTGTGTAATTTGGCCTCCTGCAAAATTCGCAGGAACCACGGGATGTAGAAAATGAGCATTCCTGTGAGGCAGCACTCTATTCTTGCCCAACCTGACCACATCTGGCCTGGGCTCCCCTTGACTTCCTGGGAAATTTTACTCCTCCAATTCCCCTTCTAGACTTGGGAGGGGAACTTTCATCCTTTTGTCCCGAATTACTTCCAGGCCATCCCCATTTTTTCGCTTGGAAGGTTCTAATTTGAAATCTCGCATTTTCAACTCATAGGGCTTTCTCTACAGCATCACTAAATGTATTGATCTGGGTTATGACTAAATTCTTTTGAATCTCAATGTTCAATCCCTGAATAAATCGCCGTACCCTCCTCTGCTCAACCACAATAAGTTCGGGAGTGAACTTAGACAACCTAGTAAAGTGGCTCTCTTATTTTGCCAAGGTTTGAGCTCTCTGACGGAATCTAATGAACTCATCCTTCTTTTGCTCTTGAACTAGAGGAGGAAAATACTTGGCATTGAACTCTCTCGTGAAATTGACCCAAGTCCTTGGTGTTTGCTCTCTCTCTCACTTCATTCTGATCACATTCCACCAAGAACGGGCTGCTCCCTCCAACTGGAAGATAGCAAATGTTATCTGTCTCTCTTCAGTATAATGCAGAGCAGCGAAAATGTCAATCATCTTTTCCAACCACTTCTCGACCACATCAGGGTATGGTCCTCCAATAAATTGTGGTGGTGAGAACTTTTAAAATCGTTTGAGGGCCCTATCCTCACCCTCTAAATGGTTTCCAAGGTTTTCAGGTTGAGGAATAGGGTTTTGGCCCTGACGCTCCACTACATGGGCCAACAGATCGGTCATAAGCTGAATAGCGGCAACTACCTGAACATTAGGGTCAACCCCCAGTCCAGGATTCTATTCAGGTATCGATTCACGGTTACCCTCTTTATTCACGGGTTGCCTAGATCCGCGCCCACGGCCTCGTCCACTACGAGTGCTCTCCATTCGATTTAACCAATCTAAGGTCGTAGCATAAATGCATGGACAAGTTACGACAATCCACACAAGTCAAAAATCAAACAGTTAACACAATTTTAGCATCTATGTCACACAGTAACCGTCAGATACAAACAAAAGTAATCCCATGGAAGTAGGGAGTCATTCAAAAGTACAATATACAAACTAGGTCAGAAGTACAAAAGCATCTGAGCTTTCCTAACCGGCCCTTACATGGAATCAAACTTGGCTTACAAGATGTCTCACCTAGTTCCCATTCGAGTTAACGAACTCTCCCTCATGGGTAGAACTAAGTGAGTCTCCCTCTCTCGAAACTCCGTCTGTAACCAACAAGAATAATGCAGTTTATATCGTAGATAGGGTTAATCATATTTAATGATACCTTAACACATCACACGAAATTCGATAGAATCAAAATTCTAGGTCGCCCAAGTTATTTCTAACCTAGGCTCTCATCTTTAGTATTCAGGTACAAGAATCCAAAATAAGATAATTCACAACTCCAGCTGGCCTGTCCCCAAGAGTAAATCATTTACATTTGAGATTCCTACCTAACATGCATATCTATTATCTCTGTTATTCTTGGTTTTGATGATCACAAAAGTTTGTTTATACAGACCAAGAAAGTGAACACTTTGATTTATCTAACTTTCTTCAAATATGAGTGTTTGTGTTTAGAATCAGGTTCGAATGTGTCATGAAATGCAAAACAGTCAAAAAGGAGAAGCAAAAACAGGACAAACAGGTCGGACGGCCGAAAGGAAACTGTCGGACGTCCGAAAGAAGTAAGAACATCAAGAAGGAAGCTATGTCGGACGCTCACAAAGAGTCATCGGACGTCCGGAAGGTTCGGACGCACATCTCGGACGCACATCAACCGCATCGGACGTCCGAGAAATTCCAAATTAACTTGCCAACTCTCGGCCTAAGCTCGGACGTTGTACTGTCGGACGATAAACACTCATCGGACGTCCGAACGTCAAACTTGCTGTTTTTCGGACGATTGGTTCGGACGATGATTTGTTCGTCGGACGTCCGACAGCCCCAACGGCTAGTTGACTCTTCAGCTGCCTTCTATCCGTTGGAAGCATTGATGAAGCCCATTTCTGGTTCCCTTTAAAATCAAACTGGTCTGAACGAAGTAGGGACTTTTGCTCACTTTGTTTACAAGTTCTCAAGAGATATTTTAGCTAGAAAATAGTCTCCAAAGCAGATTTGTATTAAAGTGGTGTGAATTTCTGTTGAGCATTTCTTTTGTGGTTGAAAGGATCTTTAGTGTAGCTTTGTTGAGGGTTTTCTGAGTGATTGTAAAACTTCCTAGCTTGACTAAGTGAGGCTTAGGGCAAGGAGGAAGAGCTCCCTCCATTGTACATCTAGTTGATCTTCGTTCATCAAAGAGAAGTTGCTCTTCCTAGTGTTTGGTCTTCAAGTTTGGGTAAAGCTTGGTAGACACTTGGTTTGTTTCTCTATTTTATATTTCTGTTTAATAAAATCTTCATTGCTTATCTATACTTGCTTCTCTGATTAATATTGCTATTGTCTTCTAATCTACTTGGTTGATCATTACTAAAAAGGAAGGTAAATTTTCATTAAAGAAAAAGTGCATAAACTTGGTTAAGATTTTAATCAACCAATTCACCCCCCCTCTTGGTTGTCTGTGGGTCTTACAATTGGTATCAGAGCTTGGTCTCCTTGAGATTAAGCTCTAACGGCTTGGAGTAAAGATGACAACCAGTCATGCTATGTTTGTTGAAGGGCAATCTGTGACTAGACCTCCCATGTTCAGTGGATCTAACTATGTTAGCTGGAAAGAACGGATGATTATCTTTTTACAATCTATTGATATTGAACTATGGTTTATTGTGAGTGAAGGACCGCATGAAGCTAACTTTCTTGATGCAGATACAGGGGTGCTTCGGCCAAAAATGAGAGCTGAAATGAATGCTCAAGATAGAACTAACCTCACATTGAATGCCAAGGCCATGAATGTTCTTTATAGTGCCCTAGATTCAAATGAATCAATTAGAGTAAAAGGCTGCAAATCGGCCAAAGAAATGTGGGATAAACTAAGAGAAATCCATGAGGGTGGTGACAACGTGAAGGAACAAAAAAAGGCTATCTTGGTTACAAAATATGAATCATTTAAAATTGAACCTCTTGAGGATATTGACAAAATGTATTGCAGGTTCACTGACTTGATCAAAGATCTTGAAGCATTGGGCAAAGAGTACACTTTGGGAGAGAAGAACAGGAAAATTCTCAATGCTTTGGGCAAAGAATGGGAAAATAAAGTGACTGCAATAGAGGAGGCTAAGGATTTAAGTTCTGTGCCTATGGAATCTATCATTAACTCACTAACCACTTATGAGTTGAAACTGAAATCTAAAGTGCAGGAGGAAGAGGATACTAGAGCAAAGAGAAACATTGCTCTAAAGACTACTCAAGGTGAAAATGATCCAGCTCACCTGGATGATGAAGACTCGGATGGTGATGATAATGATCTTGCTCTTATCACCAGAGGCTTCAAAAGAATTTTGAATAAAAGAAAGTTTAGAAGGGGAGGACCTAGCAATCAATTCCAGAATCAGCCATCTATCGCAAAGTACAAAGGAAAACAAGATTTCAACAAGAAACAGTTGGACAAATGCTTCGAATGTGGACAGATTGGACACTATGCAAACGAATGCCCCATGAAGAAGATGAAAGATGGAAAAGCTGATAGGAAGCCAAGATTCAACAACTTTCAGATTACTTGGAATGAATGCAACTCCGAAGGGGAAGTTGAAGAAGAAGAAGAATCAGCTCAAATGGCCTTCATGGCTATTGGAAATAATGAGGTAACTTCCACACACTCTCTATCTGAAAGTGATGATGATGAAGATGATGATCTTGAATCCTTTGTTGAGAAACTGCATGATGCCTTGAAGGAATCGTATGATAAAAACAAGCAGTTAAAACAGAAAATGGCTTTTCTCATTCAAGAAAATACAAATCTTTTTCAACAAAATAAACAACTAAAGACTGACAATGAAAGTCTTGTAAGAGCCGGATGCAATGTTCAAAATGAGCTTGATAGAAAAACAAATATTTGTGAAATGCTGAAGGAAAGACATGGTGATTTGAAGAAAAGAATGGATAAATTGGATGAAACCTTGAATGCAAGAAAGCAGGATTTCTTCAAAAAGAACATGTCATCTACTCATCTTACTGCTTGTCAAAGAACATTTCCACACAACAAAATTGCACATGGCTTCACAACATATAGAAGAGGTGGATTAAGATATATTAAACCAGTACATGTTAAAAACTCTTCCATTATGTGTAGTTTTTGTTGTCAAAAAGGGCATTTGAGTAGAGATTGCTATGTGAAAAGGAATTTGAACAAAGGGATGAGATGCATGTGGTTAGTTAGATACAATGCTAACTCTTATAGACCCAAAAATTAAAAAGGGTACCAAACACTTTATCTTTTCAGGAAAAAGGATCAAACAAGTCCAAATGGTTCATTGATAGCGGCTGCTCAAGGCATATGACCGGTGATCCTTCTTTGTTTATAAAGCTGAAATCAAAATCAAGTGGAAAGGTGACATTTGGTGATGATGTGAAAGCTAAGACAATTGGAATAGGTGATGTTGGTAAGGATGGTGAAACCTTTGTTCACAATGTGCTCTTAGTTGATAACTTAGGATATAATCTGCTTAGTGTTAGTCAATTGTGTGATAAAGACTTGTATGTGTTGTTTAAAAAGCATGAATGCATTGTACTTGATTCCAAATATAATATTGTGTTCAAAGGAAAGAGGTTTAACGACATATATATTGTGATCCTTAATAAAGTTGATTCTTCTAGCTTAAAATGTCTTAAAGCTTCAAATGAAGATCCTTGGTTGTGGCATAGAAGACTTTGTCATTTTAACATGGACTTACTAAAGGAAATTTCGAAAAAGGAACTAGTTAGAGGCCTGCCAAAAATCACTTTTGAAAAGGATAAAATATGTGATGCATGTCAATTTGGAAAGCAAACAAAAGTTTCTTTTAAAACAAAGAAGTGTGTATCTACTTCAAAACCCTTAGAACTCTTGCATCTTGACTTATTTGGTCCTACTCAAATCTCTAGCTTGGGTGGTAAGAAATACTGTTTTGTGATTGTGGATGATTATTCTAGATACACATGGGTGATATTTCTTGCTCATAAAGATGATGCCTTCAAGAATTTTACTTCATTGTTTGCTAAAGTACAAAATCTGCTTGGGTTAAAAGTTGTTAGGATTAGGAGTGATAATGGGACTGAATTCAAGTATTGTGGTTTTCCAGAATTTTGTGATCATAATGGTATAACACATGAGTTCTCTATTGCAAGGGCTCCACAGCAAAATGGTGTTGTAGAAAGGAAAAACAGGACTCTCCAAGAGGCTGCTAGAACTATGTTGAATGAATGTAGGTTGCCTAAATATCTTTGGGCTGAAGCGGTAAACACAGCATGTTATGTGATGAATAGAACTCTCTTGAGGCCTATTTTAAAGAAAACCCCTTATGAACTGATTTTTGATAAGAAACCTACGGTTGGTTATTTCAAAGTATTTGGTTGTAAATGCTTTATTTTGAATCTAAAGGAACATCTTGGTAAGTTTGATAAAAAATCTGATGAAGGAATATTTTTGGGATATTGTGAGAATAAAAGAGGATATAGAGTTTTTAATAGAAGGACTCTTGTGATTGAGGAAGCTATACATATAACCTTTGATGAAACCAATCATGATAATTCCAAAAGTTCTTGTGAGGATGATGATGTAGGTGTTCGAGAAGGAATGGAAAAGCTATCAATTGGAAATGAAGGAAGTTCTAAACCAGCAGCAACTGAAATGGAAACTGAAGTTCATAATGATCAAGATGAGGAAGATGAAGACAAAAATGATGATCCACTCAAAGATCTTCCCAAGGCTTGGAAATTCAACCAAAATCATCCAAAAGAGCTTATAATTGGTGATCCATCCGAGAAGGTAAACACTCGTTCCTCATCTAGAAAATTGTTTGATAATTTTGCTTTAGTTTCTCTTTTTGAACCCAAAAATATCAATGATGCTTTAAAGGATGAAAACTGGATTTTGGCAATGCAAGAGGAACTTAATCAATTTGAGAGAAATGAAGTTTGGACACTTGTTGATAGACCTCAAAATCAACCTATCATTGGCACAAAGTGGATTTTTAGAAATAAGTTGGATGATAAAGGTGTTGTTGTAAGAAATAAAGCCAGATTAGTTGCTAAAGGATATGCACAAGAAGAAGGAATAGATTTTGATGAAACATTTGCTCCCGTAGCAAGATTAGAATCTATTAGAATGCTTCTTGCTTTTGCTTGCTTCAAAGGTTTCAAATTGTTTCAAATGGATGTTAAAAGTGCCTTTTTAAATGGTTTTATTGATCAAGAAGTGTATGTGGATCAACCCCCAGGTTTTGAAAATACAAAATTTCCAAGTCATGTGTTTAAACTTTCTAAAGCTTTATATGGTTTAAAACAGGCTCCAAGAGCTTGGTATGAAAGATTAAGTGGGTTCTTGATTGAAAAAGGTTTCAAAAGAGGTATTGTGGACACCACACTTTTTACTAAGCATGTGTTGAATGACCTTCTCATTGTGCAAATATATGTTGATGATATTATCTTTGGTGCTACTAATGAGTATCTATGTAAGGAGTTTTCCACCACTATGCAAAATGAATTTGAAATGAGTATGATGGGAGAATTAAATTTCTTCCTTGGACTTCAAATACATCAAACTCTTGAGGGAATCTTTATCAATCAAGCAAAGTATACCAAGGAATTACTGAAAAGGTTTGGCATGGAGGACTCAAAGCAAGTTGGAACTCCAATGTGCACTTCTACAAAGCTTGACAAAGATGAAGAAGGTAATCATGTGGATGAAAAGCATTATAGAGGTATGATCGGAAGCTTACTCTATTTAACTGCAAGTAGACCTGATATTATGTTTGCAGTTTGCCTGTGTGCTAGATTTCAATCGTGTCCAAAAGAATCACATTTGAATGCTGTAAAAAGAATTTTTAGGTATTTGAAAGGTACATTAGACTATGGTCTTTGGTATGCTAAATCCAGTGAGTTTGCACTATATGGTTATTCGGATGCTGATTTTGGAGGGTGTCGTGTAGATAGAAAGAGTACCAGTGGATCTTGTCACTTTCTTGGAAATTCTTTAGTCTCTTGGTTTAGCAAGAAACAAAATGCAATCTCATTGTCTACAACCGAAGCAGAATATATTGCCGCTAGTGCATGTTGTGCTCAACTTTTATGGATGAAGCATACCCTGAATGACTATGGATTGTTGTATGACTGCATGCCTGTATTCTGTGATAATACTAGTGCTATAAATTTGACCAAAAATCCTATTCAGCATTCTAGGACAAAGCATATTGAAATAAAGCACCACTTTATTCGTGATCTTGTTCAAAAAGGTGAAATTTGTGTAAATTATGTTTGCTCTAAAGATCAATTTGCTGATATTTTTACAAAAGCTTTGCCATTAGATCAATTCATTCATCTAAGATCAAAATTAGGAATGTTCGAAAAATCATCATAAATTTTTCATTGCCTTCGGACGTCCGAAAGAGGATGAACGGACGTCCGATGATGTTCTTCAGCCATTTTCCAGATTGCACCTGTTCGGACGCAGATGTCGGACGCACAACTTCGTTCGGCCGTCCGACAATGCAACGGCTCATTTTTTAAAACTACTTTCTTTCTCATTTGCTTCAAACCTTTCCTATTCTATTTCCTCTCGGACGAAAACCCTCTCATCTCTCACTCTCCAATTCACATCGTTCTGAAACCCTCATTTCAAAATTGACTCAACCAAAACAATTCCTGATCAATTGCGAGTCACTTTTCCTGATCATTTCACAAAATCATCTATCAATTCGCACATTCCCAAATTTTCCTCAAAACCCTACCTTCTCATAACCGCTCTGTCAAATCTTGTACACGGTCTTTTGTTCCAAAATTTTTGTTCGATTCACTTCCCTACTGCTGTGTGCATCATTTGCATTCTTCATTCCACACATTTCGCGCAATGGTGAATCTAAGGGGAGGAAAAGTTACTGCCGGACGTAAGCATCCACTCAGGGATGAGGATGAGGATCTTCCTACTGTCAAACGGACATCCAAACGCGTCAAAAGAGGAGCTATCAAGGGTCAAATGTCACGGCCTACTCCACAACCCACTTCTCAACCAGAATCTGGACAGGGGACATCTTCTCAACCACCTCCTAAATCAGTCCCTCTCCCTCCATTCTTTGATGATGCTGCAAAAGACAAATACGCCTGGATATCTCAGAAGGGTGTCATCCCTCAAAGAACTGTAAACCCCTCTGAATTTCGTTCCATAGGTTTAGAATCCATTCTAAGTCTATTTGATTTCCAGAAATGGTCGCATCTCATTTCCATGCCCAATGTCTACTATCCTGATATGCTGCATCAATTTTTTGCTAACCTTAGGAAAGGAACTGACCAAACTGAGATCATGTCTAGGGTAAATGGGGTAGACCTAATCTTTGATTCTGATACTGTGAATTCCATTTTAAAGACTACCATTGAACGTTTGTGCAAAGATAAGGTCGCTAATTTCTTTTCTTATGAAGAGCTTCCTACTGCTGCAAATCATTTTGATGGGACAAAAATGTTAACTTATTTCAAAAGAAGTTTTTCTTCACCTGCTGATGCTAAGTTGAATGATTTGGCTCCTGTGAATTTGATTGCCTTTTCTATCATTTCAAACTTGCTTGTGCCCACTGATGGCCATAGAACTGATGCAAACAAAATGGAGCTGTATCTTTTTTACTGTTTTCGAGAAAAAATTCGGATTGATTTTGGCTTTGTCATGTGCAAGTTTTTACTTCGCTATGCTACTGACTCTCGAAGAAAACTATCCTATGGGAAGTTTCTTCAAAAGATTTTTGAATTTTACAAAGTTCCAATTCTAGGTGTTTGTCCCAAAGAAGCATCTTCTTATGCTTTTACCAGAGCATATTTTGAAAGGAAAAATCTTATTTTTAAAGATAATCTGTGGGCATATAAGGGGGCATCATCTAGTGAACAAAGATCTAAGACTGTACATGATTCTTCACCCATTTCACTCACTCCCATTCACCCTAGGAAGTCTACCACTAAAGCATCTTCCTCTTCCAGTAATGAGGTAATTGAGCTTCTTCATGAACTCAAACAGCATGTTCTTCTTCTAGAACATGGCCTAATGCTCACCATGTCTTCTGAGCAACAAGCTGTTTTTCTTGATAAAAAGAACCTTCTTTTTCCTCCACCTGTGGTTGAGGAAGTCTCACATGACAAAGAACCTCGAACCACTGATCCAGGTTCATCAGTTCCAGATCCGAATCCATCAACTCCTGTGACTCCTCATGGCCCTTCCACATCAGACAAAGGCAAGGCACCAATTGAAGAAGCTACTGAAGATGATGAAGAAACTGATGAGGAAGACCTCTCTCAATATCAGCTCTCTCGGAGGACTCTTGGATCCACTTAGTTCATCATTTAGGACATTTGCATTCTGTTTGTCTCTTTTATGTGTTTGTGGTATTCAACAATGAATATGTATTGTAATGGATATTTTAAGTTTCTTTTGGTATGATCTGGTGGATGTTTAAGTACTGTTTTGATGGATGTCTAAATATTTTGATGAATGATTGTCTATTCTGCTTGTGTTAATGTAATGAATTTGTATTGAATATGATTGTATATTTTAAGTACTGTTTTGCTGAATGTATATTCTATACTGTCACCAGGATATTGATTTGTGAACTTGTGTAAATTTGTGACTGTGTGGATGACAAAAAGGGGATGTTGATGTTGATGTGATTAGTTGCCCTTTTGTGATGACAAAAAGGGGGAGATGGTATGATGTATGATGATTGGTGATTGATGATTAGTGATGTTAGGATATGTTGGATTGATTGTTTAAATTTGGATTGGCTGATATGTTTAATTGTTGAATGGAATTGTTTAACTCGGATGGGCAGCCAAGTGAGGGGGAGTTTTTCAAAATTTTTAAATTTTAGGATTTACTAAGACAGGGGGAGTTTTCATTACAATCATCAATTTCAAACTTTTGTTTTGTCATCATCAAAAAGGGGGAGAATGTTATTCTTGGTTTTGATGATCACAAAAGTTTGTTTATACAGACCAAGAAAGTGAACACTTTGATTTATCTAACTTTCTTCAAATATGAGTGTTTGTGTTTAGAATCAGGTTCGAATGTGTCATGAAATGCAAAACAGTCAAAAAGGAGAAGCAAAAACAGGACAAACAGGTCGGACGGCCGAAAGGAAACTGTCGGACGTCCGAAAGAAGTAAGAACATCAAGAAGGAAGCTATGTCGGACGCTCACAAAGAGTCATCGGACGTCCGGAAGGTTCGGACGCACATCTCGGACGCACATCAACCGCATCGGACGTCCGAGAAATTCCAAATTAACTTGCCAACTCTCGGCCTAAGCTCGGACGCTGTACTGTCGGACGATAAACACTCATCGGACGTCCGAACGTCAAACTTGCTGTTTTTCGGACGATTGGTTCGGACGATGATTTGTTCGTCGGACGTCCGACAGCCCCAACGGCTAGTTGACTCTTCAGCTGCCTTCTATCCGTTGGAAGCATTGATGAAGCCCATTTCTGGTTCCCTTTAAAATCAAACTGGTCTGAACGAAGTAGGGACTTTTGCTCACTTTGTTTACAAGTTCTCAAGAGATATTTTAGCTAGAAAATAGTCTCCAAAGCAGATTTGTATTAAAGTGGTGTGAATTTCTGTTGAGCATTTCTTTTGTGGTTGAAAGGATCTTTAGTGTAGCTTTGTTGAGGGTTTTCTGAGTGATTGTAAAACTTCCTAGCTTGACTAAGTGAGGCTTAGGGCAAGGAGGAAGAGCTCCCTCCATTGTACATCTAGTTGATCTTCGTTCATCAAAGAGAAGTTGCTCTTCATAGTGTTTGGTCTTCAAGTTTGGGTAAAGCTTGGTAGACACTTGGTTTGTTTCTCTATTTTATATTTCTGTTTAATAAAATCTTCATTGCTTATCTATACTTGCTTCTCTGATTAATATTGCTATTGTCTTCTAATCTACTTGGTTGATCATTACTAAAAAGGAAGGTAAATTTTCATTAAAGAAAAAGTGCATAAACTTGGTTAAGATTTTAATCAACCAATTCACCCCCCCTCTTGGTTGTCTGTGGGTCTTACATAACTTTGGAAACAGTTTAAAGGTAAATAATGCAAGAAAACGGTACAAAAGTAACTTTGGAAACAGTTCAAAAGTAAATAATGCAGGAAACGGTTCATAAATAACTTCAGAAATAGTTTGAGGTCACTCACCTCCATGGCTCAGAATCATCGATCATATAACATTGCCTTGCTCAAATCCAAGTCTTAGATCACAAACTCAATGCAAACAAGTCCTTTAAAAGTTCGGACAGCACTTCCCCTAAATTTGCTTAATTTTCCAGCCATCAGGGCTTCATTATTTCCTCAGCCAGTCCCAAAGGTACACACACAACAACAAGTTCATCCAATAGTCATTCAGCAAGCTCCAAGTAGTACAAAGACAAGTCAAGCTAGGAAAAAGTCTGGAAATGAAAGTTAAGCTCAAAACCAGAAAAATAGGTTTTGACGTCATTTTGCGGTAATGGTACCAAAGGCACTACAATTATCGGATGAAGGTACAAGACCCACTATTTCGAAGCTAAGAGACAGGGCTACAATATTACAGAAGGTCACTCAACCCAGTTTAAAGTGTAACCAGGTCAAAAATGCAAGAAACTACACCAGAACCGGAAAAACAGATTCACAGAACGCATTCTAGCGGAAACATCATAAATCAGGCTATCCAAGTCCAAATCCAGAAATTCCAAAACCAACTGCAAGCTAAGAAACAGGGCTAAATTTCATCAGAAGGCCTCAACAACCAATTCGGAAGCAATTCCAGCCAAAACAACCAATTACAGGCGCAATTCTAGCATTCGGGTAAAACCAGGACAGCAATAGTAATTTTGACTTTTCTCATTCTACACTACTCCGATTGACCTGAAATTTTGTAGGCACCTCTAAAATGTCATTCCCTACAACTTTTATGTTTTAATCCAAGGCCAATTCAGCCTCTAACTAGGAGCTAAAAATTCGGACAGAATGCTCCCTCAAGAACCCTAATTTTCTGAAATTTCTTCCAAAATAGAAATTGATTGCAATTGACCACTTTTTCCACCTCATAGAGTCCTTAAACATCATTTCCAATCATCATATATCACCACACAACCATGTTCATATTAAAACAGAAAAATCCCCAATAATTATAAAACTTCACCAATTCAACCAAAATCAAGATATAATCCATCAAACCATCTCTTTAACTCACATAAGCCACTAATTAAACATGATTGAGAAGAAAAGAGAGGTTCCTTAGCTACTCACCTTACCAACTCAAGAAAGGAAGCAACTTAGCACCTTGGTCTTCCAAACCACTTCACAACCAACCTTAATACCACTAAACTAAGAGGTTTTATGGAGGAAATCCAAGTTTAATCGGTTAAATTGTTTGATTGGAGCAAGAAATGAATAAGTAAGATGAAAGCTTTCCTTTCTTTTCTCCTTGTGAAGCTCAGCCAAGATGATGAAGAATGAAGGTAATTTTGGATCAATTTGGTACTTATTTGGTAAAGGTAGTAAGATAGTCAAATGTCAAAGTCCAACCTTCAATAACAAGGTGACACTTGTCACCCTTTAAGCTTGAGATTATCTTCTTGTCTCTCCAAGACAAATATCTTAACACCTTGTAAAATAATATCACTTAATACAAAATTCCAACAAGTTGTCAAAAATATAATGCATTTACCGCACTTGCGGGTCCCACGTTCAAAATACGCTCTTAATTTCTCAAAAACTAACCGATACTGGAAAAATCATTTTAAACTATCTTTGCTCATAAACTTTATGTGAGGAATTTTTTCTAATCAAGAAAATGTAGAAAAGACGGGCGATTAAAAAAAATAAACCCTAGAAATTTAGAAAATTTCTGGGTTCTCAAACTCATTTTTTTTTCGGGGCGTCACAGAAAGCGCAAAGGACTACGGCCACATCAAAATCCGACCAAATTTTTTTTCTTCCTCGTTCAAGGTTCGCACTCGCTCGATTTCCCCAATGGATACAAGAAAGTTCACATAACCATAAAAACATACAATCTCATACGAATACACTTGAAACCCTTGATTAAACACTTATGCGCATATATACATTAGAGTCTTCAACAAGTTAACTGGAAATACAAGCCATAGTAACCATACATATACAAAATTATAGTTAGGGTTTCGGTTACAAAGGAGCATAATCAAAAGAGTGTCTACAGCAGCTTGACTCTTTCTTCAAAAATCGTAACTCTCAAAATATTGGGTCCTGTAAGGAAAACAAAGATAACGGGAACGGGGTGAGCCTACAGTCCCTAAGTTACCACAAGTACAAGTAGTTAAGAACCATGACATTTCACTTTCAAGGAACATATACACAACATATAAGGAAATGAATAAACACCTGAAATAGAAAAGATACTGGCGACTCTCAGGAGCCAAAATTCCCATTACAGTACTTGATCCCAACTTGTTGATGCTCCGTCAATGTTCGAAGAAACAAATTTGACCATAGACCCCACTTGACATCAAATTCTGTCCACCGAACATACTCCTTGCTGGACCCGAACACCACACATAGAATAGAGGCGGTAATACTCGAGCATACCGAAAATCCAGAATCTCCGATACCCAAAGATTTCCCAGAAACAAACTACTGTGGCTTGTTATCTAATCGACCAGGCCCTTATTGGCTCAACTCGAGTAACTAGCCATAGGATCTGAGCTTAGAGGTCACAGAAAGGTCATTGGATACAAGCCTCCAAACGACGTTAGAACAGAAACAGATACAGACAACAGATTCAAATTCACACAGTAAACAATCACACATGCAGGAGAACGAGTGTGATAAAGTACACCCTCATCTCATTCAGAATAAACAGAGTTCAAAGTCATTCAAGTCACAGATTTCAAGTACAAATAAACTAGTTAAGCAAAAAATCAGGGGAGTGGTACACTCACTAGCCCTGGAGTGAAAATTTGGGCAGCATGCCCTTTGTATTTACCTATTTTCCAGTCATTTATGTCTTCATTATTTTTCTCAATCCAGCCCCAAATCACACATAAATAATCTTACCACAATAGCCTTTCACTAGGCTCAATTGCATTCAATTACAAAACAATACTAGCAAAGCGACCAGAACTAATGTTCAAGACAAATAACAAAAAAACAGGTTTGACATCTCTTGGCATTTCGGTCACAGCCGAAGATACGCATATCGGATTGGGGACCACATTATACCGTTTCGAAGCTAAGACAAAGAAGTACATTTCTTATGAAGACATAAACATCCAATTCATGCATTTTCAATATCAAAATGGGACATTTCAGAGGAAAACAGAAAACTGCCAGGAAAACAGTACATTTTGCAGTCAATGGTATTTTTATCATTTCACATGCTACAGTGCCCTTATTGATCTGAAATTTTGAAGGCCACTATTTAACACCATTTCCTACAACTTTCATGTTTTATCTAAGCCTGATTCGACCTCTAACATGCACGAATTAAACAGGTCAGAATAGAACAACTTAGTTTCAAATTTCTGGAATTTGAACTTTTACTATAGAAATTCATATCTAACAAGTACTCTATCATCAAAACCATCAATTACTAGCTCAATAACATCAATTAATAGGTAGATAACCATAATCAATGCTGAAAATGTAACCCTAGCTAAACATTCCACCATATTATGTACAACTCACTAATTAACCGTCATAACCCAAGATTAAGAGTTTCTATCCAAACTTTAGCAAGATTAAGAAGAGAAAAAGGATAGGCAGCCATAATACCTCACCAAGGATGCTTGTAAGAGAAAGCCACAACCTTTCCTTCCAAAGCCTTACCGCACAAAGCTTTCTAAGTTCCCAAGTGAGAGTTTAATCGGTCTAGTTTTTGCATTTTCACTCAAACAAGATGGATACAAGGTGAAGTTGCTAGCTTTCCTTCCTCTCTTTTCTCTCTTCACTCATAGCTGAAATGTGCAGTAATGAAGGCTGAAATGAAGCTCCAAGAAAGATAAGAAGGTAGGAATTGATTTGGGTCAAAGTTGGACAAGTGTCACACTTTGATTGGAAGTCAAAATTTTCTTTTCTCTCTTGTTTTTTTAGTCCAAATTTTCGGCTGCATTGAGAAGATATTTAGGGCTGATTTTGTTCAATTAATAACAAGGAGATTAAGGTAATAAAGTAGTGGTCAAGTGGTATATTCAATCGGTAGCGAACGTTATACGTCGGTTCAAACCAATTTTCCTTAAATAGCGTGTACTAGGGTTTTAACCTATGATTCACTAACTCATTATTATCACTTCTAATCACACACTTTTTATTATCTAAAACTCACTCTTAACAACCAAATGTAGTACACACACCACCACAACTAATCACACCACCAATATATGCGAAAATCATAATTTACCCGAACTATAAAACTAAGGGTAAAACTTTTAAATCTCTTATTTATTACAACTATTGAGTGAGTAAATGAGTAGTAAAACTATCATAAAGTAATTGAGTCAAAATAAAAGTAATTTTAGTCAAATTTTTGTATTTAGTAGAATTAAGAAGGTCTTGGTCAAAAGCTACCATCCATTGGTTTCGCGACAAATAGCGCACTAGGGTTTATTCTCATCCTTTTGGCAACAAATGGTTAATTTACCTAGCTAAACTCTAATTATCCCCGAGCACCTTGTAAAAATAACAGTCCCTAGTACAACGTCACCTAGTCATCAAAATTTTATCGCACTAGCGGGTCCCACATCCAATATACACTACCAACGTCACATAGACTAACTTGTACCGGAAAAATGTCTTAACAACTTAATTTCCTTATAAAAAAATATCTCAAAAATTAATATAACAAAGAAAGATATAGAAATTGTATGCAAGAAAAAAAATAATGACTAGAAAATAAAGAAATTTTCGGGTTCTCACACTCTCTCCCTCTTAAAGAAATTTCGTCCCTGAAATTTACTTACTACCAGGATCTATCCAAATCTTAGTTAAATGGCGAAATACGAAAATCGTACCTTCAACGTCCTCAAACAAGTCAGGGACCCGATGTTGCTCTAGGGAATACACTCGAGCCGGTACTTTCGATCCAGTCTCTTCCCCTTTCGACTGTCCAAGGTTAGTCTTGGTTGGTTGCTGGATCCCTTTCCCTTCTCGCAATCGAATTGGACAATTAGCAATCCGTTGATCGGCGCTCCCACAGCGTAGGCATTTTCCCATTTTCTTCTAGCAATTATTCTCCATGTAATTTGGCCTCTCGCAAAATTCGCGGGGACCACGGGATGTAGAAGACGAGCCTCCCAATGAGGCACCACTCTGTTCTCGCCCAACCTGACCACCTCTGGCCAGAGCTCCCCTTAACTCCCTGGAAAGTTTTACTCCTCCAGTTCCCCTTCCAGACTTGGGAGGGGTACTTTCATCCTCTTGTCCCGAATTGCTTCCAGGCCATCCCCGTTTCTTCTCTTGGAAGGTTCTAACTTGAAATCTCGCATTTTCAACTCGTAAGGCTTTCTCTACAGCATCACTAAATGTATTGATCTGGACTATGGCTAAATCCTTTTGAATCTCAATGTTCAACCCTTGAATAAATCGCCGTATCCTCCTCTACTCAGTCACAATAAGTTTGAGAGCGAATTTAGACAACCTAGGAAAGTGGCTCTCATATTCTGCCACAGTTTGAGCTCCCTGACAAATCCTAATGAACTTATCCTCCTTTCGCTCTTGAACTAGAGGTGGAAAATACTAGGCATTGAACTCTCTCATGAAATTGACCTAAGTCCTTGGTGTTTGCTCTCTCTTCCACTTCATTTTGATCACATTCCACCAAGAACGGGCTGCTCCTTCCAACTGGAAGACAACAAATGTTACCTGTCTCTCTTCAATATAATGAAGAGCAGCGAAAATGTCAATCATCTTCTCCAACCACTTCTCGACCACATCTGGGTCTAGTCCTCCAATAAATTGTGATGGAGGGAACTTTTGAAATTGTTCGAGAGCCCTATCCTCACTCTCTAAATGGTTTCCAAGGTTTCCAAGTTGAGGAATAGGGTTTTGGCCCTGACACTCCACTACATGGGCCAACAGATCGGTCATAAGCTGAATAGATGCGGTTACCTGAACATTAGGGTCAACCCTCGGTCTAAGATTATGTTCAAGTACCGGTTCACAGTTACCCTCTTCATTTACGGGTTGCCTAGATCCACACCCACGGCCTCGTCCACTACGAGTACCCTCCATTCAATTTAACCAATCTAAGGTCAAAGCATAAATGCATGGACAAGTTACAACAATAGACGCAAGTCAAAAATCAAATAGTTAACACAGTTGCAACAAATATAACATACAGTAACAGTCAGATACAAACAAAAGTAATTCCACGGAAGTAGGGGGTCATTCAAAAGTACAATATACAAACTAGGTCAGAAGTACAAAAGCATCTGAGCTTTCCTAACAGCCCCTCACATGGAATCAAACTTGGCTTACAGGAGGTCTAACCTAGTTCCCAATCGAGTTAACGAACCCTCTCTCACGGGTAGAACTAGGTGCTTCTCCCTCTCTAGAAACTCCGTCCGTAACCAACAAGAATAACGCAGCTTATATCGCAGTTTATATCGTAGATAAGGTTAATCATACTTAATGATACCTTAACACATCACACAAAGTTCCATAGAATCAAAGTTCTATCTCGCCCAAGTTATTTCTAACCTAGGCTGCCATCTTTAGTATACGGGTACAAGAATCCAAAATAAAATAATTCACAACTCGAGTTAACCAGTCCCCAAGAGTAAATCATCTACATTTGAGATTCCTACCTGTCTTACATATCTATTATATCCAAGTACCACGGGAAAGGTTTGGAACCTATAACATTTGACGATCCATAGCTTATGCTCAAAAGAGCACTTAGTCCTTTACACTTATTCATCGCTTGGCCCAAGCTCACTTCGCGCAGAGACCACGCGAAGCAGCTCTGGTACCATCTGTGATGGCCCCACCCCCTCCTAAGGCAAACCAAAGGGTCGGCGGACCGCCTGCCCAACTCTCGCCAGGACTATGGATCAATCTTTCATAAACCTTACCAAACGGTCCAAGGAACTTTGGGAAAACGAATCATTGGAAAGCGCAAAGAACCGCGGCCACGTCAAATTCCGACCAAATTTTTTTTCTTCCTCGTTCAAGGTTCACTCGATTTCCCTAATGGATGCAAGAAAGTTCACATAACCATAGAAACGTACAATCTCATATGCTTGAAACCCTTGATTAAACACTTATATACATATATACATCAGAGTCTTTAACAAATTAACTTGAAATACAAGCCACAGTAACTATATGTAAACAAAATTACAATAAGGGTTTTGGTTACAGAGGAGCATAACCAAAAGAATATCTACAACAGCTCGACTCTTTCTACAAAAATTCATAGCTCTCAAAATATTGAACCCTATATGGAAAACAAAGATAACGGGGTGAGCTTACGCTCACTGAGTTATCACAAGTATAAGTAGTCAAGAACCATGGCATGTCACTTTCAAGGAATATATACACAACATATAAGGAAATGAACAAACACCTTAAATAGAAAGGATACAGGTGACTCTCAGGAACCAAATTTTCCATTGCAGCACTTGATCCCAACTCGTTGATGCTCCGTCAATGTTAGAAGAAATAAACATGATCGTAGACCCCACTTGACACCAAATTCCATCCACCGAACATACCTCTTGTCGGGCCCGAATACCACACACAGAACAGAGGTGGTAATACTCGAGTATACTGAGAATCCAGAGTCTCCAATACCCAAAAATTTCCCAGAAAAGACTACCATAGCTCGTTATCTAATCAACCAGGCCTTTGCCAGCTCGACTCGAGTAACAAGCCATAGGATTTGAACTCAGAGGTCACAGAAGGGTCGTTGGATACAAGCCTCCAAACGACGTCAGAACAGACACAGATACAGATAATAGATTCAAATTCACACAGTAAACGATCACACAGGCAAGAGAACGAGTGTGATAAAGTACACCCTCGTCTCATTCAAAATAAATAGAGTTCATAGTCATTCAAGTCACAGATTTCAAGTACAAATAAATCAGTTAAGCAACAATCAGGGGAGTGGTACACTCACCAGTTCAAGCAAAGATAACTTCAAAAGTTTTCTCCCAATGGATGACTTTAATCACTGTCATGTCCTAACAACAACCAAGGTAAAACAATTATGGTTCCCCAATCGACAAACCCAGGAACGGAATGCACAGATGAGGCTCGACTACAAGTCGTGTGCCTAGTCAACTTAACTACTAGGGCAAAGAAATAACAATATGGCGTTGGAGTAAAAAGGTAGTAGTTGGTCTTAAAAACATTAACAACCGCAAACCTTTCGCTCAAGTCGCGAGTACATCCAACTAGCCCTCGAGTGAAAATTTGGATAACACGCCCTTTGTATTTACCTATTTTGCAGTCATTTATGGCTTCATTATATTTCTCAATGCAGTCCCAAAATCACACACAAATAATCTTACCACAATAGCCTTTCACTAGGCACAATTGCATTCAATTACAAAACAATGCTAGCAATGCGACCGGAACTAATGTTCAAGACAAATAACAAAATAACAGGTTTGACATCTCTTGGCATTTCGGTCACAGCCAAAGATACGCATATCGGATTAGGGACCACATAATTCCGTTTCGAAGCTAAGACAGAGAACTACATTTCTTATGAAGACATAAACATCCAATTCATGCATTTTCAATATCAAAATGGGACATTTCAGAGGAAAATAGAAAACTATCAGGAAAACAGTACATTTTGCAGTCAAGGGTATTTTTATCATTTCACATGCTACAGTGCCATTATTGATCTGACATTTTGAAGGCCGCTATTTAACACTATTTCCTACAACTTTCATGTTTTAATCTAAACCTGATTCGACCTCTAACATGCACGAATTAAACAGGTCAGAATAGAACAACTTAGTTTCAAATATCTGGAATTTGGACTTTTACTCTAGAAATTCATATCTAACAAGTACTCAATCATCAAAACCATCAATTACTATCTAAATAACATCAATTAATAGGTAGATAACCATAATCAAGGCTGAAAATGTAACCCTAGCTAAACATTCCACGATATTATGCAAAACTCACTAATTAACCGTCATAACCCAAGATTAAGAGTTTTTATCCAAACTTTAGCAAGATTAAGAAGAGAAAAAGGATAGGCAGCCATAATACCTCACCAAGGATGCTTGTAATAGAAAACCACAACCTTTCCTTCCAAAGCCTTGGCGCACAAAGCTTCCTAAGTTTCCAAGTGAGAGTTTAATCGGTTTAGTTTTTGGATTTTCACTCAAACAAGATGGATGCAAGGTGAAGTTGCTAGCTTTCCTTCCTCTCTTTTCTCTCTTCACTCATGGCTGAAATGTCCAGTAATGAAGGCTGAAATGAAGCTCCAAGAAAGATAAGAAGGTAGGAATTGATTTGGGTCAAAGTTGGACAAATGTCACACTTTGATTGGAAGTCAAAATTTTCTTTTCTCTTGTTTTTTTAGTCCAAATTTTCGGCTGCATTGAGAAGATATTTAGGGCTGATTTTGTTCAATTAATAACAAGGAAATTAAGGTAATAAAGTAGTGGTCAAGTGGTGTATTCAATCGGTAGCGAACGGTACACGTCGGTTCAAACCGATTTTTCTTAAATAGCGTGTACTAGGGTTTTAACCTATGATTCACTAACTCATTATTATCACTTCTAATCACACACTTTTTATTATCTAAAACTGACTCTTAACCACCAAATTTAGTACACACACCACCACAATTAATCACACTACCAATATATGCGAAAACCATAATTTACCCGAACTATAAAACTAAGGGTAAAACTCTTAAATCTCTTATTCATTACAACTATTGAGGGAGTAAATGAGTAGTAAAACTATCATAAAGTAATTGAGTCAAAATAAAAGGTAATTTTAGTCAAATTTTTGTATTTAGTAGAAGTAAGAAGGTCTTGGTCAAAAGCTACCATCCATTGGTTTCGCAACAAACAACGCACTAGGGTTTATTCTCATCCTTTTGGCTACCAATGATTAATTTACCTAGCTAAGCTCTAATGATCCTCGAGCACCTTTTAAAAATAATATTCCCTAGTACAACGTCACCTAGTCATCAAAATTTTATCGCACTAGTGGGTCCTATATCCAATATACACTACTAACATCACATAGACTAACTTATGCCGGAAAAATGTCTTAACAACTTAATTTCCTTATAAAAGAAATCTCAAAAATTAATATAACAAAGAAAGGTGTAGAAATTGTATGCAATAAAACTAAATAATGACTAGAAAATAAAGAAATTTTTGGGTTCTCACACTGTCTCCCCCTTAAAGAAAATTTCGTCCCTGAAATTTTCTTACCACCAAGATCTATCCAAATCTTAGTTAAATGGTGAAATACGGAAATCGTACCTTCTATGTCCTCAAACGAGTCAGGGACCCGATGTTGTTCCAGGGAATACACTCGAACCGGTACTTTCGATCCAATCCCTTCCCCTTTCGACTGTCCAAGGTTAGTCTTGGTTGGTTGCTGGGTCCCTTTCCCTACTCGCTATCGAATTAGGCAATTACCAATCCGATGATCGGCGTTCCCACAACGCAGGCATTTTCCCATTTTCTTCCAGCAATTATTCTCCCTGTGATTTGGCCCCTCGTAAAATTCGCGGAGACCACGAGATATAGAAGGCGAACCTCCCAATGAGTCAGCACTTTATTCTCACCCAACCTGAACACCTCTGGCCAGAGCTCCCTTTAACTCCCGGGAAAGTTTTACTCCTCAAGTTCCCCTTCCAGATTTGGGAGGGATACTTTCATCCTCTTGTCCTGAAGTGCTTCCAGGCCATCCCCGTTTCTTCGTTTGGAAGGTTCTAACTTGAAATCTCACATTTTCAACTCGTAAGGCTTTCTCTACAGCATCACTAAATGTATTGATCTGGACTGCGGCCAAATCCTTTTGAATCTCAATGTTCAACCCCTGAATAAATCGCCGTATTCTCCTCTACTCAGTCACAATAAGTTTGGGAGCGAATTTAGACAACCTAGGAAAGTGGCTCTCATATTCTGCCATAGTTTGAGCTCCCTGACAAATCCTAATGAACTCATCCTTCTTTTGCTCTTGAACTAGAGGAGGAAAATACTTGGCATTGAACTCTCTCATGAAATTGACCTAAGTCCTTGGTGTTTGCTCTCTCTTCCATTTCATTCTGATCACATTCCACCAAGAACGGGCTGCTCCTTCCAACTGGAAGACAGCAAATGTTACCTGTCTCTCTTCAATATAATGCATAGCAGCGAAAATGTTAATCATCTTCTCCAACCACTTCTCGACCACATCTGGGTCCAGTCCTCCAATAAATTGTGATGAAGGGTGTAACAGCCCCACTTTCCCCTAAGGCGAACCAAAGGGGTTAGCGGACTGCCTGCCCAGCTCTCGCCAGGACTAACGAGGCAGACTAGAACTATCTATAGCGATCCGAAACTTACAAACGAGCGTAAACAGGTCAAAATGGTAAAATAACCCAAAATAAAAAAAAAATGAAATCCGGAGTCGGTCATGAATAGTAACCGACCCGTCAAAACCCAACCGAAAGAGCACGCAAACATTCACATCTGAACTTTAGCAATTACAATCCAAAAGGACATTCAAAAGTTTTCAAAAGTTAATACATATACACGGTTTGCCAAATCAAAAGAGAAAACGCCCCAAAAGTACACTTAGGGTTTTAATACATGAGCTATACAAAAGATATGTTCAACTAGCTCAATTTGGCAGCCATTTGCCAAATCCAGACCAAAAGGGCAAAATTTTCCTGTAAGGAAAACAAAAGGAACAGAAAGGGGTGAGCTTGCGCTCAATGAGGTACCAAACAGATAGCATTAAAATCATGGCATTTCACATTTAACAAATCAGACACACATGTCAGACGTAAAGCAAAGGAACCAATGATTCAAATCAGAAGGATACGGGTGGCTCTTAGGAGCCAAATTTCCAGCGCAGTACTTGATCCAAACCGGTTGACTCTCCGTCAACGTATATAGAACCAACGCGTCCGTAGACCCCTCTTATCACCGAATTCCGTCCACCAAACACCCCTTTACCGGGCCCGCTCACCTCAAACGAATAAAATGGTAATACTCGAGTATACCCGGAATCAAGGGTCTCAATACCCAAAATCCCCGAACAGACTACCGTGGTTCGTTATCTAATCGTCCAGGCCCTTGCCGGCCCGACTCGAATAACTTAGCCACAGGATTGAGCTCATAGGTCATAGAAATCCGAACAGATGCAGACATAGATAACAGATTCAAATTTTGCATAGTAAATTGGCATATGATCAGACTAGAGAACGAGTGTGATAAAGTACACCCTCGTCTCGAACAAATAAACAGATTGCAGAGCAAAAATCAAGTTAAACATCAATGAAGGGGAGTGGTACACTCACCGGCTCAACTTCAAAAGTTTTTACTTCAGATTGGCCTTAATCGCCAAGAAACCCTAAAATAACCAAAATAAAACCAATTGAAGGTTTCACATCCATAATCGAGTAAACATAATGCACATGAGGCTCGACTACTAGTCGTATGCCTTGCCAAAATAATACTAATGCAAGGGTACAAAACATGATTTTCTTGGAAACGAAAAGGTAACATGAAGACTTAGGTGCAAACAACCCAAAAGCCTTTCATTTCCACCAAAAGGCAAATTCAACTTGACGGAACCAAACGGCCTAGAAAATCGGGCAGCACCTCCCCTAAAATTCTTACTTTTCCAGTCATTAAGGCTTCATTATTTCCTCAAATCAGTCCCAACATCTCACACAAAATTCATCTCATTTACCAAAAGCCGTTCACTAGGCTCAAAATAGTACAAGTACAAAAGTTAGCTAGGAAATGACCGGAATAAGAGTAAGTCTTAAAACATGTAAGCAAGTACAATGAGACTCGATAACGAGTCATAAATCCATGCCAACCACAACCCCAATAAGGTTTCATATGCATATATAAGCATTATAGCAAACCAGAAATTAAGAAATGGCATTAGCTTAGGCCTTAACAAAAAAACAGTTTTCGTCATACTTTTGCGGTAATGACACAAAATGCGCTACGCTTATCGGATGAGGGTGTAAGACCCACCATCTCGAAGCTAAAAGACATGGCTACAACAATGTAGAAGGCCACTCAGTCCAAATCCTAGCACAACTAGGTCAAAAATGCAGAATACCACAACCTGAACCGTAATTGCAGGTTTACAAATCACACAATGCTGTAATGAACACAACTCAGTCTATACAAGTCCAAATGCCGAAATTCCAAAGGCATATGTTAGCTAAGACATCCAGATACATTTCATCAGAAGACACCAACAACAAAATCCAAACCAATTCCAGTCAAAATGGCCGATTACAAGTGCAGTTTTCGCATTCTGATCAACCCAGATCAGCAATAGTAAAAACGATATATCTCACTCTACACTACTCCAAATGACCTGAAATTTTGTAGGCACTTCAAACTCATCAATACCTACAACTTTCATGTTTTGACCAAAGTCCAATTCGGCCCCTAACCCTATGATCCAAAACCGGACAGAATTAGGGGTTTTGAAACCCTATATTTTCACAATTCATTCCAAACCCAAAATTGGTTGTAATTATCACTAATTCACATCTACTAGAGTCATTCCCCCTCATCATCAACCATCATAGATGACCACAACATCACATTCATATTAAACCAGAAAATTCCTCAAAAATAGAAAAACTTCACCAAATCACTTCAAACCAAGATAAAAACCAGAAATTTCAGCACTTTAATCACTACTAAGCATAACTTAAGCATCATTAGGTGTAGGAGGAAGTTTGAGCATCACTTACCAAGAAAACAAGAGAGAGGAAGTAGGAGGACACCTTAGCTCTCCAAGAAAGCTTCACCAAATCACTCACTATCACTAACTAAAGGGATTTTATGGAGAAATTGCAAGATCAAATGGTTGGATGGTTCACCTTGAGCAAGATTGGAGCTAAAACTTGAAGAGTTTCTTGCTTCCTTTTGGAGAGAGAGGGCCGGCCATATGAGGAGAAGAAATGGTAATTTTTGAACAATTTTTTTCAAGATATTTACTCAATTTGGTCAAAAGTCAAAAGTGTGAATAGTTGCCAACAAAGTCCAACCAATGGTTGTGTGACACTTGTCACTCCATTAATGCAATCTTATCACTTCTTTTTCTCTCTCACATCAATCATAATAGCTTCCTCTAATTATCTCTTAACACCCGATAAAATAATTCCAGTATCCAAAACTTAATCTAGTTGGCCGAAATCTTCCGAACTTTTCACACTAGTGGGTCCCACGTCCGGTATACGCTCTTAATTTCTCAAAATCTCTTCGATACTAGAAAAATCATCTAAAAGCTATATTTACTCATAAAAATAATCTAGAAAATTTTCCGGATACAGAAAGTGTAGAAAACAAATCATTGAAAATAAGAAAACCTAGAAATATAATAAAACCTAGAAATTGGAAAAATTTCGGGTTCTCACAAAGGGAACTTTTGAAATTGTTTGAAGGCCCTATCCTCACCCTCTAAATGGTTTCCAAGGTTTCCAGGTTGAGGAATAGGGTTTTGGCCTAGTCACTCCACTACATGGCCCAACAGATCGGTCATAAGCTGAATAGAGACGGCTACCTGAACATTAAGGTCAACCCTCGGTCTAAAATTCTGTTCAAGTACCGGTTCACGGTTACCCTCTTCATTCACGGGTTGCCTAGATCTGCGCCCACGGCCTCGTCCACTACGACTACCCTTCATTCGATTTAACCAATCTTAGGTCAAAGCATAAATGCATAGACAAGTTACAACAATACATGCAAGTCAAAAATCAAATAGTTAACACAGTTGTAACATATATAACACACAGTAACAGTCAGATACAAACAAAAGTAATTCCACGGAAGTAGGGGGTCATTCAAAAGCACAATATGCAAACTAGGTCAGAAGTACAAAAGCATCTGAGCTTTCCTAACTGCCCCTCACATGGAATCAAAGTTGGCTTACAGGAGGTCTAACCTAGTTCCCAATCGAGTTAACGAACCCTCCCTCATGGGTAGAACTAGGTGCTTCTCCCTCTCTAGAAACTCCGTCTGTAACCAACAAGAATAACGCAGTTTATATCTTATATAGATTTAATCATACTTAATGATACCTTAACACATCACACGAAGTTCCGTAGAATCAAAGTTCTAACTCGCCCAAGTTATTTCTAACCTAGGCTGCCATCTTTAGTATTCGGGTACAAGAATCCAAAATAAGATAATTCACAACTCGAGTTGGCCAGTCCCCAAGAGTAAATCATCTTTATTTGAGATTCCTACCTGACTTACATATCTATTATCTCCAAGTACCATGAGAAAGGTTTGAAACCTATTACATTTGACGATCCATAGCTTATGCTCAAAAGAGCACTTAGTCCTTTACACTTATTCATCTCTTGGCCCAAGCTCACTTCGCGCAGAGACCACGCGAAGCAGCTCTGATACCAAATGTGATGGCCCCACCCCCTCCTAAGGCGAACCAAAGGGTCGGCGGAGCACTTGCCCAACTCTCGCCAGGACTACGGATCAATATTTCATAAACCTTACCAAACGGTCCAAGGAACTTTGGGAAAACGAATCATTGAAAAGCGCAAAGGACCGCGGCCAAGTCAAAATCCGACCAAATTTTTTTTCTTCCTCGTTCAAGGTTCACTCGATTTCCCTAATGGATGCAAGAAAGTTCACATAACCATAGAAACGTACAATCTCATACGCTTGAAACCCTTGATTAAACACTTATATACATATATACATCCGAGTCTTTAACAAGTTAACTTGAAATACAAGCCATAGTAACTATACGTAAACAAAATTACAATTAGGGTTTTGGTTATGGAGAAGCATAATCAAAAGAATGTCTACAACAGCTCGACTCTTTCTTCAAAAAATCATAGCTCTCAAAATATTGAACCCTATATGGAAAACAAAGATAACGGGGTGAGCTTACGCTCACTGAGTTACCACAAGTATAAGTAGTCAAGAACCATGGCATTTGACTTTCAAGGAATATATACACAACATATAAGGAAATGAACAAACACCTCAAATAGAAAGGATACAGATGGCTCTCAGGAGCCAAAATTTCCATTGCAACACTTGATCCCAACTCGTTGACGCTCCGTCAACGTTCGAAGAAACAAACATGACCGCAGACCCCACTTGACACCAAATTCCGTCCACCGAACATACCTATTGTCAGGCTCGAGCACCACACACAGAACAGAGGTGGTAATACTCAAGTATACCTAGAATCCAGAGTCTCCAATACCCAAAGATTTCCCAGAAATAGACTACCATGGCTCGTTATCTAATAGACCAGGCCTTTACCGGCTCGACTCGAGTAACTAGCCACAGGATTTGAACTTAGAGGTCACAGAAGGGTCGTTAGATACAAGCCTCCAAACGATGTCAGTACAGACTCAGATACAGATAATAGATTCAAATTCACATAGTAAACGATCACATAGGCAGGAGATCGAGTGTGATAAAGTACACCCTCGTCTCATTCAAAATAAACAGAGTTCATAGTCATTCAAGTCACAGATTTCAAGTACAAATAAATCAGTTAAGCAACAAATAAGGGGAGTGGTACACTCACCAGTTCAAGCAAAGATAACTTCAAAAGTTTTCTCCCAAAGGATGGCTTTAATCGCCATCATGTCCTAACAACAACCAAGGTAAAACAATTATGGTTCCCCAAACCCAGGAACGGAATGCACAGATGAGGCTCGACTACAAGTCGTGTGCCTAGTCAACTTAACTACTAGGGCAAAGAAGTAACAATATGGCGTTGGAGTAAAAAGGTAGCAGTTGGTCTTAAAAACATTAACAACCCTAAAGCTTTCGCTCAAGTCGCGAGTACATTCAACTAGCCCACGAGTGAAAATTTGGGCAACACGCCCTTTGTATTTACCTATTTTTCAGTCATTTATGGCTTCATTATATTTCTCAATTCAGCCCCAAAATCACACATAAATAATCTTACCAAAATAGCCTTTCACTAGGCTCAATTGCATTCAATTACAAAACAATGCTAGCAATGCGACCGGAACTATTGTTCAAGACAAATAACAAAATAACAGGTTTGACATCTTTTGGCATTTCGGTCATAGCTGAAGACACGCATATTGGATTAGGGACCACATTATACCGTTTTGAAGCTAAGACAAGGAACTACATTTCTTATGAAGACATAAACATCCAATTCATGCATTTTCAATATCAAAATAGGACATTTCAGAGGAAAACAGAAAACTGTCCGGAAAACAGTACATTTTGAAGTCAAGGGTATTTTTATCATTTCACATGCTACAGTTCCCTTATTGATCTGAAATTTTGAAGACCATTATTTAACACCATTTCCTACAACTTTCATGTTTTAATCTAAGCCTGATTCGACCTCTAACATGCACGAATTAAACAGGTCAGAATAGAACAACTTAGTTTCAAATTTCTGGAATTTGGACTTTTACTCTAGAAATTCATATCTAACAAGTACTCTATCATCAAAACCATCAATGATATGAACGGCACAAACCATGTGATACAACCCGTACAAAAAGGCTTGGATCTAGAAGGTAGA
The DNA here is from genome assembly GCF_036785885.1 of Coffea arabica. Lineage (NCBI taxonomy): Eukaryota > Viridiplantae > Streptophyta > Magnoliopsida > Gentianales > Rubiaceae > Coffea > Coffea arabica. The sequence goes on from NC_092326.1 coordinate 19,338,571, forward strand.
GACTCACATTAAAGACGACGAACGCAGCGGATCACCTAAACTCGTTGATCACGTGGTCAACGAACCTCGGTATTTGTAGAAGACGCCACAATCTAGCGCGGTCCTAAATTGATAAGTCGATTGAATACCCAAGATATAGATCTAAGATATTCAAGGTGCTTCAATGAAGCTCTTGAGAGAACTCTCAATTGTAATTTTATTAATCGTCAAAAACTGAATGTAAACAACGACTTAAGGCTATTTGTAGCCGTACGTAACAGCTCAGCGTAGGGACTACAAAGGTGGCCCACATGGCCTAGCCTATGGCCAAAGACTAACAACTACTAAGGTCCAACCCATAGGCGTGTTGGATCTCTTTATTACATTCTACTAACTAATAATGGACCATGGGCCCGTGCCCGAATCTTGGGTAGCTAATCCTCTTGAATGGCCACGAGTAAGATGACATATCTAGCTTCGTTGAGGCCCTCAATAGCATTTGGCTCTCCACTGGACGCTCGGGCTGCACGAACCAATATTTGTAGTACTTCATTCAATCTCTTCGCGCGGGCTCATGTCATGGGCCCCAATGGCACCTTCACTTGCTCCACTTGGATAGTCCTCTCGACCTCCTCATCATTCCCCTCCTCTTGCGAAAGATTTGTCCTCAAATCGACCTCATCCTCTGTAAGATAGTGATTTAGGTCAGCAACATTAAAGATAGCCGAGACATGATACTCACCTGGGAGATCGAGCTTGTAGGCATTGTCATTGATGCGTGCCACAACTTGGAATGGTCCATCTCCACGAGGTAGCAACTTGTTGCGACGCTGGACAGGGAAACACTCTTTGCGCAAGTGTAACCAGACCCAGTTACCTGGTTCAAATATTACGTGACGCCGATCCTTGTTGGCATGCTTGAGGTACTGCTGGGTGCGTGCATCAATGTTGGCTCTCACCTGCTGGTGTAAATCCTGGACAAACTCAGCCTTTTTCTTGCCATCAAAGTTAGTACGCTCAGACAATGGCAAAGGTATCAAATCCAAGGAAGTCAAAGGGTTAAAACCGTAAACAATTTCAAATGGTGAAAACTGAGTAGCACTGTGAACTGTACGGTTATAAGCAAACTCAACATGTGGTAGATACTCCTCCCAAGTTTTGAGGTTCTTTTTAATGATGGCCCTAAGTAATGTAGACAATGTACGATTAACGACCTCTGTTTGGCCATTGGTCTGGGGGTGACTGGATGTAGAAAATAGCAACTTAGTTCCCAACTTCCCCCACAAGGTCTTCCAGAAGTAAGAGAGAAACTTCACATCTCTATCAGACACAATGGTCCTAGGTACACCATGCAAACGGACAACTTCCTTAAAGAAGAGATCAGCTATGTGAGTAGCATCGTCGGTCTTATGACATGGGATAAAATGGGCCATTTTAGAAAATCGGTCAACAATGACAAAAATACTATCATGACCTCTTTTACTCCTAGGGAGACCAAACACAAAATCCATCGAAATGTCAACCCAAGGTTCTGAAGGGATAGGGAGAGGTGTATACAAACCAAAGGGTTGGAGCTTGGACTTGGCACGGTGACAGGTGATACAGCGTGACACCACTCGCTCCACGTCCCGTCTCATGCGTGGCCAATAGAAGTGTTCCTGTAACGCACTCAAAGTTTTGGTGACACCAAAGTGTCCCATCAAACCACCTCCGTGAGCCTCACGGGTTAGTAACTCATGAATAGAACATGATGGGATGCATAATTTGTCATGACAATACAGAAATCCATCATGGATGAAGAACTTTCCCTGACCCGACTTAACACAAGATGCATAGATAGCAGAAAAATCTGAGTAAGTATCATAAAGGTCCTTGATAAGATCAAATCCAAGAAGTTTAGCATCAAGTAAAGCAGTCAAGGCATACCTCCTGGACAGTGCATCGGCAATGACATTGGTCTTGCCAGCTTTGTATTTGATCACATAGGGGAAGGACTCCACAAAATTGACCCACCAGATGTGTCTCTTGTTCAACTTTTGTTGAGACTTGAGGTGCTTTAATGCCTCGTGGTCAATGTGGATGACAAATTCCTTGGGCCTCAGATAGTGCTGCCATGTCTCCAGTGCACGAATCAAAGCATAGAGCTCCTTGTCATAGGTGGAGTAGTTCAAGGCGGCACCATTTAACTTCTCGCTAAAGTACGCTATCGGTCTTCCCTCTTGGATCAGCACGGCTCCAATTCCTACACCAGAAGCATCACACTCAACCTCAAAAGCTTTATCAAAACTAGGTAAGGACAATACGAGTGCGTGTGTGAGCTTGTGTTTAAGGAGTTGGAACGCCTCCTCCTGAGCTTCCCCCCATTCGAACTTCACATCCTTCTTGATAATGGCAGTAAGAGGGGCAGTTATAGTGCTGAAATCCTTCACGAACCGGCGATAGAAGCTCGCAAGGCCATGGAAACTCCGAACTTCACTCATGGTCTTGGGTACGGGCCACTCATTGATGGCTTGGACTTTGCTCTCGTCCACTCTAATGCCACTTGTGACAGCCCCACTTTCCCCTAAGGCGAACCAAAGGGGTGAGCGGACTGCCTGCCCAGCTCTCGCCAGGACTAACGATGCAGACCAGAACTATCTATAGTGATCCGGAACTTACAAACGAGCGTAAACAAGTCAAAATGGTAAAACAACCCAAAATAAAAAATGAAATCCGGAGTCGGCCATGAATAGTAACCGACCCGTCAGAACCCAACCGAAATAGCTAACAAACATTCACATCTGAACCTTAGCGTTTACAAATCAAAATGACATACAAAAGTTTTCAAAAGTTAATATATACACATGGTTTGCCAAATTAAAAGAGAAAACGCCCCCAAAAGTACACTTAGGGTTTTAATACATGAGCTATACAAAAGATATGTTCAACTAGCTCAATTTGGCAGCCATTTGTCAAATCCAGACCAAAAGGGGTTATTTTCCTGTAAGGAAAACAAAAGGAGCAGAAAGGGGTGAGCTTGCGCTCAATGAGGTACCAAACATATAGCAGAAAAATCATGGCATTTCACATTTTACAAAATCAGATACACATGCTAGATGTAAAGCAAAGGAACCAAGGATTCAAATCAGAAGGATACGGGTGGCTCTCAGGAGCCAAATTTCCAGCGCCGTACTTGATCCAAATCGGTTGACTCTCCGTCAACGTATATAGAACCAATGCGTCCGTAGACCCCTCTTTACACCGAATTCCGTCCACCAAACACCCCTTTACCGGGCCCGCTCACCGTAACCGAACAGAAATGGTAATACTCGAGTATACCTGGAATCAAGGGTCTCAATACCCAAAATCCCCGAACAGACTACCGTGGTTCGTTATCTAATCGTCCAGGCCCTTGCCGGCCCGACTCGAATAACTTAGCCACAGGATTGAGCTCATAGGTCATAGAAATCCGAACAGATGCAGACACAGATAACAGATTCAGATAGGCACTCAAAATTGGCATATGGACAGACAAGAGAACGAGTGTGATAAAGTACACCCTCGTCTCCAACAATTAAACAGATTGCAGAGCAAAAATCAAGTTAAACAGCAATGGAGGGGAGTGGTACACTCACCGGCTCAACTTCAAAAGTTTTCACTTCAGATTGGCCTTAATCGCCAAGAAACCCTAAAATAATCAAAATAAACCAATTGAAGGTTTTACTTCCAGAATCGAGTAAACAGAATGCACATGTGAGGCTCGACTACTAGTCGTATGCCTCGCCAAATAATTACTAATGCAAGGGTGCAAAACATGATTTTCTTGGAAACGAAAAGGTAGCATGAAGACCTAGGCGCAAACAACCCAAAAGCCTTTCATTCTACCAAAAGGCAAACCCAACTTAAAGGAACCAAACGGCCTAGAAAATCGGGCAGCACTTCCCCTAAATTTCTTACTTTTCCAGCCATTAAGGCTTCATTCTATCCTCAAATCAGTCCCAACATCTCACACAAAATTCATCTCATTTCCCAAAAGCCGTTCACTAGGCTCAAAGTGGTACAAGTACAAAAGTTAACTAGGAAACAACCGAAATGAAAGCAAGCCCTAAAAGAGACTCGATAACGAGTCATAAACCAATGCCAACCACAACCCCAATAAGGTTTCATATGCATATATAAGCATCATAGGTAACCAGAAATTAAGAAATGGCTTTAACTTAGGCCTTAACAAAAAAACGTATTTGACCTCATAATGCGGTAATGACATCACTTTCACTACGGTTATCGGATGGGGGTGCAAGACCCACCGTTTCGAAGCTATGAAACAGGGCTACAACAATGCAGAAGGTCACTCAATCCAGTTCCTGGCCCAACTAGGTCAAAAATGCCAAACACTAAACCAGAATCACCAAAACAGGTTTGCAAAACACAAAAAACTGTAATCGGTATATCTCAGTCCATACAAGTCCAAATGCCAAAATTCCAAAGGCATAAGTTAGCTAAGACATCCAGCTATATTTCATCAGAAGACACCAACTTCAAAATCCAAACCAATTCCAGTCAAAAGGGCCAATTACTATCGCAGTTTTCGCATTCTGATCAAAACAGAACAGCTACAGTAAAAACGGCATAACTCATTCTACACTCATCCAAATGACCTGAAATTTTACAGGTACCTCAAACACATCAATACCTACAACTTTCATGTTTTGAGCAAAGTCTAATTCAGCCTCTAACCCAGTGATCAAAAACCGGACAGAATTGGGATTTTATGAACCCTAACTTTCCATTTTTCACACCAAATCCAAAATTGATTGCATTTAACCACAATTCACACTTACTAGAGTCATTTCCAACCATTACAATTCATCATACAAGCCCCCAACATCAAGATCATATTAAACCAGAAAAATTCCCAATAAAATAAAAACTTCACCAAAACAAGCCAAATCAAGAGATAAATCACATATTCCAACACTCAAGCCACTTCTAAGCATAATATATCCATCATTAGGTGTAGTAGGGTGTTCAAGCATAACTTACCAAGAAACAAGAGATGTAGAGAGGTGTTGGACACTTAGCTCTTCAAACAAACTTCATTACAACCCTTACTAGCACTAGAAGATAGGATTTTATGGAGTAGAAACTAGTTTAAGTAATTTTCTTGGAAGATTTGAGCTATATGGAGGCTAGAATTTGGAAGAGTTTTCCTTCTTTTGAGCTTCAAGGTGGCCGGCCAAGAGGGAAGGGAGAAGAGTGAATTTTTTTGTAATTTTTGAGATATTTAACTCAAGTGGTAAAAGTCAAAAAAATTGTCAAAAGGTGAATAGTGTTTCTTAAGTCACAACCAACCATATTGTGACACTTGTCACACTCATTAATGCATTCTTATCTTTCTTTTTCCCTCTCACATCAATCACTTCACACATTCTACTTATCTCTTAACACCCGATAAATTTCACACAGTATCCGAAACTTAACCTTATTGGCCGAATTTTTCCGAACTTTTAACACTAGTGGGTCCCACGTCCACTATTTACTCTTAATTTTCTAAAATTTCTCCAATGCTAGGAAAATCATCTTAAAACTATAATTGCTCATAAAATCCACTAAGAAAATATTTCTAAGCCAGAAAATGCAGAAAACATGCAATTAAGGGGAAATAAACCCTAGGAAAATAATTAGGGTTTTACGGGTTCTCACACCTTGTGCACTAACCTTATAACCAAGGAAAATAAGCTCATTAGTGCAGAAAGTACATTTGCCAAGGTTGGCAAATAACCTCTCCCGACGCAAAACCTCAAGGACAGCTCGTACATGTGCTACATGTTCCTCAGGACTCTTGTTGTAGATCAGAATGTCATCAAAATAAATAACAACAAATTTACCTAAGAAAGGACGAAGCACATGATTCATAAGACGCATAAATGTACTAGGAGCGTTAGTCAAACCAAACGGCATAACTAACCATTCATACAGACCATACTTAGTCTTGAAGGCCGTCTTCCACTCGTCCCCTTCCTTCATTCGAATTTGATGGTAGCCACTCTTAAGATTGATCTTGGTGAATATGACTGCACCATACAATTCGTCAAACAAATCATCTAAACGAGGTATAGGGTGACGATACTTAACTATGATAGCATTGACGGCGACAATCCATACACATCCTCCAAGTTCCCTCTTTCTTTGGAACGAGGATGACGGGAACTGCACATGGGCTCATGCTCTCTTGAGCCCAACCTTTCTCTAAGAGTTCATCCATTTGATTCTGGATCTCCTTAGTCTCTTCAGAACCCATCTTGTAGGCCGGCCGGTTTGGCAAGGATGCTCCAGGGACGAAGTCTATCTGGTGCTCGATCCCTCTGAGTGGGGGTAGCCCACTCGGAATCTCGTCTGTAAAAACGTTCTCAAATTCCTGCAACAATGAAGAGATTTCAGGAGGTAAGTCAGTGAGTGCCTCATGAGAGAGTAGAATCACTTCCTTGCAGTATAAGACATAAACAATTTGCTTGGATAAAAGTAACTTGCGAACTTCCATGTTCTTTGCAAGCAAGGTTGGACGCTTGTCCAGTGTCCCAGAAGTACTAGGTGTAGATGTCCTCGCGGCTGGTGCTTTAATGATTGCTTTAGAGTCATTGGATTTCTTGGCCAACTCTCGCTCATGCTCCTGTTGCAACCGCAGTTGGTCTTCATGCACCTGCTGAGGTGTGAGAGGGACTAGCGTCATCTTCTTGTTGTGGTGCAAGAAGGAGTATTTGTTGGTAAAGCCATCATGCATAGTCTTCTTGTCATATTGCCACGGCCGTCCCAACAAAATGTGAGAAGCTTGCATTGGGACGACGTCGCAAAGGATCTCGTCCTCATACTTCCCAATCCGAAAAGGCACTACCACTTGCTTGGTGACCTTGATATCGCCACTCTCATTGAGCTATTGCAAGCGGTATGGGCTAGGGTGCCTTAATGTGGGCAAGGAAAGATGATCCACCATGAGAGTGCTTGCCACATTTGTACAACTACCCACGTCGATGATGAGGCTACATACCCTATCCTTGACATGACATCTTATGTAGAAGATGTTATCACGTTGGGCCTCATCCACCTTCTTGATTTGGGTTGCAAGAGCCCGACGGGCTACTAGAGCAACACCCACTTGCTCAGTAGTGGCCTCAACCTCCACCTCGGAATCTTCACCTTCATCGATCAATGGAGGCATCTCGGCAAATTCATCCTCATCGTCAGATACGACATCTCCGCTCGGTAGGACAATCATGGTACGCCTATTAGGACATTGAGAAGCAATGTGCCCAAATCCTTGGCATTTGAAGCATTTGTCGCGGCTTCGTGGCTTGGAAGAGTCGAATGAAGGCCTTGGAGTTGCCTTTGGGGCTGGCTTAGGTGTCTCGGTCTTAGGAGTAAACTTGGACGCCCCTGGACTAGGCCGTTCCCGCTCGAAGGTCGGATTGCCCCTCCACACAGGCGTGGCCAAGAAGCTAGGGTTACGAGGGTTACCCCTCCTCTTAAGCCTTCTCTCGATCTTGGATGCCTTGTCAATCAACTCAGGCATGTCCACGTAGTTTTACAACTCCACTAATTCGGCGATTTTAGGTCTCAAGCCATTAAGGAATCTCGCCATAGTTGCCTCTCTATCCTCCACAATATCTGCTCGGAGCATGGTGATCTCCATCTCCTTGTAGTAGTCCTCCACACTACGGCTTCCTTGAACTAATGTCTGGAGCCTCTGATATAGATCACGGTAGTAGTGGCTGGGTACGAACAGTTTCCTCATGGTGGTTCGTAGCTCCTCCCATGTGCTAATTTTCCGTTCTCTATTGCGGCGCCTGCTAGTGCGCTCCTGCTCCCACCAGCCAATAGCGTAATCGGTGAATTCGAGGGTTGCCAGTTTGACTTTTTGTTCATCTGTGTAGTCCTGGCACTCAAACGCCATCTCGATTCGCTGCTCCCATTCAAGGTAAGCCTCTGGATTAGACTTGCCTTGGAATGAGGGATCTTGATTTTGACCCCCTTGAGTCCATCATCGGTTTTCCGGTAGTCCTGCTTGGGTCGACGGATGAAGTCATCTTCCTCGCTATTAGAAGCTAGCTCCTCGCGAGGTGGCACATCCCGACGGCTGGCGTTGGTCCGTGCTTGCGAGAGCTCTAAGCGGTCCATTCTTTGGTGTAGGGATTCCATGGACTCCCGAAGCATGCGTTGGACTTCACTTAGCAATGCCTGGTTGTTTGACTTGGGGTCAAACTTGGAGGCCTCACTCCCACCGGACATGATGTAGTAGACTTGCAAAGAGTTAGTAGCAAAGCAGATATAGAAATAGATATCGCACTCACTCCCTCACGTGTATGCACTCAACCCTCGTGTATGGCCCTCAAATAGCACTCGACTAAGCTCACCAAAGCTCTCAAAAGCTCTTGATAGCTTACCCTGAAGAAATTAGAAATCCTCCCAGGTAAACAATTCAACTTCCAATGCCTGGAGCACATAAATGTGGCAATCCTTAATGGAATAGAAATGAGTGACTCGAGGAATAATTTAAAGACACGACTCAAAGGAAAGGAAACACGGACGACTAAGACACAACCTAAAAAGAACAGAAGGAAAAAAAAAAGAAAAAAAATACTACTTTTTTCACTTTTTTTTTTGAGAAACCGCAGGCTGCCTTGCTTGTTAATAGGTTCGAATGGCAACTAAGGGAAGGAACAAGGTGGCGGGTAACTCCCTGTAATGTAGGATAATGGCCGAAAGAAAAGGGAAAGGAAAAAGGATAAGGGAACTCCTAAAATGTAGGAGTAAGTAAAGGCTGCAATATAGAAGAAAATGTGGCTAAAATGTAGGAAAAGAATCCCTAAAAATCAGGCACAAGGTGGCGGTGTTGGCAAGTGTAATGTGAGTAGTTAAAGAAAAACCCTAAAAACTAGGTAAGAGGGGCGGCTACACAGTAGGAAAAAGGGGAGAAAATTTAGGCAATTGATTTTCTTTTTTTTTTTGGAAACTTTCAAGATTAGGAAACCTCAAGGTTAGGAAACCAATGTGGTTTTGGACACCCAATCAAAGGTCACGGTTGCCCTAGGTTATTGATATCCCAAGGCCATGACTTTTACCCACAAGACAACAATCAAGGGCTGCCAAATCTGATCTCAAGCAATTGACACTTCGGCTCCCTCAACACGAACAACGATCAATGGAAAAACAAAGTGATTTGACTAACCCTTCTCAGGCTCCCCCCCCAACGGGTTGCCCAAGATTTTCCCACAAGATTCACTCCAAAACCAAGGAAACCTTTCACCACAGCAAAGGAATACAAGAAACTTTTTAAACGAAGAGTGAAACAAGTTCCCACGACTCAAAGTGTTCAAGAATTCCAAGAAGTAGTGGACCAAAACTTTTAAATTTGTTTGTTATGCTTTGTAGTTTTCGGCTCCACTATGTAACCTCAAAGTAATGGCAATAAAATCTGGAATTTCTTTGTTTTGGGCGCACCAATTTTGTTTGCTGGATATGTATTTTTTTTTTGGCTTGGCCGCACAACACTTTGCTTGCTGTTTTTTTTTCGATAACAACTAAGCAAAATAATAGGCGGCTGGGGTTGTCTCCTTTTGGAACTTGGCTGGCCGTACTTAATTGTGCTTGGCCGACAAAGGAAACAATTCAGTTGTGATGCACGACAAAAACAATCCAATCAGTTTTCATGCACTTGCGGTTTCCAAGCTCACGGATTGCAAGGTAACAAAACTGGACAGACCACAATGGAGACAAAGGAAAACAACCCAGTTTTCTTGCACGCCAACGGAAGCCACTCAGATTTCATTTAACTACCAATTTGTGTTATGGCCGACCAAGAAAGGCAACAAAACCAATCAGATTCAGCTAAGGGATTCGGCTCTTGACTCGGCCAAGGGAAATCCAAACAGGCCACGCACTTGCCAATTTTCTCCTCACACCAGGGGTTGTCTCCCAAAACACAAGACCTATGGTTTAGCTTCCCAACTACGGTTTACATCCCCCCAAACAGTCCACAAATCACGAGTTGCAAGGAAACAAAGTCTGGACAGCAAGGATAGGTACAGCAGGCGCTACTTCCTCTTTTTTTTTTTTACTCAAAGCTCTAAACCCTAATGACTCTCACGGACACACCACAAGTTGTGGCAGCCGCACACAACTGAAGACAAACCAACGAGGGATGCAAAACAGAATATTTCAATGCAAAACAAAAGGACACGATTGCAGACTGACTTGGACAGATTTGGGGTGCTTTGGACAGAATTTTTGACTCTCAAACACGACAACAACTTCAGGCTTATGCGGACAGATTGAAGTCAACAACAGGCAGAATTAAGCACGACACAAATAATGGAGCAACAAAAAAAAACAGAAATTCTGACTCCAAACAAGACAAAACAACGACGACAAAGCTTGGACAGATTTTTTTTTTGTGTGACTCCAACAAGACAGCAAACGACACCAAAAGAACAAAAACGACACAAAGGAAAAAAAAGGGATATACGTGATACCTTCAACTAGCTCTGATGCCAGCTGATACGAACGGCACCAACCATGTGATGCAACTCACGTTGAAGATGACGAACGCAGCGGATCACCTAAACCCATTGATCACGTGGTCAACGAACCTCGATATTTGTAGAAGATGCCACAATCTAGCGCGGTCCTAGATTGATAAGTCGATTGAATACCCAAGATATAGATCTAAGATATTCAAGGTGCTTCAATGAAGCTCTTGAGAGAACTCTCAATTGTAATTTTATTAATCGTCAAAAACTGAATGTAAACAACGACTTAAGACTATTTGTAGCCGTACGTTACAGCTCAGCGTAGGGACTACAAAGGTGGCCCACATGGCCTAGCCTATGGCCAAAGACTAACAACTACTAAGGTCCAACCCATAGGCGTGTTGGATCTCTTTATTACATTCCACTAACTGATAATGGACCATGGGCCCGTGCCCGAATCTTGGGTAGCTAATCCTCTTGAATGGCCGCGAGTAAGATGACATATCTAGCTTCGTTGAGGCCCTTAATAGCCTTTGGCTCTCCACTGGACGCTCGGGCTGCACGAACCAATATTTGTAGTGCTTCATTCAATCTCTTCGCGCGGGCTCGTGTCATGGGCTCCAATGGCACCTTCACTTGCTCCACTTGGATAGTCCTCTCGACCTCCTCATCAATCAATTACTAGCTCAATAAAATCAATTAATAGGTAGATAACCATGATCAAGGCTGAAAATGTAACCCTAGCTAATCATTCGACCATATTTGCACAACTCACTAATTAACCGTCATAACCCAAGATTAAGAGTTTCTATCCAAACTTTAGCAAGATTAAGAAGAGAAAAAGGATAGGCAGCCATAATACCTCACCAAGGATGCTTGTAAGAGAAAACCACAACCTTTCCTTCCAAAGCCTTAGCGCACAAAGCTTCCTAAGTTTCCAAGTGAGAGTTTAATCGGTTTAGTTTTTGGATTTTCACTCAAACAAGATGAATGCAAGGTGAAGTTGCTAGCTTTCCTTCCTCTCTTTTCTCTCTTCACTCATGGCTGAAATGTGTAGTAATGAAGGCTGAAATGAATCTCCAAGAAAGATAAGAAGGTAGGAATTGATTTGGGTCAAAGTTGGACAAATGTCACACTTTGATTGGAAGTCAAAATTTTCTTTTCTCTTGTTTTTTTAGTGCAAAATTTTGGCTGCATTGAGAAGATATTTAGGGCTGATTTTGTTTAATTAATAACAAGGAGATTAAGCTAATAAAGTAGTGGTCAAGTGATGTATTCAATCGGTAGCGAGCGGTACACGTCGGATCAAACCGATTTTCTTTAAATCGCGTGTACTAGGATTTTAACCTATAATTCACTGACTCATTATTATCACTTCTAATCACACACTTTTTCTTATTTAAAACTCACTCTTAACCACCAAATTTAGTACACATACCTCCACAATTAATCACACCACCAAAATACGTAAAAATCCTAATTTATCCGAACTATAAAACTAAGGGTAAAACTCTTAAATCTCTTATTCATTACAACTATTGAGGGAGTAAACAAGTAGTAAAACTATCATAAAGTAATTGAGTCAAAATAAAAGAGAATTTTAGTCAAATTTTTGTGTTTAGTAGAAGTAAGAAAGTCTTGGTCAAAAGCCACCATCCATTGGTTTCGCAACAAATGGCGCAGTAGGGTTTATTCTCATCCTTTTGGCTACCAATGATTAATTTACCTAGCTAAACTCTAATAATCCCTGAGCACCTTGTAAAAATAATATTCCTTAATACAACGTCACCTAGTCATCCAAATTTTATCGCACTAACGGGTCCCATGTCCAATATACACTACTAATGTCACATAGACGAACTTGTACCGGAAAAATGTCTTAACAACTTAATTCCCTTATAAAAAAATCTCTCAAAAATTAATATAACAAACAAAGATATAGAAATTGTATGCAAGAAAATAAAATAATGGCTAAAAAATAAAGAAATTTTCGGGTTGTCACAAAAAGTAGGAGGCTCGCTGTGGTTATATTGAACTAAGGTTGCAAATGATCCAAACCCTTAACATAAAAGTTTAGGGTTTGATTAGTCACGGTCTCAATGCAAATTCAAGTTGTACGAGTTCAAATTAAGCTCAACAATGGCTAAGATTTGGCCCAATTATTGGTTTCAGCCCAAGCATATAAATATTTAGCTCGATAAGGATTAAATATTTTTTTAGTAATTTTTTTGTTTTATATATATATTTTTAATCAAATATTCATTTTATTAATTCTTGATGTGGAGTACAGTTACGACAGCCAATATTCCCTTAATCAATAACTACAGAGTTCTCCTACAGAAGTTAGGGACCCTAATCTATCCAGCCATATGTCGCTGCGAACCAGTGTAGGCAGCGCTGCAAAGGAGTAAAAAAAGGATTCTCTTCCCAAATCTGCACCCATCTTAGCCAGCCTATTCGATGGTCTGTTTGCCTCCCTATAACAATGCGTAACGGATCGAAAGATACCCTTATACTGCAGCAAGTCTTCCACTTCAATCTGCAACCGCCAAGGGCATGCATGTTTTCCCGAGAGTATCTAAACCAGGCCAAGGGAATCTATCTCCGGATGCAGCCCCAAATATCCCCAAGCCACACACTATTTCACCCCATACGTCAAGGCCTTTAGCTCCGCATGTAAACTGTTGATAATGCCGAAGAAACATGAGAAGCCAAAAAGAAACCCCCCCTACGAGTCTCGCACTATGCCTTCTCCTCTAGTTAACCCTGGATTACCACGAGAGCACCCATCCGTGTTTAACTTATAGCCCTCACTCGGGGCCACCCATTTGACCGGCAATACGAGAACCCTTTTTGGCTGAGCTTCCAAGGATGAATACAGAGTCTCCCAAGAGTCATGGGACCACGATAGCGATGGAAATTGAACCTTTGGCAACTCTCTCAGCTGAGATAAGATCCAACTAGCCAATACCCCCCATCTGTTCCCCCCTTGCATCAGCACACTATTTCTCGCTCTCCATAATTCCCAGTAAATTATAGAAGGTAGAATGTGATACATAAAGGCCATATACCTATGCGACACCGGCCGTAACCACCACGGCATCACCATGTGCCGAACAAAGCTAATGCGAGAGGATTCCTCCTCTTGAATCTCAAAAACCTTCCACATCTGCCGGGCAGTCTCCTCTATGCAAAATACATGAGTTAGTTGTTCCTCTTCGGGGTTGGAGCAACAACAACATCTCGATGGTCCTTGAATTCCCAATCGTCTCAACTACTCCATCAGAGGCAGCCTACTAGACAGTAAACGAAGCATGAAGAATGAGACTGTTACCAGCAGCGACTTGTGCTAGGCACATGTGGTAACTAATGACACGTTGGATTGAGCTCAGACTAACGAAAAGGCCGAAGAAACCGAAAATTTCCCTTTGGAGATTAACATCCATACCATCCTATCCTCTCCTTGGAGCGTTGGTAGCATGGTACTCGTCGCACTCTGAACCATCTCGGCTCAAAAACTTTGTGTGAGCAACTGAACGTTCCATTCACCTCCAAAAACAAACTCTGCCACCTGCTGATCCTAGAAGATCTCCACCTTTTGACATAGTGCACCTGATCCTATCCAATTATCATGCCAGAAATCCATCGACCTTGTCCGAACAATCCAGCCAATCTTGTCCTCCGCTAAACCCTGGACCACACACAACCGCTTCCAAGTATAAGAGCTCCCTATCCTCTCCTCTGCAAGGCAAGGGTACCGTCCTTTACAATACTTAGAAGAAACAAAGGAAGCCCAAAGGGAACGTCCTTGCTTAAAATGCCACCAGAGTTTTATGGAGAAGGCATGCAAGACCTCAATTGGTTTCCAAGGCCTAACCTCCCCGACATAGATCTGCCCACTTTATCCATTGGAACCTTGTCCCAAACTCTGACGCACCCATAGGAAGGCAGCCATAATTTGCTCCAGGTCCCGCAATACTCTCTTGGGAGGCAACATTACCGCCAATAAATGAATCGACAAAAAGGATAGAACGCGTTTGAGCAGCACAATTCTTTCCCCAGGCGATAGAATTCACTATTTCCAAGATAAAATCTTGTTGAAAACACCCCTGCAAATCTCCACAAAGTACTTCTTCTTCCGTCTACCAATAAATAATGGACATCATAGGTATTTAACCGGAAAATGCTTTTTCTTAAACTCAAAAATAAAATGCTACAGTGCTGTTTTTTAAAAACAACCCCTAAAACAGCTAATCCAAACGGAGCCCTAGTTATTTGCTTGAATATTCTTCTGCGCTGCGGGGCCAGTCGGGAGTGCACTAAGAAACAACTCTTCTGCTTATTAACCTTTTGACCCGAAATTGCACAATAGTCCTCCAAGACTCTCATTACTAAGCACAGAGACGATTTCAAACAGCTAGTAAAGATTACCACATCATCTGCATAGGACAAATGTGTGACAATCCGGCAGCCAATCGAAACTTTATATGGGTGAAACTGGCGCTGCCCTACTAAAGCGTTCAAAGCCCTAGATAGGGCTTCTACTCCAATGACAAATAGTGATGGAGATAATGGGTCACCCTGCCTTAAACCACGTTTGGACCAGAAAAATCCCTACGGCACGCCATTTATCATTACCAAAAACCACACGTTGGATACCAATCGCTAAATAGCATCAATCCAGGCTTCCGAAAAAACCAAATTGCCTCAAACCTGCAAAAGAAAACACCATGAAACCCTATCATAGGCTTAAATCATGTCCAACTTGATCATCACATTTCCTCCTCGAGTCGACTTCCCTATATCTGTCACTATCTCCTGTGCCAACAAGAAATTATCCGCAATTTGCCATCCTTTAACAAATCCACTTTGTTGGGGGGGGATAAGAGCTAAGCTAAATGATCCGATAGGATGCATGAAATCATCTTATTGATAAAGTTGCACAAGCTTATCGGGCGATACTGCGTAAAGTCTTGCGAGCAATAAACTTTCGGAATCAAGACAATAGCAGTAGCGGTGATACTTCTTGGCAACTCTACCCCATAGAAGAAACTCAAGACAGATTTATAAACGTACTCAGCAACAAGATCCCCAACAAAAGTGAAGAACTTACCTGTGAACCCATCTAGACCCACTGCACCTTCTCCATTCATCGAGAAGACAACATTCTTTACCTCAACCAAAATGGGAATCTCCATCAAACAGTTGTTATCGTGATCAGTTACCAGTTTTGGTATAATGTCCAAAAACTCATATTAGGTAGGACTCGACTTAGATGTAAATAGGTTCTGAAAGATGGATATTGCCTTATCACAAATTTGCTCCTTTGACTCCACCCAAGCACCATTGGTATCATGAATCCTATGAATAACTGCCCTGCTCCTTCTCGCTGTCACCAACGCATGGAAATATTTTGAATTTCGATCACCATCATTCAATCACTTGGCCCTTGATTTCTGCCTCCAAAAACCCTCCTCAATGACCAATGTATTCCTAAGACATGCGTGTGCTTCATTTAAACCACGTAAGCTTGGTCTGATGAGTCATGCTCCTATGCAATTTCAGTCTCTATCACTGCTCTTTCAGCATCTCTAATAGCCTTAAAAATATCTCCAAAGAAATCCTTTCACCATCTCTTCAGAACCTGCTCGATTCTATGTAGCTTGGTAGCTAATATACATAGAGGAGATCCAAACATCTCACCAGCCCAACCTTCTCTAATGACATCCAACAACCTTGCTTTTGTGGTCCAGACATTTATGAACTGAAACGGCTTCGGCTTATTATCCAACCTCGATGAAGCCATCAACAAGAGTGGGGCATGATCTAAAGGATCTCTCACCAAGTGCTACACCAGAATATTATTTCTCATGTGTAGGGCATCCAAATTGAGAAGTAATCTATCGAGATGTTTCCATACTCGAGCCCATCCTTGCCTATTATTACACCATGTATAGTTTGTGCCAGAAAAACCAGCATCACACACCCCAGCCTCCAGCATGAACTGCAAAAAATCTGCCCCTTCATTCAAACAAAATGGCAACCCCTCATTAACTTTCACATTAAAGTCCCCAGCCAAAACCCAAGGGGTAGAGGACGGTCTATTCAACATCAAGTCTACCCACAACATCTCTCGCTCTTGCATGGTACACTTGGCATGAACAAAAGAGAAACAGATGGAAGATGAGAAAAGAGGGCATTGTACATGAAGTGATAAATGCTGACACGACTCTCCAACAGCAAAGCAAGAGAGAGATGATTTGTAGAAAACCCAAATGGTCTCCCATTGATTTGAAACTGTGAAATCCCACCTCTCCTTAGGGCGAGCCCTATGTTATCAGTGGAATGCCTGCCCAACTCTCGTCAGGACTCACGCACTCGTTCAAGTTTAATATAGGGCCACAACTTCTAAGGTTAAAAGTTATGATTACAATCTACCAACCAACAATAACAAAATTACACTTTAAGAATCACCAAAATCATACAAAAAGTATACTAGCTTTCCCCAAGTCGCTAGTCTAGAACTTCAGATCCACCTCCAAACCTGTTAAGAAAAACAAACTTAAAGGGATGAGCTAACGCTCAGTAAGACCAAGAAAACAAGCAAGCAAGCACGTAGAACCAATAAATTGAATAGCATGCTTAAAAGCAGCTTTAAACATGACATTTCATTTAAGTGCACAAGTAGCAATTAACACACAAGGAGGATATAGGAGCTCTCAGGAGCTATTCCCACGTCTCGATCAATTTGAGCTATCGAGATTGACCCTCCGTTAACCCATGTAGTAACACGACCGTAGTGCTCCACTTACTTCCTCCATCCAACATAACACCCACTCGGATCCGGAACCAAACATGTATAAAGTGGCAATACTATTCGAGTATGCCAAGCGAGATCTCAAAAGATCAACCTATAATATTTTTCAAGGTTTACCAAGCTTCTCGTTTTCAGAGCTAACAGAGAAATCTCGATTGCACCGGTGTGGGTGAACTTTCTGGAGTTACCGTTGCCGTTCTTTGGAAGGAACCCATTTCACAAACTGGCGTCGGTGCTGGGTTGCTTGCTGAAGGTAGACGCAGCCACGGGAGATCAGTGACGGCCGTTTGTGTTGGTGGAGGTCGACGTAGCCCAAGCACCTGTGAAGAGAATCTGGGTAAGGGACGAGAAGTACGGCTTCTGGCAGACGGTGGAGTATGAAAAGTGGCTGGTATTCTGCGCCTTCTGTGAGTGGTTTGGCCACGAACAGCACGAATGCTTTAAGAAAAATTCAGCTTTGAAACCCTTCAAGCCGCAATGTCATGACCTTCTGCCAAGTACTGGTGCGGGAGAAGATGGTGGAGAGGCGACGGAAACGCAGGCGACATCGACTGGAGCTGAGAAGGAAGAGAGACAGACATTTTTTACGCTGGACAGCGGGTAGATGGAGGCTTGTGAAGTCACACAGGCGGCTGGGCTGCTACAAGATGGGCTAGGCGCATCGTCTATGGCTGTGGATGGAGGGGAGGAGGCAGTCGCTAGGGTGTCGATGTGATTGAGAGTGCGGGGGAGCAGGGAAAGGGCCATGGATCTGAGGGGGCACGGTTGGCCGTGATAGCTGTGGCTAGAGTAGGAGGGGAGGCGGCACTCGCGAGGGGCCATGACGAGGTGCAGATGGAGGAGGCGGAGGAGCAGAGAGTTGGTCGTGTAGCTGGTGGTGCGTGGACAGCTGCTGGTCGTTTGCATGGATGGATGAATGAGCCTTAAGTGGATGGGATAGCAGTGGAGGAGGTAAACGAGCGAGGCCTAGACGCACTACTGCTGGACAAGACGGAGGGGCAGGGGCTGGTCATGAGATCATGGCATCATACGTTCAACTTTAGAATGCATTCAGGGTCCTTGTGGGGGTTGGTGAGGAGGTAGGGGAGCTGAGAGCTAGGCGATTGAGAGGAGCTCGCTCAGTGAGCCCATGACATGGAAAGACCACGATGGCACCGCTATTCCACGAGCTTCAGGCGATGCATGCATAGTTGACACGGAGATTGGAAGCCTCGGCAAGTTGTAGCAGTATGGGGGGATATCATTGTCACTGGATACATTAGATACGCAGCTGCTGCAATAAGTGGGCGACACAGGGGGGTTTGATGGAGTAGGCACGCCCCCGAAAACAGCTGCAATAGGTGGGGAAATTCGAAGGAGGTACGCACCACGGTCCAATGTTAGGTCCCATTAATTTCTTGGTTTGGAATATACGGGGTGCGTCCAAGATGGACTCACTCCGGTATTTAAAAAAGTTAAAATTTGATTTTAATATGAAGCTTCTAGTTTTGTTGGAACCTATGTCAGATGAAGGGCAGTTGGATTATATGAAATAGTTTATGGGTTGTACATTGGCCGCTTCCTTTGTGGACGGCAAGATCTAGGTTTTATGGGACCTTGCTCTCACTATATCATTCAACACATTTGCGGACCAGTTAGTGGACATGGAGTTAGCACTCCCACTGGTTCAATGTTTCTTTCGGTAACTTATTCTAGGTGTACGGGGGTGGCTCGGGGGCCTCTATGGGAGGCCATGGAGGGGCTAGCGTCGTCACGTCGAGGCCCCTGGATGTTGGCTGTGTGACGACCCCACTTCTCCCAAGGGCGAACCCAAGGGTATCGGCGGGCCGCCTGCCTAGCTCGCGCCAGGACTCGAAATTTAAAGCAATAAAACGAGATAGATCGAAAGAGCACTATATACAATATATACAATCCCAAAAGTTATATTTACATCTTCAAAAGTCTCGAGTCAAACCACTCTAATACACTATAACCACAACCAACAGAAGATAGACCCTAAGAAGGGTTCTTATACAAACCACCAAAACAAAAACAAACATTCTAACTGTTCAACTATTACAAGCCAATCGAACTATACTAGTGTACGAGCCAAAAGTCCCCGCGTCGGCCCCTGCTAAGGAAAACAAAAGGAAAGGGGTAAGCTATATGCTTAGTAAGTAAACAGGGGCAAAAGCATAAATTTCACGTAACAGTTACACAGTAAGAGTAAAGCAAAAGCAGAAAAGTAACATCACATAATAAGGATACAGGTGGCTCCAAAGCCAATTCATATGCCATGCGTGATCTCCTGCCGACACTCCGTCGACCACACTCAATGGTCCGTAGAACTTCACTTGTACACCCACCGACACCTTATCACCCTCACTGGCCAGTCACCTCACAAACTTGCCTGGGCGAACGAAATCACAAATTTGAGCTTGAGTCACAAGCTCGGGTCACAAACTTGGTCACCTTCTCGGTGAACCGGATTCACAAAATTGGTTCATAACATGAACCTACAAACTTGGTGACCTCAGACTAAGTTGGACTGACTTCGACCAAGCCCTAACCGGCTCGAATAGTCCATACAGGTCTTAGATCGGGCCCACGAGCTCACAAACTTCACAAAATTCACAAACTTTACTCGAAAGTCGCCCCGAGCCACAAGCTCAAGGGTTTTGGTTCCAAAAGGGTCATATACATATGCCAAGTACCATTATACATATGCCAAGTACCATTATACATTCAAATTAGGGTTTAGGTCGAGTGCGATAAAGTACACCCTCGCCTAAGTACCCTTTTCACATATCTCAAACACATAGCAAAGAAAACACACCAAACTGGCCTGAATACTTACCCAGACACTGAAATAGCAAAAGTACGAAGTCGGATCGAAATGAACAGCTAGTAGTGGGCCCCACCAGTTCCGCCTAGCTCACCACCGTCTGAAATAGAAGATTGTGTCACATAATATCGCAAACGGCTACTATCGTGCCCAAAACAAGCAAAACGGCAAAACGACACGCGCGCACGTAAATATGACGAACGGAAACGGAAACGGCCGTTAGCGGAAACGGCAGACTTGACACTCATTTCTAGTTCACTCATAAGTTGAGCTACGAATATCGGATTAAGGCGTATGAGATGCCATATCGAAGCTTAAAGGATGAACAACAACTGTTATGAAGACATCCAGAACTGAAACAGGAGGTTTCAGTCCCAAATGAACCAAACACAATCACTTACGAACTCTGGCCAATGCACAAATGGTCAGTTTTGAGTGCAAACTGTTTTCTATGCTACACGTGGTCAAAAGAGCTGAAAATTGGCAGTTAGATGGTTCATTCCAAATGGAACAACTTTCATGAAGGTCGGCAATCCAAATTCGGAACGGAAATTGGTCATCAGGACCAAAACAGATCTGACCAGAAAATGGTCATTTTCACGAGCAGGCCTTGTTGGCTCGGCTATATCTCAGGATATACTAATGCGTTTAACCTGAAAATTTACAGGAATATCCAGGACTTAAGGGGGTACAATGTTGAAGAAGGAAACTTTGTCCAATTTTGAATGTAACAAGGTCAAAAATGCAAGACACTATACCAGAATCGCAAAATAGGATCACAAACCGTATTTGACCTCAAAATGCGGTAATGGCACCAAATTCACTACGGTTATCGGATGGGGGTGTAAGACCCACAGTTTCGAAGCTAAGAAACAGGGCTACAACAATGTAGAAGGCCACTCAGTCAAAATCCTAGTACAACTAGGTCAAATATGCAAAATACGAAACCAGAATTACCAAAACAGGTTTGCAAATCACATAATACTGTAATGAGTCCAACTCAGTCTATACAAGTCCAAATGCGTTGATTCCAAAGGAATATGGTAGCTAAGACATTCCTCTATATTTCATCAGAAGACACCAACATCCAAATCCAAAGTAATTCCAGTCAAAATAGCCAAATACAAACGCAGTTCTGCCATCCTGATCAACCCAGAACAGCCACAGTAATATCGACATATCTCACTCTACACTAATCCAAATGACCTGAAACTTTACAGGTACCTCAAACACATCAATAGCTACAACTTTCAGGTTTTAAGAAAAGGAAAATTTGGCCTCTAACCATATGATCCAAAACCGGACAGAAAAGGGGGTTATGAAACCCTAACTTTTCACATTTCATTCCAAACCCAAAATTGGTTGCAATTTCCTATCAAACACACCTACTAGAGTCATTACCGCTCATTATCAACCATCATAAACAACCACAACACCATGATCACATTAAACCAGAAAATTCCTCAAAAAAATAAAAACTTCACCAATTTATTTCAAATCAAGAAATAAATCACACATTCCATCACTTTAGCCACCACTAAGCACAAATTAAACATCATTAGGTGTAGGAGGATGTTCAATCATCACTTACCTAGTATACAAGAGAAGAGGAGTTGTAGACCACCTTAGCTCTTCCAAAAACTTCACCAAACTCACCACTAACACCAAATGGAAAGGTTGTATGGAGTAGAAACTAGTTTAGGCAATTGGTTTGGATGATTTGAGCTACTGGAAAGCTTGAAGATTGAAGAGGTTTTTCCTTCTTTGTTAGAGAGAGAGGGCCGGCTATGGAGGAGAAGAAATGAGTGAATTTTTAGTGAATTTTGGAGATATTTACTCAATTTGGTCAAAAGTCAAAAGCATGAATAGTAAATCATAAGTCATGTCCAATGAGATGGTGACACTTGTCACCTCTTAAATGCATTCCTATCCCTTTCTTTTCCTCTCACATCAATCAAATTTCACTCTCTACTTATCTCTTAACACCCGATAAATTTCACACAGTATCCGGAATTTAACCTAATTGGCCGAATTTTTCTGAACTTTCCGCACTAGTGGGTCCCACGTCCGATATACGTTCTTATTTTCTCAAAATCTAACCGATACTAGAAAAATCATCTAAAAACTATATTTACTCATAAAAATTATCTGGGGAACTTTTCTAATAAAGAAAATGTGGAAAAAGGCGGGCGATAAATAAAACTCCACTTAAGCTTTCTAATATAGTAACACTAGAGGTTTGCTAATCATTCAAACTTACTAAACCTTTGTAATTAAAACAAATCCTATATTTACCTATGTCAAGGCACACACTAGAATACCGAATATAAATTATAGCTTGAACCTTATAATCATAATACGTAAACTAGGATTTTCAAGCTCAACCGAATTAGGGTTTCCTTCCTAGCCATAAAACCCTGATTTTTTCTATACCGAATATCAAATAACCCTAATATCGACTTACGAACGGACTGGGGCCTCACAGGCTGGGGATTTTAACATCATCTCGGCGGCCTCAGAGCGGCTTGGAGGGGCACTGCCAAATGCTAGGAACATGGAAGAGTTCAATCAAATGATTTTTAACTGTGGACTTGCCTTAGTAGATTTCGAGGGGGCGCAGTTTATATGGACGAATGGGACAATTTGGCAGCAATTGGATAGGGTATTGATGAATCGGGAATGGGTAGAGTTGTATGATGTCTCAAAGGTGTTGCACCTTGCTAGGGGAAGGTCGGATCATGCATCTCTCTTCATTAAGTGTGGGTTCGAGGGACAGAGGGCCTCGCCCTTCAAGTACCTCAATCTCTGGCCACGTCACGCTTCTTTCCATGGAGTTGTTGAGGGGGCATGGGGAACGGATGGGCCGGCACGCACAATGACGGAGTTCTACCGTAAATTGGTCACAGTTTGGGGTAAACTGAGGGCATGGAATAAGGACATATTTGGGCAAATTGGCACCAGGGTGGCGGATCTTGAGAAAACTTTGTGTACAGTAGAGCTGCGGTACGATATGGAGAGGACAGTGCCGACTAAAATTGCCTATCACGAGGCCAGGGCGGCATACATGAAGCAACTGGCAATTGAGTGTGAATTTTGGCGTCAGAAATCGAGAGTCAAGTGGATTCAAGCAGGGGACGCAAACACTTCTTTCTTTTATGCGACGGTTAGGCAAAGGCGGTCCGCTAACTATATTGCCAGGATACACTGTGCAACGGGGCAGTGGTTGTCATCTCCTGCCGATATCAAGCGCTCTGTCGTATCATTTTTTGAGACAATGTTTGTGACAGCCCCACCTTCCCCTAAGGCGAACCAAAGAGGTTAGCGGACTGCCTGCCCAGCTCTCGCCAGGACTAACGGTGCAGTATAGAGCGATCTTTCACGTTCCGGAACTTATAACGCGCGCAAATAAGGCAAAAGGGCAAAATAACCCAAAATAAAAGAAAATGAAATCCGGAGTCGGCCATGAATAGTAGCCGACTCGTCCGAACCCAACCAAACATCGAATTACATATACCACATAACATTTAGCCTTTACAAACCAAAAATGACATTTAAAAGTGATACAAAAGTCACTACATATATGGTTTGCCAAAACAAAAGTGAAAACGGCCCTAATGATACATTTAGGGTCCCATTTTATATACAATACAAAAGAGTCATTCATCTAGTTCATTCGGCAACCATTTATCAAAATTCATTCCAAAAGAGTCATATTCCTGTAAGGAAAACAACAGGAACGGGGTGAGCTAATTGCCCAGTGAGAATACAACTCAAGCAACCAAGTTCATGATACATCAAGCTTAACAGTCCAATTTACCAAAATAAATAAAGCCACACATTAATAATGAGGATAAAAGGATACGGGTGGCTCTCAAGAGACCTTTTCCTCGTTTGAATTCTTGATCAGGTCTCATCGACTCTCCGTCAATGTCTGAAAGGTAACCAACTGTAGACTCCTCTTAACTTCCATTCCCTTCCTCCTAACATTCCTCAACCGGGCCCGAAATCCAAACACTTGCATTGTGGTATTACTCGAGTAAACCGGAATCAAGAGTCTCTCATACTACAAGATTCCCTATGATGTTGCCCCAAGGCACATTAATTGGCACGACCAAGCCCTCGCCGGCTCGATTCAATCAATAACCAATGGGGTTGAGCTCATGGATAATATTTGAAGTCATGTATTTCATTTCATATAACATTTCATATAACTTTCCAATAACATGCGAAACAATAAGTGAAAGTGATAAAGTACACTCTCACTTGGATCAATCAACATTCAACATCTCAAGTACAAAGATCAAAGCCATGTAATAGCACATAAGTGAGTAGTACACTCACCAAGCTAGCACAATGTGGTTTCAAACACTTTAGTCAAAAGAACGTTGTGCACCACCGTCACGCCCTAAAAACATGCAAACAAATACAATGAGACTCGATAACGAGTCATAAACCAAGGCCAAACATGACCCCAATAAGGTTCCATAAACATTTACAAACAATAGAGGAAACCAGAAATTTCGGAAATGTAACTAGCATTGGCCCGGAAAAATACAGTTTTGACGTCATTTTACGGTAATAGCACAAATTCCACTACGAGTATCGGATGAGGGTGCAAGACCCACCATCTCGAAGCTAAAAGACAGGGCTACAACATCACCGAAGGTCACTCAACCCAGATTTGAGTGCAAACAGGTCAAAAATGCAAGATACTTCATCAACAATGTAAAACAGATTCACCAAAATGTATTCTAGCGGAAATATCATAACTCAGGCTCTACATGTCCAAATCCAGAAATTCCAAAACCAAATGAAATCTAAGAAATAGGGCTAAATTTCATCAGAAGGCCTCAACACTCAATTCGGAAGCAATTCCAGTCAAAACAACCCATTACAGTCGCAAATCCCAATTTCGGGTAAAACAAAATAGCAATAGTATTTTCGACTTATCTCACTCCACACAACTCTGATTGACCTGAAATTTTGTAGGAACCTTTAAAATGTCATTCCCTACAACTTTCATGTTTCGAGCTAAGGCCAATTCGGCCTCTATCTAGTACCTAAAAATTCGGACAGAATGTACCCTTAAGAACCCTAGATTTTCCAATTTTCTTCCAAAACAGAAATTGGTTGCAATTAATCACTTTTCCCACCTCCTTAACTCATTATAGATCATTTCCATACATCATAGATAGCCACACCATGATGCTTGAATTAAAACAGAAAATTCTCCAAAAATAATAAAAAGTCATCAATGCAACCACAAATCAAGAATTAATCCATAAACTTGCATCTTCTACTTCCACTAAGCATGATTTGAGCATCAATTAAAGAAGGAGGGTGGTTCTTCACAACTTACCTTTAAAACAAGAGAGAGAGAGCTATGGACCACCTTAACTTTCCAAATAACTTCACCAAGCACCTCAAAATCACTAAGTGGAGGAGTATTATGGAACAATTGGAAGATTAATCGGTTGATTTGAGAGATTGAGCAAGATTGGAGACCAAAATTGTGAAGAGTTTTCTTTCCTTTGAGCTTCAAGAAAGTCGGCCACCCTTGGAGGAATTTTGATGATTTTTGGGTCATTTTTGGTTATTTAAGTCAATGGTAAGAAAGTCTTAAGGTAGCCCAATCAAATGGTGACACTTGTCACCTTTAATTAAATGCTCACCTACCTTGTCTCCCTTATATCAATCCACTTAGCACTCTCTACTTATCTCTTAACACCCGATAAATTAATTCCAGTATTCAAAACTTAATCTAGTTGGCCGAATTTTTCCGGACTTTTCGCACTAGTGGGTCCCACGTCCGGTATCTGCTCTTAATTTCTCAAAATCTATTCGATACTAGAAAAATCATCTAAAAATTATATCTGCTCCTTAAATTTATCTAGAAAAATTTTCTAATCACGAAAATGCAGAAAACAAGTCATGAAAAATAATAAAACTTAGAAAAATGAAAATTACGGGTTCTCACAATGTTCACATCCAATAGGGATACTGATCGGTATCCTATATTGCCTTTCCCTCTTCCACAAGTATTAGTGGGGGACAACATGAGTCTTTTGGCTATGCCATTCATGGAGGAAGTTCGTGAAATGGTATTCTCGATCAGCCCGGATAGTGCCCCGGGTCCAGATGGGTTTGGGTCTGGCTTCTATCAGGCATGTTGGGGGATAATTAAGGATGAACTGGTGGTTGCTATACAAGACTATTTTAGGGGCAGGTAGGTGCCTAAATCGGTAACTAGTACATCAATTGTGCTAATACCGAAAATAGAAGGGGCATCACGATTGCAGGACTTTCGGCCAATTAGTTTATGCAACGTTAGCTCCAAAATCATATCAAAGATTGTGACCAATAGATTGAACAAGCTTCTGCCCCAGCTGGTCTCTCCTTGGCAGTCCAGCTTTGTCCCGGGATGCCAAATCATTGATAATATTCTTCTAGCGCATGAACATGCATAGGAGCTTGATCGCCGATTGGAAAGTCCGAACCTCATGTTAAAATTGGATATGAAAAAGGCGTATGATAGGGTGGAATGGTCGTTCTTGCTATTTATGCTTCGAGCATTTGGGTTCCAGGAGGAGGCGGTCAATCAAATCTTCTGCCTAGTGGCAAATAATTGGTTTTCTGTGCTCATCAATGGAGAACCAGCAGGTTTTTTAAGTCGACACGAGGGGTCAGACAGGGGGACCCAATTTCTCCGACATTATTCATGTTAGTGGCTGAATTTTTTGGGAGGGGGGTTCATAGCTTATTCCAACAGGGCCGACACAGATTTTTTCAGGCTGGAGGACCTAAGATGCCGTACTTGGCATTCGCGGACGATGTTATTGTGTTCACGAGATTGTCAAGGGATAACCTGGAGGCCAACGGAGATTTCTTCAAGCAATATCAGAAGTATTCGGGCCCAAAGATTAATGCAGCAAAAAACTGCTTTGTGTGTCCATCTAGGGTGTCTCAAGCGCAAGTGGACCTAGTTTCTCATATCCTAGGGTTTTCACGACATTTCTTGCCTCTAATATACCTGGGGGTTTCCATTACTCGAGGAAGATGTGCTTCTGCGCTCTTTGATGGGATTATTACAATGGTCCGAGCGAGAGTTTGTCATTGGAGTACAAGACTCCTCTCCTCAGGGGGTGAGTTGGTTCTGTTAAAGCACGTCTTGAATTCAATATCGATGTACCTCTTGCAGGTCCTAAAACCACCTAAGACGGTATTGATCACGCTAGGGCGAATATTGAACTCTTTCTTGTGGGATAAGGCAACTGACTCTAAGCGGATTCATTGGGCATCGTGGGAGAATTTGTGCTACCCCACAATGGAGAGGGGTTTGGGGTTCAGATCCTTGGAGGACATGGGTATGGCATTCTCCTACAAGCTATGGTGGAGGCTGTGACAAAGAGGCTCCATCTGGTCGGACTTTATATTCTCGAAATATATAGGGGACCAGCACCCACTCCAGGTCGAATTAACGCGCCCGACAGGGGCATGGAAACGCCATATGGGCGTCCGGGTGATGGCTGATGCTCACATTACATGAAGCCTGGGTTTGGGAATGGTGGATTTCTGGCTGGACACCTGGTGTGAACTTGGACCCTTACGTACCTTGCTGCTAGCGAGTAGTGACACGCCTCATTTTTTGGTGGTAGAATTCTTGGGACGGGATGGGTGGAATAGGGAACGCCTCCTGCAATGGCTCCCGAGCCACCTTGTGGATGTGATTGCGGAGGTTCCCTTCAACCTTGATGGGCAGGACCAAATCATATGGGCAGGGTCGAGTGCGGGGTACTTCTTACTCATCTCTGCATGGGAGATATGTCGGCGGCGCCGAGGGGTCTTCTCCATGCATAGTTTGGTTTGGAATAAGGGGGTGCCGCTGAAGATGTCTATATTTGCCTGGAAACTCTTGCATAACTTTGTCCTCTTAGATTCGGTCCTCCAACTGTGAGGACTACCCATAGTATCCAGATGCTCCTGTTGCCTAAAGGAGGAAGAGTCGGGTTCGGTGGCACAGGAGGTTTGGGGGCACTTTGGTACCATGTTTGGCATGCCACGGTTACCGCTTGATGAATTTCAGCTTCTATGGAGGAAGTGGGCCACATCGCGGCCTCACATCCCGCCACACCATATTCAATGTGTCCTTCCCATACTTGTATCATGGTTCCTCCGGCAGGGACGAAATAAGGCGCGGTTTGAGGGACAAGAGTTTTCGGCTCAAAGGGTTGTATAGGAGGTGGCTAATTTCGTTGAAGAATTGGGGCGAGCAAGGAAGCTTGAGAGGGCACAGTTCTATGGGGATCTGGATAGTGACTGGGTGAGTAGGGTAATCATGAGCACTCAAACACGGCAGGCAGTGGCGGTAACATGGGTGAGACCCCTTGTCCCTTGGTGCAAACTGAATACGGATGCTAGTGTAGTCAACGGGAGGGCTAGAGGAGGAGAGGTACTGCGAGACTCGAAAGGTAGACTGGTATTCGCCTTCTACAAGGAGTTTGGAGAGAAGAGCGTGTTGCAGGCTGAGGCGTTGGCAGTGTTGGAGGGGTTGAGTGTGACAGCCCCACTTTCCCCTAGGGCGAACCAAAGGGGTTAGCGGACTGCCTGCCCAACTCTCGCCAGGACTAACGATGCAGACCAGAACTATCTATAGCGATTCGGAACTTACAAACGAGCGTAAACAAGTCAAAATGGTAAAATAACCCAAAATAAAAAAAAATGAAATCCGGAGTCGGCCATGAATAGTAACCGACCCGTCAGAACCCAACCGAAATAGCTAACAAACATTCACATCTGAACTTTAGCAATTACAATCCAAAAGGACATACAAAAGTTTTCAAAAGTTGATACATATACACGGTTTGCCAAATCAGAAGAGAAAACGCCCCAAAAGTACACTTAGGGTTTTAATACATGAGCTATACAAAAGATATGTTCGACTAGCTCAGTTTGGCAGCCATTTGTCAAATCCAGACCAAAAGTGTTTATTTTCCTGTAAGGAAAACAAAAGGGACAGAAAGGGGTGAGCTTGCGCTCAATGAGGTACCAAACATATAGCAGAAAATCATGGCATTTCACATTTTACAAATCAGATACACATGCCAGATGTAAAGCAAAGGAACCAATGATTCAAATCAGAAGGATACGGGTGGCTCTCAGGAGCCAAATTTCCAGCGCAGTACTTGATCCAAATCGGTTGACTCTCCGTCAACGTATATAGAACCAAACGTCCGTAGACCCCTCTTTACACCGAATTCCGTCCACCAAACACCCCTTTACCGGGCCCGCTCACCGTAACCGAACAGAATTGGTAATACTCGAGTATACCCGGAATCAAGGGTCTCAATACCCAAAATCCCCGAACAGACTACCGTGGTTCGTTATCTAATCGTCCAGGCCCTTGCCGGCCCGACTCGAATAACTTAGCCACAGGATTGAGCTCATAGGTCATAGAAATCCGAACAGATGCAGACATAGATAACAGATTCAAATTTTTGCATAGTAAATTGGCATATGATCAGACTAGAGAACGAGTGTGATAAAGTACACCCTCGTCTCGAACAAATAAACAGATTGCAGAGCAAAATCAAGTTAAACAACAATGAAGGGGAGTGGTACACTCACCGGCTCAACTTCAAAAGTTTTCACTTCAGATTGGCCTTAATCGCCAAGAAACCCTAAAATAATCAAAATAAACCAATTGAAGGTTTTACTTCCAGAATCGAGTAAACAGAATGCACATGTGAGGCTCGACTACTAGTCGTATGCCTCGCCAAATAATTACTAATGCAAGGGTGCAAAACATGATTTTCTTGGAAACGAAAAGGTAGCATGAAGACCTAGGCGCAAACAACCCAAAAGCCTTTCATTCTACCAAAAGGCAAACCCAACTTAAAGGAACCAAACGGCCTAGAAAATCGGGCAGCACTTCCCCTAAATCTCTTACTTTTCCAGCCATTAAGGCTACATTCTATCCTCAAATCAGTCCCAACATCTCACACAAAATTCATCTCATTTCCCAAAAGCCGTTCGCTAGGCTCAACGTGGTACAAGTACAAAAGTTAACTAGGAAACAATCGAAATGAAAGCAAGCCCTAAAAGAGACTCGATAACGAGTCATAAACCAATGCCAACCACAACCCCAATAAGGTTTCATATGCATAAATGAGCATAATAGCAAACCAGAAATTAGAAAATGGCCTTAGTCTTGGCCCCAAATAGAAAACTGTTTTGCCCTTATTATGCGGTAATGGTGTAAAATTCTCTACGGTTATCGGATGGGGGTGCAAGAACCACCGTTTCGAAGCTATGAAACAGGGCTACAACAATGTAGAAGGTCACTCAATCCAGTTCCTGGCCCAACTAGGTCAAAAATACGAAATACTATACCAGAATTCCCAAAACAGGTTTGCAAAACACAGAAAACTGTAATCGGTATATCTCAGTCCATACAAGTCCAAATGCCGAAATTCCAAAGGCATAAGTTAGCTAAGACATCCAGCTACATTTCATCAGAAGACACCAACTGCAAAATGCAAACCAAAACCAGTCAAAATGGCCAATTACTATCGCAGTTTTCGCATTCTGATCAAAGCAGAACAGCTACAGTAATTTCGTCATAACTCATTCTACATTAATTCAAATGACCTGAAATTTTGCAGGCATCTCAATCATATCAATACCTACAACTTTCATGTTTTGAGAAAAGTCAAATTCGGCCTCTAACCCTATGATCCAAAACCGGACAGAATTGGGATTTTATGAACCCTAACTTTCCATTTTTCACACCAAATCCAAAATTGATTGCATTTAACCACAATTCACACTCACTAGAGTCATTTCCAACCATTACAATTCATCATACAAGCCCCCAACATCAAGATCATATTAAACCAGAAAAATTCCCAATAAAATAAAAACTTCACCAAAACAAGCCAAATCAAGAGATAAATCACATTTTCAAACACTCAAGCCACTTCTAAGCATCATATAACCATTATTAGAGGTAGTAGGGTGTTCAAGCAACACTTACCAAGAAATCAAGAGAGAGAGGGATTGTGGACACCTTAGCTTCTCCAAAAAATTTCACCAAATCACTTACTAGCACCAACTAGAGGGAATTTATGGAGTAGAAACTAGTTTAAGTAATTTTCTTGGAAGATTTGAGCTAGTTTGAAGCTTGAAACTTGGAGAAGTTTTCTTCCTTTTCCTTGCAAGAGGTTCGGCCATGAGAGAGAGAAGAAATGGTGATTTTTGTGAAATTTTAAGATATTTAATCACTTGGTAAAAAAAGTCAAAAAGTGAATAGTGTCCAACCAATCAAATGGTGACACTTGTCACTTCATAAATGAATCTCTATCTCCTTTTTTCCCCCTCATACCAATCCAAATAACATCCTCTACTTATCTCTTAACACCCGATAAATTAACTCCAGTATCCAAAACTTAACCTTATTGGCCGAATTTTTCCGAACTTTTCGCACTAGTGGGTCCCACGTCCACTATTTACTCTTAATTTTCTAAAATTTCTCCAATGCTAGGAAAATCATCTTAAAACTATAATTGCTCATAAAATTCACTAAGAAAATATTTCTACGCCAGAAAATGCAGAAAACATGCAATTAAGGGGAAATAAACCCTAGGAAAATAATTAGGGTTTTACGGGTTCTCACATTGAGTCTATGCGCGGCAAGAGGACTGTGTGGGGTCCTGGTAGAGGTGGATTCAGCAGTTTTGGTATCGCTAGTCAAGTCATCGGCACTAGGAGGCTAGTCATATTCCAATGTGTTACGGAAGATATGTAGGCTTCTGGGTCAGGTGTCCGGTTCATTCGCACTTATCTTTCGAGAAGCAAATACGGTCGCGGATAAGATGACTGTGAGAACCCGTAAAACCCTAATTATTTTTCCTAGGGTTTTAGTTCCCTTAATTGCATAAATTTTGCATTTTCTGGTTTAGAAATATTTTTCTGGTAGATTTTATGCGTAATTATAGTTTTTAGTTGATTTTTTCTAGCATTGGTGAGTTTTAGAAAATTAAGAATGTATATTGGACGTGGGACCCACTAGTGCGAAAAGTTCGGAAAAATTCGGCCAATTAGGTTAAATTCCGGATACTGTGTAAAATTTATCGGGTGTTAATAGATAAGTAGAGTGTGTGAAATGATTGATGTGAGAGAAGAAAGAAAGGATAGGAATGCATTTAATGAGGTGACAAGTGTCACATTCTCATTGGTGGGACTTTAAGAATTACTATTCACTTTCTTGACTTTTTTGACCAAATGATTAAATATCTCAAAATTGCCCAAAAATCACCATTTTCTCCTCCATGTTGGCCGGCCCTCCTAGCTCAAGAAGGAAGGAAATTTCTTCAACTTTCAAGCTTCCATTTCACTCAATCTTCCAAGAACAAAAGCCTACACTAGGTTCCACTCCATAAAATCTTTCCTTCTAGTGCTAGTAAGTGTCTTAGTGAAGTTTGTTTGAAGGTCTAAGGTGGCCAACATCCCTCTCTCCCTTGATTTCTTGGTAAGTAATGCTTGAACACCCTACTACCTCTAATGATGCTTATTTTGTGCTTAATGGTGGCTTGAGTGATGGAATATGTGATTTATTTCTTTATTTGGAGTGATTTGGTGGAATTTTCCATTTTATGATGAATTTTCTGGTTTAATGTGAATGGGATGTTGTGGCCTTGTATGATGAATGGTAATGGTTTAAAATGACTCTAGTAGGTGTGAATTGTTGATAAATGCAATCAATTGTGGATTTGGATGGAAAAATGGAAAGTTAGGGTTCATAAATCCCTAATTCTGTCCGGTTTTGGATCATAGGGTTAGAGGCCGAATTGGACTTTGCTCAAAACATGAAAGTTGTAGGTATTGATGAGTTTGAGGTGCCTGTAAACTTTCAGGTCATTTGGCTTAGTGTAGAGTGAGTTATGTCGGAATTACTGTAGCTGTTCTGCTTTGGACAGAATGCGAAAACTGCGTTGGTATTTGGCTATTTTGGCTGGAATTGGTTTGGATTTTGAAGTTGGTGTCTTCTGATGAAATGTAGCTGGATGTCTTAGCTACCATATGCCCTTGGAATTTCGTCATTTGGACCTATATAGACTGAGTTATAGTAATTACAGTTTTGTGTGATTTGCAAACCTGTTTTGGTCATTCTGGTTTAGTATTTGGCATTTTTGACCTAGTTAAGCTAGGAACTGGATTGCGTTACCTTCTACATTGTTGTAGCCCTGTTTCATAGCTTCGAAACGGTGGGTCTTACACCCCCATCCGATAATCGTAGTGAAATTGACGCCATTACCGCAAAGTAAGGACAAAACAGTTTTATTTTCAGGGCCAAGGCTAAAGCCATTGTTTGAATTTCTGGTTTGCTATAATGCTTGTATATGCTTATGAAACCCTATTGGGGTTGTGATTGGCATTGCTTTATGACTCGTTATTGAGTCTCATTGTACTTGCTTATGTGTTCTAGGGCGTGACGGTGGTTCACGACATTCCCCTGACGGAAGTGCATGACATAGCACTTAATTGCTTAGTGAGTATACTACTCACTTACTTGTTATAATGTGGCTTTGTTCCATGTGTATTTGATGCCTTGAAAGCTTAATTGGTTATTGGAAGTGATTGAGGTGAGGGTGTACTTGACCGCCCTCACCCCTTGTAATTTCCTTCATGGCTATTTACTGTTTTACTGAAATACTGCAATTGTTATATGAGATACTGAATTCCATGCATGGAAACTGATTTGGTGTCGTTTGGACGAGTATCCAACGGCTTTACTGTATTACTGAGCTCAACCCCGTTCGGTAGTCAATTGGATCGAGTCGGCGAGGGCTTGGTCGTGAAAATTGTCATGCCACGGGGACTGTACTGGGGAACCTTGTAGTAATGAGACTTTTGGTTCCGGTATACTCGAGTATTACCAAAAGCTACTGAATTGGAGTGCGGGCCCGGTTGGGGTATGTTGGGTGGAAGGAATTGAAGTAAAGTGAGGTCTACGGTTTGGTACTCTTAACATTGACGGAGGGTCAATGAGGTTGGATCAAGATTGCAAGCGTGGAAATGGGCTCTTGAGAGCCGACCGTATCCTTTCACTGATTTGCTTTACTTCGAAATTGCATACTTGAATTGAATGGTTATGCTTATGTGATCTTAACTGTTATTGTGGTAGTTGCTCACTGGGCTTTAGCTCATTCCGTGTTATTTGTTTTCCTTACAGGGATATAATTACTTTTGGGACTGATTTGGATAGTCGATTGCCAAGTTGAGCTTGTGTAAATGGCTTTTGTTTAGCTTGTTGAATGAAACCCTATTGTGTATTGGGTTCATTTTCTTTGATTGGCAAACCGAGTATGTATATCCATGATAAATGGTTTTTGGCATGCCACTATGGTTGTAAAAGTTGAATTTCAATGTATCTATATGCTTGGTTGATGTTTAGATGGATTTCGGATCAAAACGCATTTCAAACGGAAAAGGAAAAATTTTGGCGCGAATGAACAGTACCAAATCCGGCCAGGAATCCGGCCAGAAACTGGCCGGATTGATGGCCGGATTGCCTGAGGAAAATTGGAGATCCGGCCAAATGCATTCGGCCTGATATCCGGCCAGACAATCCAGCCGGAATCTTGGCCGGATTGCGAGGGAAAATTGAAATTTTTGAGATTGCTCTCGGCCTTGTATCCGGTCGGATTCTGACGTGGCCGCTACTGTTCATCTTCGGCTTCGGTTTTTGTTTTTTTTTATTTTGTGATTTTGACTTGTTGGCGCGCTTTAGCATGTTTCGGAACGTAATAGATCGACGTAAACTGATCCGTAGTCCTGGCGAGAGCTGGGCAGGCAGTCCGCTAACCCCTTTGGTTCGCCTTAGGGGGAAGTGGGGCTGTTACAATGACTGCTCTGCAAGGGTTTTCGAATATGGTCTTTGACTCTATCTCTCTTCTTCCCCTGGACATCCGGGGCTGTTTGGCTTTGGATACTAGAGAATTTCCATCTGTGAGGCAAGTATACTATTAGTGGGTTGGGCTCTCCCAGCCTATTCTCAAGCTTTTCTATAACCTTTTCCCATTTCTGGGACTTTAATAAAAGTTTGTTTTTTAAAAAAAAAGTTAAATGAGAAAAGAAGTTCTCAAGTCACATATATCCAAAAAAAAAAAAAAACTTCTCGACCATGCCCTTGCCGGCTCGAGTTATAAGGTTAGGCAATGGGTTGGGACGTCCTCACAAGTATAAGGATCGATGAGACAATGCTCCAATTGACTTAGAGTCGATCATAGCACTAATCGAGATGAACGGTACCTCCCAGCCTAATAGGACGTGATACTTATAGCCACTCAGTGCTCACGATTTAAAACATGTTTATGTACAAGTACAATTCATATATATATTCATCTAACAAGTATCATATAATCAGGAGAGAGAGACAGAGAGGACGAGTGCAGTAAAGTACACTCTCGCCTCGGCAAATTCATGTATCATATAGAACTTATACAAATCTCAATTTAATCATATTATCATCGAACATGTACTTAACACTCACCAAAAGTCATGGCAAAACAAGAGCAAAGCGAGAGTCAGATGAGCTCTTCCGCGTCCTCGTGACCACCTGAGACATGCACAATCATGATTACCTACGTATTCGACCAAGGTTATAAAGAAAAAAATATTTTCTAGCTAAATCATTGAAATAATGCTCGAAGAGAACTCGAAAGTCGTTTTTCATTCAAGTCGTGGTAAGTAACATCAATTTCAAAAGAAAGTATCATACATACTTTCGGCATGAAAATCGAGAAAAAGGAAAAATGGTTTTCATTTCTCAAAACTTCTAATCCTGCGCCCAAGTTTTAAGAATATAAGGAACGTTCACATTTTCTAAACTAATGGAGTTAGAATTCATCAAAACTCCACTTATTATCATAGTAAATATCAAAGCTAAGGTTCCAAGTTTCGAGTATAAAACTAGTGAAATTCACCAAGAATTACTCTAGTTAAAACGCTCTCCTTTTGAAATTCCAACTCATGGGAATTAAGGGCATAAAGCTAGGGGTTGAAGTTCATTTTTCAAATATGAAAAGAGGTGCCATCAACCAAGATAGTTGAACAACCAACAAAATGCATTAAAAGAGGTTTAATCCTTTGAAACCAAGATTCAAACAAAGGTTTAAAGTTCTAAAGGAATCTTGTGTCCAACCATGAAATTAGTCCTAAAATGGACCAACAATCTCAAAGGAAGGTTAAGAGTGCTTAAGAGAGTACTTTGTTTAAAATCAAAAAAAAAATTCTTGCTTAGTGTGACACTACTTCGAAAAATCGTATCTCGAGTTTCAAAAGTCTAAAAGTTGGAAACTTTATACCATTGGAAACTAAACTCAAAGCACTAAAACTCTCTAGGAGACACTTTTCTCAGACTCCAATCCAAAATCATTCAAATTTTAGCTCAAAGTCATTGTTCTAGACAGGACAAAGCAAAATAGGCTTGCAATTTTAGTAAAGTTTGGAAATTCGGCAAAATTTGTAGAAGTGGAACCAGCCCTTGAAATTTATACCACTAATAGAATTCCAAATATAGTTTCAAGTGCAACAAAGAGAACCCAATTTGGACCTTTCTACCAAGATACAATGGTTTTAAGAAAACTGAATTTTGGAACCTGTTTACGAAATTTCAAGTTTTGAAGGCTTGATAGAGTTTCAAAATCTGATCATAACTGAAGCTACACAACTCAAAATTTAGTGTTGTTTATGGCGTTGAAAACTAGATTAAAAAGTCTACAATTCACTAGAAGGAACTATCTTAAAATTCGTTTTGTAAGATAGGCAAAATTGAGCTACAAACGGCAGTTAGGCTGGTTTCTCGGATGAAAACAGTGAGGAAATTCAGTCATATTTGCCAGTTCACTACGGCTCATAGGAAACGTATTTAGAGGTACATTTTATGCTGATAGAAAGCCCTCGTAATCTAGTTTTGGATGCCATAAACAGCACTTGATTTTAACTCCCAGACAAAAAGTTATGACCCAAAACGTGAACATTGGTTGGTGCTCCTGGTCAAAAAACTTTCCAGATTCATCCTCACATAAACCCTACTTTAACTCAACCAATTGAAAAGCTTTTTGGGAGATATTTAACACATATGAACACCATCATATAACAAACATTATAGCACTAAAATAACATTAAAATTCAAAATTAACATGAGGGTTTCAATAAGCCAAAATTCAGACAGCAAGCATCCTTCATCTTCTAGTTTTCTTTTCAAACTTTTTAACTAAAACTAAGCCATATCTTCTAAAAATAAACATCAAACAAGCAAGTAAACACACAATAATCCTCATGGCCGCTACCTATAAAGTCACCTCAAGTCCTCTACCTAATGTCAAGGTTCTTGTGAACCCAACAACTAACTAACTATAACTAACTACTTCTAATAATTGAGAGGGAAAAAGATGAGAACTTGGAGGATTACCTTTGCTTCCAAGAATGAAGAACAACCACTAGTATAAGCTCTTGAATTACCATAGTTTCTTCCTTGATCAAGTCACCTTCCAAGCTTGTATGAAGAACCAAAGAAAGAAGCAAATTTGGAGACAAGGGAGTTGAAATTTTTGTGGGGAAATGGTGGAAGGGGAGTTGGCCAAGGAAAGGAGAAGAAGAAAGGTTTTGGGTGGTAGTTGGGCGATTTGATTGAGTGACAAGAAGAATGACATAAAAGTGTTCTTGGTGCCCAAAAGTCAACAATTGATTAGTGAGCAATTAGTGCTCCTAATTGAGCTTAATATAACTCATTCACCTCTAATTCTTTCATTAACTTTTCTTAGTCTACCAATGAATATTATTAATTCTCCAATATTACCGCACTCTCGGACCGAATTTGCCTCAAAAAACGTGTAGTCACTATTACTTACTAAATGAGTCGGAGAAAAATTAATTTTACAAGCGAAATGTTTTAAAACATAAAATGAGACATTGTTCCATACAAATGAAATTTATATGAGTGAAATATATTAATCGGAGTAAACGGATAAATAAATAATTAATTAAATAAGTCAGTAAAATAAAATAAAATAAATTGAGTCCTCACAGAAACACTAAAATCCATGCCCAACTTCAATCAAACGTCACTAATATTAATTAGAGCAACTTTTGGTTCACAAATTGCCACCAATTGCAAGGAGTGGAGTTTAACTAATTTTTTAAGCCTTCTTAGGTTGGGAGCGCGTGTAACACCCCTTATATTCCAAAATAGCATTTTAATTATTAGATAACATGGCAAAGGAATTAAATGAAACTGACTTGCTTGAGCGTAAAGTACGATCGGATGGGAACTTAGCTCTCCCACCTCTTTGTTTTGAAAGAGACACGGCGTGAAACCCCTCTCTATCAGGCAAAGGAAATGTCACAGCCGAAGTTGCAATAACCGAATCTAGATTGAGATTATCGAAAAGCGAAGCACTGCCCCTAAAGGATTTTATTGCTGGTGCACCACAGGGAGATAGTGTGAGGACCCGAAAAATTTTCTTATTTTTATTTTATTTTACTGGCTTATTTAATTATTTATTCACCCGTTTACCCTAAATAATTTATTTCACCCGTTTTAAGTCCATTTGTGTGCAAAAATGCCCCTTTTATAATTTAAAACGTTTCGTTAGCAATTTTAATTTTTCTACTGCTCGTTTAATGGAAATAACCAGTACACATTTTTCGAGACTATATTCGATTCGAGAGCGCAATAATCTTGGAGGATTAAGAACGATTAATAGTAGATAAAGAAAAGTTAATTGGGGGATTGGATGTGAATGAGTTCAAATTAAGTTATTACCGCGCGCACGTCAATAGTTTCCCGAAAGTCGCGCCGGTATGACTAATTGGAGATTTGAGGATTTAATGCTAGACTCATAAGTATGAGAATTAGTGCAAGAGTGTATCAAACGCGAGAGAAATTGGTGGTACGAAACACTAGCGCGAGCACTATTCTCAGTTGACTTTTGTTAAAATTTTGGCTACAAAACCCTCAAGCTTCCAAAGGAAGCTTCACAACACACCAACCTCTCTTTTCTCTCTCTTAGTGCCAGCCAAACCAACCAAGGAAGAAGAAGAGAAAGCTCTTCATCATTCTTACTCCATTCTTGCACAATTTCACTCCAAAATCATCACTCAACTTCCATATCACTTAGAGATTAGCTTAAGCTTGGTGGAAGACTTCATCTCGGTGGTTTTCTTGGAGCTTTTGTGATAAAAAATTTCTGTTTCTTCAAGGGTTCAAGAAGTATACACCTCAACTCATCCAATCTTTCATTTCTTGGCTTTAAAGAGTTTCATTCTTGGCTTTGAAGCTTGTAGCTTCCTTGTTGTTGTTGTTATTTGGATTGGATTGGTTGAAGTGGGATCTATGTACTCCCACCTTGGTTAAATGAGAGCTGCCATGATGTTTATGTGTGTGTTAGTGTGTTTGTGATGAGTTTTACTAGAAGAAACTAGAAGAGGAAAAAGAAAGAGAGGAAATAGTGAAAGGAAGTAAGTTGGCCGAATCTGCTCTGCTGTTATCTTGTTCATATTTCAAAATTTTGATTCTTAAATGACTGCGAAACTGATGTATATATGTGGTATACTGTGTGTACAAAGTGTTGTCCAAAAATCATTTGATTTGGTTGAGCAAAACTTGAATTTTCGAAATTGAAAGAAACCTAGAAATGAGTTCAGACTGTCCGAACAGTGCCTCTTTAATCGAACATATCTTTTTGTTTTAGACATTGAAATTGAGTGCCATTTGCGGCATTTGAAACTAGACATTCATAGCTTTCTAACGGTGTAAAAATCACTTGCTAGTTCGATCTGAGTGAACTGCAGTGAATTGATAAAGTAGGCTATTCTATTCTGTTCTGTCTACCTGTTCCATTCGAATGGACATGAGAGGTTGCAATTTGTGGCTTGAATTCGAACTACTAGTGAACTAATATTGGAAATGTTTCTTTCTGATGAAATGAAGTATTTTGAATCTAGTTTCCAATTTTGAACCATTCTTTATTTGAGTTTGTATAGAGTGAGATATGGCTTGATTTTTAAATTGCAGCAAAACTAGAAACTAGGAAGTTTCTTCCCTCTTGCTGGCCGAATGGTCAAATTTGTTTTGGAATGTTTTGTTTCAAAAACTTTGATGTCAATTACCTCTAAATTGCTCATTGGATGTTTATGGAACCTTAGTTTCAACATTTGACCTAATTGAGGTTGACCGTGTGGGACAAAACGTTTGAAAAGGAAAGAGAGCCACAGACGAACCACAGACGGCAGATTTGCTTTGAAATTTTCCCGAACTTTGACTATTTTTTTAACTGTCTTCCCACATGAGTTTTTGCATGAAATTTGAAGAGATATAGGTCACATATGGAAGATTTAGTGTACCAAATTTGGTGTATTTTCAATGCCATTTCGATGGCTAAATGATACTTCAAAGATAGCTTTTCAAATCTGGAAAATGACTGAACAGTTTACAAAACATGACCAACTTTGACCTGATGTATCTTGATACTCGAAATCCAAATTTAGTTTCATTTGTTGTGTTTGAAACCTTGTTTAGAACTCTTATTGTGTTATGAATTTAAGAGGCTAGTTCACTTTCTGTGAATTTTTTCGAATTTCCAAAGTTTGCCAAACAAAACATGACCGAAACTGCCTTGCTTGTTCAGATCAACCACTTTGAGCTGAAAAATGATTGTCTTCCATTTTGAATCTTGGGAAAATGTCTTTAGGAACTTTTAGTACTTTGGATCTAGTTTGCAACGGTCTAAAGTTTTCCAATTTTGAACATGCCAAACTCAAGATTCGATTTTCCAAAAATTGTCATGCAAAGTTGAAATTTCCCAATCTCTTATGAGATGAGTTTTTGAGAACTCATTCTCTTATCTCGATATTGATAGATTATTTTAAACTCGATTTCATGAATGATACAAGTTCTCTTGTGACTTTAACACCTTCATTTATGAAACTCAATTCCCGATAGAATAAACCTCTTTTGATATGTTTTCTTAGTTGCTAACTTTCTTGGTTAAAGACACCTTATTTTATACTCAAGAAATGAACTTCAAACCCTAGTTCTTTTTGCCTCGATTTTCGTGAGTTTAAACTCCAAAAAAAAAAGAAAGCGTTTGGCTAGAGTTGTTCTAGGTGAATTGCACTAGTTTTACACTAGAATCTTGGAACCTTATCTTTGATATTTTATATGAAATGAGTGGAGTTTTGGATGATTTTTATCTCCACTAGTTTGGCAAATATGAACGTCCTTTATATCCTAACTTTTGGGTCATGAGATTAGAAGTTTTGGGAGATAAAAACTATTTATCTTTTCTCAATTTTTGTGCCAAAAGTGAAATTGGCACTTTCTTTTGGAATTGAGGTTCACTTACCATGACTTGAATCATAGACGGCTTTTAAGTTTTCTTTGAGCATTATTTTAATGAGTTAACGAAAAGTTCCATTAACTTGATTCGAACTTGTGATCTTAAATCCCTATTTTTGAATCTTGATTTTTGTTGAGTAAAACTCTTATAAGACATTGTCTTAAATTTTAAGAGTGTGTACTTTCTTCTTTGGATGTTACGTGATTGTGAGTATGTGTTAGTGATAATTGATCACTATTTCTTCAGGTACTCGAGGGGGTTTCCAAGGGGATCCCAGTGGGGACAACTAAATTGTTTATTTGCTCACTTATTCACTTATTTTGAATTGGTGAGTGTTCCTTATAGGTGTACGTGACTTGAATAGTTTTGCTACATGTTTACTTCGTAGTTATTATGTGCTTAAGTGTTAAGTGCACCCTATAATTGCTCCCATGTAACTGTCCACCGTTTTAAGGCGAGTGTGTACTTTATCTCACTCGACCTACGAAAATGATAAATTTCTACCATTTAACCATAAATATCAACCGTTAACCGTGAACTACTACCGTTTATCGATTTACTTGATTATTTGCGCATGTTGTAAACTCTAAGCTGAACTGGATCCTACCCTTGGTTACTAACCTACTCGAGTCAGGACTGGGTTCGGTCGGGTAGGTTGGAACCCTAGGCCACCATATCGGTATACTCGAGTATTACCACTGGAGGGATAAGGTGATGGCCAGACAAACCGAGGGGATCACTGGAGTTATAAGGTGAAATGGACCGAAATCGTTCCAAGTGAATACCGTATCCAAGTGAATACCGTATCCTTTCAATGTGTGTTTATTCCTGTACAATGACAACTGTTTCATTGTAATGTGCCAATGTGCAACCATGAACCATATGTGCGTTATGCTCAATTTACTTGATTTATTAGAACTAACCTCCACATCCTTCGCGCGTCTGACTGGCAGTGTTCGTACCCGCTATTCCCACTTCTCCCCCCCACCATCGACCTGCCCCCCGCCACACACACGGCCCGGCTGTGTCGCTACTGGATGAACAGGACAAGATTCCTCTCTATGTGACACCCCCGCTTCTCCCAAGGGCGAACCCTAGGGTATCGGCGGGACGCCTATCTAGCTCGCGCCAAGACTCGAAACACAAAGCTAATAAAACTATAATAAACCAAAGAGTGCTATTTATAATATATACAACCGCCAAAAGTTCTATTTACATCTTCAAAAGTATCTGGTCAAACCACTATGCTACAGTGTGATAACAACCAGCAGGAAGTAGTGTGAGAACCCGTAATTTTCATTTTCTAAGTTTTATTATTTTTCATGACTTGTTTTCTGCATTTTCGTGATTCAAAAATTTTTCTAGATAAATTTAAGGAGCAGATATAATTTTTAGATGATTTTTCTAGTATCAAATAGATTTTGAGAAATTAAAAGCAGATACCGAACGTGG
Organism: Coffea arabica; assembly: GCF_036785885.1. NCBI lineage: Eukaryota > Viridiplantae > Streptophyta > Magnoliopsida > Gentianales > Rubiaceae > Coffea > Coffea arabica. The sequence goes on from NC_092326.1 coordinate 19,381,546, forward strand.
GACCCACTAGTGCGATAAGTCCGGAAAAATTCGGCCAACTAGATTAAGTTTTGAATACTGGAATTAATTTATCGGGTGTTAAGAGATAAGTAGAGAGTGCTAAGTGGATTGATATAAGGGAGACAAGGTAGGTGAGCATTTAATTAAAGGTGACAAGTGTCACCATTTGATTGGGCTACCTTAAGACTTTCTTACCATTGACTTAAATAACCAAAAATGACCCAAAAATCATCAAAATTCCTCCAAGGGTGGCCGACTTTCTTGAAGCTCAAAGGAAAGAAAACTCTTCACAATTTTGGTCTCCAATCTTGCTCAATCTCTCAAATCAACCGATTAATCTTCCAATTGTTCCATAAAACTCCTCCACTTAGTGATTTTGAGGTGATTGGTGAAGTTATTTGGAAAGTTAAGGTGGTCCATAGCTCTCTCTCTCTCTTGTTTTAAAGGTAAGTTGTGAAGAACCACCCTCCTTCTTTAATTGATGCTCAAATCATGCTTAGTGGAAGTAGAAGATGCAAATTTATGGATTAATTCTTGATTTGTGGTTGAATTGATGACTTTTTATTATTTTTGGGGAATTTTCTGTTTTAATTCAAGCATGATGGTGTGGCTATCTATGATGTATGAAAATGGTCTATAATGACTTAAGGAGGTGGGAAAAGTGATTAATTGCAACCAATTTCTGTTTTGGAAGAAAATTGGAAAATCTAGGGTTCTTAAGGGTACATTCTGTCCGAATTTTTAGGTACTAGATAGAGGCCGAATTGGCCTTAGCTCAAAACATGAAAGTTGTAGGCAATGACATTTTAAAGGTGCCTACAAAATTTCAGGTCAATCGGAGTTGTGTGGAGTGAGATATGTCGATTTTACTATTGCTGATCTGGGTTGCTCAGAATGTGAAAACTGCGCTTGTAATCGTTTGTTTTGACTGGAGTTGGTTTGGATTTTGAAGTTGGTGTCTTCTGATGAAATGTAGCTGGATGTCTTAGCTAACATATGCCTTTGGAATTTCGGCATTTGGACCTGTATAGACTGAGTTATAGTAATTACAGCATTATGTGATTTGTAAACCTGTTTTTAGTGTTTCCGGTTGAGTATTTGGCACATTTGACCTAGTTGTGCTAGGATTTAGACTGAGTGACCTTCTACATTGTTGTAGCCCTATCTTTTAGCTTCGAGATGGTGGGTCTTGTACCCTCATCCGATACTCGTAGTGGAATTTGTGCTATTACCGCAAAATGACGTCAAAACTGTATTTTTCCGGGCCAATGCTAGTTACATTTCCGAAATTTTTGGTTTCCTCTATTGTTTGTAAATGTTTATGGAACCTTATTGGGGTCATGTTTGGCCTTGGTTTATGACTCGTTATCGAGTCTCATTGTATTTGTTTGCATGTTTTTAGGGCGTGACGGTGGTGCACAACGTTCTTTTGACTAAAGTGTTTGAAACCACATTGTGCTAGCTTGGTGAGTGTACTACTCACTTATGTGCTATTACATGGCTTTGATCTTTGTACTTGAGATGTTGAATGTTGATTGATCCAAGTGAGAGTGTACTTTATCAATTTCACTTATTGTTTCGCATGTTATTGGAAAGTTATATGAAATGTTATATGAAATGAAATACATGACTTCAAATATTATCCATGAGCTCAACCCCATTGGTTATTGATTGAATCGAGCTGGCGAGGGCTTGGTCGTGCCAATTAATGTGCCTTGGGGCAACATCATAGGGAATCTTGTAGTATGAGAGACTCTTGATTCCGGTTTACTCGAGTAATACCACAATGCAAGTGTTTGGATTTCGGGCCCGGTTGAGGAATGTTAGGAGGAAGGGAATGGAAGTTAAGAGGAGTCTACGGTTGGTTACCTTTCAGACATTGACGGAGAGTCAATGAGACCTGATCAAGAATTCAAACGAGGAAAAGGGCTCTTGAGAGCCACCCGTATCCTTTTATCCTCATTATTAATGTGTGGCTTTATTTATTTTGGTAAATTGGACTGTTAAACTTGATGTATCCATGAACTTGGTTGCTTGAGTTGTATTCTCACTGGGCAATTAGCTCACCCCGTTCCTTTTGTTTTCCTTACAGGAATATGACTCTTTTGGAATGAATTTTGATAAATGGTTGCCGAATGAACTAGATGAATGACTCTTTTGTATTGTATATAAAATGGGACCCTAAATGTATCATTAGGGCCGTTTTCACTTTTGTTTTGGCAAACCATATATGTAGTGACTTTTGTATCACTTTTAAATGCCATTTTTGGTTTGTAAAGGCTAAATGTTATGTGGTATATGTAATTCGATGTTTGGTTGGGTTCGGACGAGTCGGTTACTATTCATGGCCGACTCCGGATTTCATTTTCTTTTATTTTGGGTTATTTTGCCCTTTTGCCTTATTTGCGCTCGTTATAAGTTCCGGAACGTGAAAGTTCGCTCTATACTGCACCGTTAGTCCTGGCGAGAGCTGGGCAGGCAGTCCGCTAACCTCTTTGGTTCGCCTTAGGGGAAGGTGGGGCTGTCACAAGTAGACCCTAAGGAGGGTCCTTATACAAACCACCAAAACAAAAACATACATAGCAGACCTAACTATACTAGTGAATGTGCTCAGGCGTTCCCCGTGTCGTCCCCTGCTAAGGAAAACAAAGGAAACGGGGTAAGCTATATGCTTAGTAAGTAAACAGGGGTAAAATCGTAAATTTCACATTTAGATATACAACTATTTCACAAAAGTGTCAAACCAAATGCAAAAGTAACAATACAGAGGAAGGATACAGGTTGGCCCCAAAGCCAAGTCGTTTGCCATGCGTGACCTCCTGCCGACACTCCGTCGATCATAAACAAGGTCCGTAGAACTCCACTTGTACTCCCACCTAACACCTTATCACCCTCACTGGCCTGTCACCTCATAAACTTGCTCGAGCGAACGAAATTGAGCTTGGTTCACAAGCTCGGTTCACAAACTTGGTTCACATGCTCGGTGAACTGGATTCACAAACTTGGTGACCTCAGACTAGGCTGGACTGACTTCAACCAAGCCCTAACCGGTTCGAATAGTCCATCTAGGTCTTGAGATCGATCCCAAACTCACAAACTTCACAAAATTACCCAAAAGTCACCCCAAGCTACAAGCTCGAGGGTTTTTGTTCCAAAATGGTTCATATACATATGCCATGTACAAATACGTGTGCAAATTAGGGTTTAGGTCGAGTGCGATAAAATACACCCTCACCTATCGTACCCTTTTCATACATATCAAAACACATAAGCAACTAACGCATACAAATGTCCTGAATACTTACTTCAAAACAAAGATATCAAAAGGTGTTCAATTTATGTCACGTAGAGTAGCTAGTAGTAGGCCTAGCTCACCACTGTCTGAAATAGAAGATTGTATTACATTATATCACAAATGGCCACTAACATGTTCAAAACAAGCAAAATGGCAAAATGGGCACATGCAAGTGCGGAAACGGCAAAATGGACACACGCGCGCGCGCGGAACGGTAAATGGAAACGGCCAAATCTGCCATCTCAAACCGTTTTGATCAAAAGTTTGGCTAGGAATGTCGGATCAAGGTGGATGAGACACTATTTCGAAGCTACGATGAAGGGCTATGGCTTTTATTTAGACACCGCAACCCAAATCTGAATCAAAGCAGGTCGAAATCATGGAGAACAGTACCAGAAGTTTGCATTTTGAATGACAGACAGGGTCTGTTTACTGGACCATAATTCCCAGCTCACAAATCCAAATCAAGAAATTCTAATGGCATTAGAAAGCTATATCATAAGGCTAAAACTTTTATGTTTTGGTCAAAACCTGAATCAATACAGAGCATGGATAAAAAAGGGTTCAAAGTTCCTGTCAAAACTGTCCAAATTTGAAGGCAGTTATGACAACCGATCTTGTTTTGATCATAACTGAAGCTACGGGACTCGGATTGGAAGCACTTTATACCGTTTCGAATCTAAGACCAATATCTACATTTCTTATGAAGAATTCAACACCCAAATCGTACGTTATCAAAATGGAAAAAAACATGGTTAGAAGCAAAAGTCAAAACGTAACACAAGCTAGGGTACAAAACAGGTATGAGTGTTTTGGCTATAACTCGGGCTACACTGATCCGTTTGACCTGAAATTTAGTAGGAGTATTCAAGACTTAAGAGGCTACAACTTTCATGTTTTGAGAAAATTCTGAATCAGCACGTAGCATCAAGAAAAATGGAACTTAAGTTCAGGTTCTGGGCTGCCCTGTTTGGGGTTTTGAACGGTTCCGCGCAACGCAATCGCATGGTTCGTTTTCATGGTTCTCATGCAAGTTTTCTAACTACTTTCATACCAAATAAACACATATATACCATCTTCCAAATGACCTACCAAAGGTCCGAAACCTTCCTTCTAAGACACTACAACTTGCCCAAAACTAACCATAGTCCCTAACCTAACTTTATTTGCATCACTAAACTTAATCTAACAACTTACTAACCAAACCCTAACTAACTAAACCTTAGCCAAGCTAAACCAACCTAAGGAAGCCTAGGGTTTCTTAACCCAAATCAGTTTTTACCACTCACTCACCAAACAAATCATCAAACACAACCACTACAATCTTCATAGCACAAAATTAGAGCTAATTAACTTGTTTAGCATGAAACCCTAATTAGGGCTCCTATGGCCGAATCATCAAGGCCCAAATTTAACCAAATTACTCCATAAAAACAAGCGATAAACACAAGTGAAATGATAATCAATCACAACTAACAACTATCATCATCATTTCCACCATTTCAAGTATCATCAACCACTTTTAACTTTGTATAAAAGCTTTCTTACCTCAAGATGAAGGTTGTAACTCAACCCAACTCCAAGATGGATTCTTTATGCTTCAAGATGAAGATCTATAGCAGAAATTTGGTTGAACTGTGCAAATTTTCCCTTAGTTTTTCTCTTTTCTTTCCTCTTGGTCGGTACTCTCCCTCTCTCTCTTTTCTTTCTTATTTTGTTTTGTTTTCTTATGATAATCTTACAAGTCTAAGAGAATACATAAACTAGTCAAAGACAAGAGAAGATATTTCTCTCTCCACCAATCACATAAAAGCTCTCAATTTGCTCTCAAGCCCTTCCACCTTCAACTTAGCTTTTGATCAACTCTTGCCCTCTAACATTTGGAACTCTTTCAATTAACTCCATAGGTCATAACTTAATCTAATCTAAAACACTTAACCACACTTAATTACTTCACTAATCACCTTCCTATCTTAATCACCTATACTTAAAAATATTTTATCCCACATAAAAGCAATTAAATAACAACCTTTTTGTCAAGGGCAAAATTAGGGTTTCAAATCCAACTTAAACTTCTAATATATCATAACACTAAAGGTTTCACTAACTTAGGGTTTTCCAACTTCTAAACTCACTTAACTTATATAAACTGAATCAAATCCTATACTTACCTGTACTAAAACACACACTAGCATAACTAACTTTAATCACCACTCGAATTTATAATTAATATAAAAACTAGGGTTTCAATCCTAACCCCAACTTAGGGTTTTCAAATTAGTCCCAAAACCTAATGTTACCGCACAAATAATAAATATAACATAGTATCAAACTTAAGAACTGACTGGGGCCTCACAACCTCCCCCACTTAGAATAATTTCATCCTTGAAATTGATACTTTTGTTCATGAACCATAAATGCAAGGTTACAAGACTACGCGTCGCTAGGGTCTATTAAACACTTGCAACGCGCCGATAAGAAAAGGCGTACCTTCAATGCCCGCCGAAGGGTCTAACACCTCTTGTTGACCCATTGCATATACTCTAGCTGGTCCTCTGGGTCGATTTTCCCCTACACTCGACGGCTTAGCTGCGGTCCCTTCAGTCGGTGGCTTAGGTCTCTCTTTTTGCATCTTAGGGCATTGGACAATCAGATGTTCTGCACTACCACATTTATAGCATCTTCGGATCGAACTGTTCTTCCAACAGTTTTCGTCGGTGTGATGGGCTCCGCAGAAACCACAGATTGGCTTAACGCTCACACTTGACCCTCCACGCTGGGCACTCCTCTGGGGCTCTACTCGACCTCTCTCAAAAGTACTCTGGTTTAGGGTTCCTGCCGGTCGGGGACCATCTGATCCTTGACCCCTCTTAGAAGGTTGCTCACTTTACGAACTCTGTCCGATCACCAAGTTACTTGAGTCGGGTTGTCTTGTTTTCCGATCATGAAAGGCTTTTACCTGTCCCCTAGCTATCTCAATCCGCTGTGCTTTTTCTAGCGCCTGGCTAAACGTGTCCAATTGAGCAGCTGCTAGTGCCTCCTGGATTTTCACATTTAAACCTTGAACGAAGCTGCGGATTCGCTTTCTCTCCGTTAGCACCAACTCCGGAGCAAAACGGGAGAGCTTTGTAAACTGGGTCTCGTATTCCGCTACACTAAATGTCCCTTGATGCAGGTGGATAAAATCATCTTCCCGTTTCTCTTGTACGATGGGAGGTAAATATTTTTCATTAAATTCTCACGTAAAATTAATCCATGTCCAAGGGGTCTGTTCCCGCTCCCACTTAGCTCTAATCACATTCCACCAGGTTCGGGCAGCCCCTTCAAACTGAAAAACGGCAAAAGATATCTGCATCTCCTCCGAGTACCTAAGTGCGGCAAATATATCTAACATACGGTCTAGCCAACTCTCCGCTAAGTCAGGGTCGGCCCCACCTATAAACTTTGGAGGTACAAATTTTTGGAACCGTTCCAAGGCACGGTCCTCACCTTCGTGATTACCTGGATTATTTTCAGGGTTTCTTGTGGTATTCTCATGGCCCTGACCCTGTTGGTCAACCATACGTTCTAACAGGTCAGCCATGGCTGTAGCTACTTGATCTGGCTCATGTTCGTGTTCCCTTTCAGGGCTTCGTCCTCGCCCTCTACCTCTATCTCGAGTACCGGAGGCCATTTAGGTGCAAGAGTCTATAAATCCAAAATAACGTGAGCTTAATATTCAAACTAGAAACCAAATAAAACTAGAAACCAAATAAAAACACAAAACAAATGCACGAAAGGCACGCAAAGGATAAGTGCAAACGATAATACTCAAATATACACAGGTATTTACAACCCACACCAAAAGCTATACAATTTAGCCGATATCCGGTCGGTACAAAACCCTTTAAATACACGAGCATCCGAGCTCCAAAAATCCAGTTAGCCAGCAGATAACCAAAGAACCAGCTATATTGGTTAGAACAAAAACATGTCAGATGGGCAAAAGAGAATCCAAATAACGGCCCTACGCGCCTCTCCTAGGACCCCAATCCCCAACAGAGCCTTGGGTATCTACCTCGCCTATCCGCTCTGGGCCAGTGGCTCGTGGTGGTACCTCCGCGGCCATATCTAGTAAGACCCCACAGTCAAACGTAATGTAGACACCAAATTTTTAGCGTAATTTCATTTACTATTTAATTCTTAGTTTTTATTTGTCGTGTTAAGTTTTATTCGCTGTCGCGCCCCACTTTTGAAATGTGTGTGTGGAAGTAGTGTGTGTAGTGTGTGTGAACGTGTGTAGAAGTGAAAGCAAAGACCGTGGGATTGTAAAATGCGACGGTTTTGGTCAAGTAAAGTTCAAAAGGGTTTTATGTATGAAAAATGGAGTCGCCACTTGGTATAGAGTTAGGGTGTACCAAGTCACCCAAAAATGAATTTTATTTTTGAATGAAAAAGTAAACAAACCCTTTTTGAAAACTTTTAGGTCTACGTAACCAAAGAAAGGGATCGGGGGTCACGTTTGGTAAGGGAGAAGGCAAAGGCGGAGCCTAAGGCACTCCCTTACCCTAGCCAAAGCTAGTTGCATGACTTAGCCCTACTTTTCCTAATTATTCTACCCAAAGAATGTATCGCGTGTTGGATATGACTATATGAATGCAAAAACCTAGACCTAGGGGAACATGGGGGAAATTTCTCTTCGAAGGTAGAGTGGTGCCAATCACATTAATTGTGAAGCCCAATAATGATCCTTTGGAGAGGTCACGTACAATCCTAAATGACGTAAAAATGAGTGGAATGAATGCATGCCATGTGAAAATGTGAGTTTGTGTGTAATGAAAAAGTAATAAAAATAATAGTGGGTAAGTAGAAATGTGCAAATGGATTTACAAAGTAAGGTGAGTAAAAATGACAATGTGAAAATAACATAAAGTGCATGTGTGCGAGTGATATTATAAAGTGTAAGTAGTTGAGTGAAAACGTGCAAAATTAAAGTAGTGTGAAGTGAGAATGTGGAAAAAGGGTTAAAATATAAAGTAGAAGTGTATGTGATAGCTAATGAGTAAAATGCATAAATCCTATAGGAATGCATCAAGATGGGAACGGGGAGTCCTAACTTTGTGACTTTAATTTTCCCTTTGATTAGAAAGGAGAACTAGCGTGCTAAGGCTATTTTGTAGCCACACTCGCTCGTTTCCCTTATCGAAAGGGGACTCTTCAAGCAAATGTATCCTATAACTAGCATGAGAATGCAAAAAGCCTAGAATGAGGGGAAAAGGATTGGAAGAGCATGCCAAATGATAAAAACAAAGAAAAATGCATGAAATGTAGTGAACATGCAAATATGCACTAACAAAAGGGGGACGGCCTATTGGGTCTAGCGTTGGACTAGTGGAAACGTACATTCATCCATCACATTCATTCATGGCTATGGAAAGCGAGTAGACATGCCAAACACTCGTAAACACGTAGCACATAACACTTAGCATGCTCGACTAGATGCAAGAACCTAATAAAGCAAATTAACACATAGCAACAAAAACAAGCAATCAAGCTAATGGGCCTATTACATTTGCTAGCTAGGCATGTGGTGACCCCACTTCCCCCTGAGGCGAACCAAAGGGTTGGCGGGCCGTCTGCCTAGCTCTCGCCAGGACTCACGCAAGCAATCTAACCCCAAAACCTTTCGAAGAATAAACTAATCCATTACAAAACAAACTTCCCCAGATAGAATCATACCTAAAGCCATATTAACTTCAGAGATAGCTATGATAAAAAAAAAAAATAACCAGTCGAGGCCTTAAACGACCTACGAGCTAAAAACCGAAGTATAAGTCGTACCCATCAAAACAGATAAATACATAAATCCATAATACAACTTACAAGCCAAGTAATCAAATTAGGGTTTACACATTTTCCAGCTTCAAGTGGCAATCCAAAAAGGAAAATACACTATTCCAAATAACACATTACAGCCCACAGAATAAGTTATAGAATTCAGATATAGTCCAAAAGAAAAACTTAAGTAGCATCCAGCTTTCAGTTTCCAGAACCTGTTAAGGAAAACAATAAACGTGGGGTAAGCTAAAGCTCAGTGGTGCCCCAAAACATGCAATCACATAATTTCAAACAGCGATTAATAACTGCACAAATTTAAACAGTTAGGAAAGCGTATAACAGCACAAGGTAGGATACGTGGGCTCTCAGGAGCCATTTCCCTCGCTTGATCACCAATTATCGTAGTTGACCCTCCGTCAACTCTCACTACTTATGGTTCATGTAGATCCACTTATTTTAATCCTAACCCGTCACCGTTCATACCTCTGCTTCGGGCCCGTACTTCGTCTACCGACGCAGTATACTCGAGATATACCCGTATAAATTTAGTCGAGGGATTCACCCAAAGACGTGATTGCAATCAGATTCAAGCGTCGAGGAATTCACCCAAGGACGTGATTGCAATCAGATTCAAGCGTCGAAGGATTCACCCAAATGACTTTTGTAGTTAGATTCAAGCGTCGAGGGATTCACCCAACGACGTAACTACATTTAGATTCATGGTAGTTGGATACAAAAGTCGAGGGATTCACCCAACGACGCAACTCTATTTTTGAATCAAGGATTTAGGAGAAAATATTTTGCACAAGTCACCACTCGAACGGCTAGTGTGATAAAGTACACACAGCTCACTTCGATGGATCAGAAACCAATTTTTTTTTTCAACTTATCACATAACAAGTCAAGGAAGCACTTTAAACGATTAGGCATAGAACAAGCAGGGACACTCACCAAGAGTGGAGTTCAGATATCAAGTTGGGGATCGAAATCCGCGTCCTCGAAAAACCCTAAAAACCAAAATTTGAAACTATAAGTTTCTACTCAGTTTTTTAAGCTTATAGACATTGAGGTATATTTATATACTACTAGTTCACTTCCCTGAGAAAAATCAAGAGTTCCTTAGGTTAAAACTTGACAATAGTAGAAAAGATATTTCTTATAGTCTTCCTTGAGGTACTTTTCTTTAAACAGAATAACTAGTATTATTTTCTTGAAATAAGTCGACAAACCTCTCAATACTAATGTTACAAAGTTACTTTGAACATTTTTCTAAAGTTACGGCTTTTGCAAAAATTGCCCTTAAAACTACTTTTCCTAAAATAGGGTTTCTTGCCGAGCAAGTTTCCCAGGCTTTTCACCAAAATTAGTAAACTCGTATTTTGGAACTTTTCCTATAGTTAACTATCCAAGAGAAATATTTATTGGGAAGAAAAGGAATAAAAATAAGACTTAGGGTTTTCAAACACTATAGAACTTATTTACTAAAACTATCAAGGCTAGTTTGAGCTAAAGGAAATTTATCGGGTTGGAAAGTTTCATGCAAAGCACTAGATATGGAGTTTTATAATATAATACTAGCTGGAAAAATATTTTTGATTAATTTGATCACAGCTACTCGAGTTCGCAAGGTCGATACAATTTCCACAGCTACGATTCCGTTTCGAAATCATAATATGGATCCCAAAATATGGCAAAAAAAATCACATAGCAAATTACTAGGGTTTCGTCAATCATTAGCCCTAGATTTCAACAAGTGCATCTGATAAAAATAAAACGATCAACCAAGGCTTCATCAATCATTAGCACTTGGTTTCAGCAACCCATCATAAGCAAATAAAAATAAAAATAAAAGTAAAGCCTCCAAGACATTCCAGCAATTAAGTTTCATCACCCTGTAGTACTTATAAAATCATTCAAATGGCCAAGGGCTTCATCAATCATTAGCCCTTGACAACATCAATTACTTCCAACCACAATTTAATCAAGAATTTAAACCACAAGTAAGCTAAAGTCTCAATCCAAAACCCAATTTCAGAACAGGACATTCGTACAAACAGTCCACTTTGAGAATTCACAGACAGCAGTATACATGGAAGAAAAATACGAAATTTCTACAGGACAAAGGCCTATTTTTCTAGTTTCAAATGCCGCTGACGGCGCCTTAAACGGATTTTTCTTCACCAAGATATAAACAGTTTATTGAGACTGGTCAGGGACATCCGAAAATCTGAAATTTAAATTTTCACTTGTGAAAACTCCTTTTTCTCTTTTAAAATCATAAAACTTTTATTCAAACCATCCATACATTTAAGTATGGCCTTCATACCAGCATATACCAAAGCATGTAACGCTTAATTCCAGTACATGGTTCAGCCAAGAAATCATATCTTTACTAATCTGTCATCAGCTAAGTATAACAATCATCAATTGGTAACTCACCCACAATTCGAGTGTTTCACATCTGCATGTCTTATAAACTTTAAAACAGTATAATCCAGGCATTTCCATCTATCATGATTCAAGGAACAAGTTTAAAAACCAGGTCAAGGTTCCCACTCAACCGCTTACTATCACATAAAAAAATTCCAGCACTAATATACTTTAGGTACAGTTTATCCCTTGGTTTAAACGGGGTGGTAGTTACTCAAATTCAGCATTTAAACACTTAGTTAGCTATTAAAAATTTCCACTTCAAAACCAAATTCATTCAGCAACTAAAATCATCCAGAAAATCCAGAAATAGTTTAAAATCCAAAAGAAAACAAACTGAAAATTTCTGATCATACCTCTCGGTTATTCCAGAATTTTTCCAACCCTTGGGTGTTTATAAGTCCAATTTTCCTTGGCTAAAATATGGTTTTAGATACCCATATTAGTCATGCAAAAACTTATCTAGCTAATTAATATTTCTAATTCAAAATTTAACTCAAACAATAGCTGCAAATCCCCAAAATTTCCAGAATTTTTTGCACAGCTAGCTTCGGACAACATACATGCAACAGATTGCATTTTTATTTTATTTTTCTGGTTTACAACTAACTAATTAGCTGCATGCAGAGCCCAATTAACTTGTTATTAATCATCTAATCATGGTTATTGTGACGCCCCGAAAAGTATGCGTGTGAGAACCCGTAAAAACCCTAATCCTTTCCGAGGGTTTTATTTCCTTTAATAGCATGTTTTCTGCGTTTTCTGGTTTAGGAAATTTTCATGAGGAATTTTTATGAGTAATTATAGTTTTTGATGATTTTTCTAGCCTTGGTGAGTTTTTGGAAAATTAAGAGTGTATAATGGACGTGGGACCCACTAGTGCGAAAAGTTCAGAAAAATTCGGCCAATAAGGTTAAGTTTCGGATACTGTGTAAAATTTATCGGGTGTTAAGAGATAAGTAGAGAGTGAGATTTGATTGATGTGAGAGGAAAAAGAAGTGATAAGATTGCATTAATGAGGTGACAAGTGTCACCCTCTTATTGGTTTTACTTTAAGATTTACTATTCCAATTTTTGACTTTTTTTTGACCAAAGGTTAAATATCTTAAAAATTGCCCAAAAATCACCATTTCTTACCTTTGGATGGCCGGCCCTCTCTAGCAAGAAGAAAGACAAAACTCTTCAACATCTTGGCAAATTCCTAGCTCAAATCATCCAAACTACTTGCCTAAATTAGTTTTTACTCCATAAAATTCCTTCCTTGGGTGCTAGTAGGTAGTTTAGTGAAGTTTGTTTGAAGAGCTAAGGTGTCCAACATCTCTATCTCTCTTGGTTACTAGGTGAGTGGTGTGTGAATTCCCTCTTGCACTTAATGAAGCTTAAGTTATGCTTATTAGTGATTAAAGTGCTGAAATTTCTGGTTTTCATCTTGGTTTGAAGTGATTTGGTGAAGTTTTTATTTTATTGATGATTTTTCCGGTTTAATTGGATTATGATGGTGTGGTTGTTTATGATGATTGGCAATGGCCTATAATGATACTAGTAGGTGTGAATTGTTGATATTTGCAATCAATTTTGGGTTTGGAATGAATTGTGAAAAGTTAGGGTTCATAAACCCCTAATTCTGTCCGGTTTTAGATCATAGGGTTAGAGGCCGAATTAGACTTTGCTCAAAACATGAAAGTTATAGGTATTGATGAGTTTGAAGTGCCTTAAAAATTTCTGGTCATTTGGATTAGTGTAGAGTGAGATATGTCAATTTTACTATTGCTGATCTGGGTTGCTCAGAATGTGAAAACTGCGCTTGTAATCGTTTGTTTTGACTGCAATTGGTTTGGATTTTGTTGTTGGTGTCTTCTGAGGAAATGTAGCTGGATGTCTTAGCTAACATATGCCTTTGGAATTTCAGCATTTGGACTTGTATAGACTGAGTTGTGTTCATTACAGCATTGTGTGATTTGTGAACCTGTTTTAGTGGTTCTGGTTTGGTATTTTTGGCATATTTGACCTAGTTGTGCTAGGAACTAGACTGAGTGACCTTCTACATTGTTGTAGCCCTGGTTCTTAGCTTCGAAACGGTGGGTCTTACACCCTCATCCGACAATCGTAGTGCCTTTGGTACCATTACCGTAAAATGACGTCAAAACCTGTTTTTCTGGTTTTGAACTTAACTTTCATTTCCAGACTTTTCCCTAGCTTGACTTGTCTTTGTACTACTTGGAGCTTGCTGAATGACTATTGGATGAACTTGTTGTTGTGTGTGTACCTTTGGGACTGGCTGAGGAAATAATGAGGCCATGATGGCTGGGAAAGTAAGCAAATTCAGGGGAAGTGCTGTCCGAACTTTTAAAGGACTTGTTTGCATTGAGTTTGTGATCTAAGACTTGGATTTGAGCAAGGCAATGATACATGATGGATGGTTTCTGAGCCGTGGAGGTGAGTGACCCCAAACTACTGTTAAAGCTTCTTATGAACCGTTTCTTACATTATTTACTTTTGAACTGTTTCCAAAGTTACTTTTGAAATATTTTCTTGCATATCATGCGTGCTGGCATGTGAGTGTGCCTTGTTTGCTATATTTCTTGACTTCAAGACTTGTATTTTGGTTGATAACGTGTTAAGCGCTTATAATGATTTCCAAAACGAGTTTTCGAGGCGAGTGTGTACTTTATCGGACTCGACCTCGATAAATGTGAAATTTTCGATTGAAATGTTACTTGCGCATGAATGTAAGCCTTTTGGGCTGAACTGGCCATTGCCCCTTGTTACCGGTCGTCTTGAGCCAGAAGCGGACTCGGTCAGGCGATTAGGAACTTGGGTGAACGTTTGGTATACTCGAGTATTACCTATGTAGGTTGGTGGAGCCTGGCCAAAAGCCAGGGACGGGGTGAATGAAATGAAATGAATGACCAAATGAGCGAGGAAATGTCAGGAGAATGAATGTATCCTTTCATGAATGTTACTATCGCTTTCCATTGTAAATGTTCCTTGAATTATTGATAATCCATATTTACTGTTTTGCAAATGTTGTAGTTGTTTCCGGATTTATCATTTGATATGACATCATTGAAATGAACTATTGTGAAACCGATTTGATTACTGATTTTAATGGTTACTCACTGAGCTTCTAGCTCACCCCAAAAATGTTTTATTTCCCCCCCACAGGGCTCAAGGCGAAGAAAAGCTTGGAGTGCTTATTCACGTGACTGGATGGCTTATCTCGTGTATACTTTAAGTTTGGATCTATTTTATGTACGAGTTGGTCTTGTATAAATATTTGAAATTGATATGGATGTAAGTATACGTTCCACGATTGGAATCAGTTTCCGCTGCATTTGTAATATGTAACCATTGGAGAATTTGATGTAATTTTGAGATTTATATTGTAATTGGGTTGAGGACTGTAGTGAGCGACTGAGTCCCGGCGAGAGCTGGGCAGGCGGCCCGCCGAACCCTCTGGTTCGCCCTAGGGGGAGGTGGGGCTGTCACAGTTATAAGTTTAAACAACAACATTAAACCAAATCAGGCTGCAAAACTTTAAGCTAAGCTTTCGGCCAAACCAGAAATTCTTC
This sequence comes from Coffea arabica, assembly GCF_036785885.1. Classification (NCBI taxonomy): domain Eukaryota; kingdom Viridiplantae; phylum Streptophyta; class Magnoliopsida; order Gentianales; family Rubiaceae; genus Coffea; species Coffea arabica. Next base: position 19,396,660 of record NC_092326.1, read on the forward strand.
CAGCATTTGTTTAGTCACAAACCATTTTTTTTTCTACGGTTAAATCCTGTATTTTGCACTTAAATTTCACATGCACAACTGCTGAATTTAACTAGCTATCATATCCAGACCAGAAATCAGTTTGACAGCAACAAAATTGAACCAAGTTAAGCTGTAATAATTTAGCTAGGCTCTCGGCAGAAATTTCTTAACCCAAACCAGAAGTTTCCTCTGCTTTAACACTTTATCCGAATGTCCAATTCAAGATGCATGGACTTAATCTTCAAGTTTTCACTCAGCTAAAGACACTAAGATGTCCAGATTGTCACATAAAAACACAATTGGAGCTGCAATAACACCTCAAATTCTCGGCAGCAACAATTTCTCAAAACAGAAATTTTTCCTAATGGTTTGATTTCAGCATCCGATTGTATAATCTAAACATGCAATCTCTGATATAGCTTGATCAACTAATAATCAACCTAATAAGACCAGAAATTACCTCAGATAGCAACTAAACTTTCACACGAAAATTTTCCAGAAATTTCTTCCCTAGCTCTCGGCCAAGTGCAGTCGGTGGTTCTTGTCTCCTATGTTGCGGCTGGAATTGAGTGTAGCTGGGGGATTTGTGTTCGGTTGGTTGGAGTTGGTAGAGATGAAGGTGAAAAATGGTGAAGCTTCCTGCAAATCTCCTCCCTGGCTTCCCTCCAACTCACGGCAGGATCAGAAATTTCTGGCAGCTCACATTCCCTCCTCCTAGCTCACGGATGCAGCTCACCAAGTGGCTCTCCCTCTCGGATGCTCTTGGTTGAATGTAGAGGAAGAGGTGAGGTGCGGTTGTGGAGAGGGATTGTAGTAGTTTCGGTGCAATTGGGCAAAAGAAATGAGATGATGCAGAGAATGGCATCTCGGTATTAAGAAGGAAGAATGACTTGCGGTTTTGGTTTTGTGCAGAGAAGGAAATGAATTTGTGGTCTTAAGCCGTGAGATAGATTGGACGTATGGTGGTGCCGTAGTTTGTGAGAGTGGTTTACGTGTGAGAATGGATTGCGTATCACATCGGTTGCGTACAGATTTGGTAATAACAGTCGTGATTTGATTTGAGGCCAGAGGTTCCGTTTGATTTGCATGGAAATGTAAAGTAAGGTAAGGTAAGGGTATTTTAGTCTTTTCACTTTGCTCCCTAACCTCAACTTAATTTCTCAAATCCGACTTAATTCTAAAAATTATCTCCAAGTGCAATTCAAACGCCTAACTATACCCTAATATACCTAAACCATTTTTATCGAGTAATTATCAATTAAACTTGAATATTTAGGTTCCTAGTAAATCTTATATTATTTAGCGATTAAACTAGTTATAAGTATTTCCAATTATTATTTCTCAAGAATTAGAGTTAGTCTAACACGAAATTTATCGATTTAGTAATATAAAGTCAAGTGAAATGATAATTTAATCCAAGGTGTCAATTTGCACATAAAAATTACTTTTTACGCACTTACTTGAAAACAAAGAAAAATAAGGGTATAATATTCGAACTTTTATACATTAGTTATGTTTAGTATATTAGAATTATACTTATTTAAAGTTCATTGGTTTTTTTTTTTATCTTAACGCGGAAATTTTTTTTATTAACATTTCCATTAGCAACTAACTGGAATTAATCATAAGGTTTTAAATATTTCATTTTAAGATAGAAAATCTAACGATTCAATTATCATTAATTCTAGCATAAAGGAATTAAGCAATCTAACATTTTATTTTAAGGCGAAAAATTATTCCAACCCTAAAGATATTAATTTAGTCAAATAAAACCGAGAAATTTCATAACTTTGGCAAATTATATTATTTTTCACGTAAACCTATTTTTACGTACTTGTAAGGATCGAGAACAACCTAAGAGGGGGTGAATTAGGCTTTCAAAAACCTGCTAATAAATATTCTACCTTTTTGAACAGACAGCCTTTCTTTTTCCCAAATGCCTCCCAATGAACAAGATAATACAATAGCACAGGTATTAGTGAGATGGAGAGAAGAACAGTTTATATAGATAAGCAGTAAATAAGAGTAAAGAACCAAACCAAGCTTCAAACACAACTGAGGTTTGAGCACCACTATTATATACCAAGTTACTTCAAGCTGAATAGACTTGCAACCAATCTTATGTGTACAAGGAAGGGATCACTTCCTTCTTGCCCCAAATCACACTTGGTCAAGCAAGGAAGTTTTACAAACACTCGCAAACCCTCACTGTGCTACACTATTGAGGAAGTTATGTCACACTTGAAAAACAACTGCACGATGATTGCACATGCAAGGAATACAAATGTTTCTTTTGAGTATTCTAGCACTTGAATCACTCACAATCTGATGTAGGCTTGATGTACAAAGTTCTTTTGAGGTGGTTGACTTTGTTCCTTTTATAGGAGACCAGAGAATTCCTCAATTAATGCTGTCAACGGGTAGAAGGCAGCTGAAGAGTCAACTAGCCGTTGGTGCTGTCGGACGTCCGATGCTTTGTTTTTATGCGTCCGAACGATATAAATGAGTTCTGGAAGTTTTCTCGAGTCCCTTAGGACGTCCGATCATGCGTCCGAGGGTAGGATGAATATTTGGACTTTCTTCTTCAATTCCTTCGGACGGCCGATGCATCCAGAGTGTTGTGTCCGAAGATCAGCAACGTTTGTCGGACGTCCGATACACAGGTGTTGAGCGTCCGAACCTAATTAGTAATAGAGTAACTCCTGGCTTGTCTTCTTCGGACGTCCGAGTCTGAGTTCTTTACTCGTCCGAAGATGCTCAAAGAATGTCGGACGTCCGATACTTTCCTTTTGTGCGTCCGATATCATCCTCAGCATACTTCATTCCTTTCTGATCTTCTTTTTCTGCTTTAACTCCACATACCTGTTTGGTTTATTTCTGAAAAGGATCTTTACAAAAAGTATTAGAAACATCCAATTGTTTTGTAATCATCAAAAGATATGAATTGAGATAAACAATCTCCCCCTTTTTGATGATGACAAAACAATTGGATAGAGCACAAAATATAGCAACTCCCCCTGACGAAGTGCATGAGTAGTATATTACTCCCCCTGAAACTGACTCCCCCTAACTAGATACTCTATACCATCAGTTGTAAACCAAATCCAATTCCAATGCTCCCCCTTTTTGTCATCACAACCAGCAATACATTTTTTCAGAAGTAATATCAGTATACAAATGTACATCACAGTTTGGAATTAATCATTGAGCAGATATCAATCAGAAACATTCATTCAACCAGCAGATTGCACACATATATACCAATCATATCATTCAAGAAAAAAAAACATCCATAACACAATACTTAGTTAAAGCATTCATAAACAGTAAAGAAAATATCCAGTTTTACAGACCATGTGTCCAGCACTTAAAACAAAAGATAAACTATAGTCCTAGATTTAGGTGCAGTGACCTAGAAGTGCCTAGATAGTGATTTTAGATGATCCAGGCCTCCTCCTGGTCAGACGATACTGTTCAGGGTCCTCCTCTTCCTCAGTTTCTTCATCATCATCTTCAACTTCTTCCTCAGTTATTGGAGCCTTGCCTTTATCCTTGGGCTGAGAACTGGAAGCTGGAGTAGTCTCATCACCAGTGGTTGGCCTTGTGGGCTCAGATCTTGTTTCTTTCTGATGAGCAGCTTCATTTGTTTCAGGTATAGGGGGCACAAGAAGATTCCTTTTTTCAAGAAAGGAGGATTGTTGGGCAGAGGTCATGGTCATCATGAGACCATCATCAAGAAGCATAACATGCTGTTTGAGGTCTTCAAGCAGAGAGATGACCTCAGAATTGGAAGGGAAGGACTTACTGGCAGACTTTCTGGGATGAATGGTGAAAGGAGACATATACCCTGACTGATCATGGGGAGTTCTAGGAGTGACAGGGGTTTCATGCAAATTTTTTCTTCTAGACTCGGCCACAGTTTCCTTGTAGCACCAATGACCCTCAAAAAATTTTAGATTCTTTCTTTCAAAATAAGCTTTGGAGAAAACTGAAGAGGCACTTTCTTTTGGAGATTTGCCAGAAAAGGGTATGTCAAAATGAGCAAAAATGGGGGTCAGAAATCTGCCATAGGAAAGCTTCCTACGACTATCAGTGCTGATTTTGAGTAGAAATTTGCACATTACAAATCCAAAGTCAATGCGGATTTTTTCAACAAAGCAGTAGAAAAGATAGAGTTCCATTTTATTTGCATCTGTTCTGTGGCCATCAGTTGGCACCAACAGATTCGAGATGATAGTGAAGATGATCAGATTCTGAGGACTGAGATCATCCAATCTTGCCTCAGCAGGGGTGTTGAATTTGGTTTGAAAATAAGTCATGAGTTTAGCATTGTAAAATTGATGATAGGCAGAAGGGAATTCCTCATATGAAAAGAAATTTGTAATTTTTCCCTTAAAACCAGGTTCAATATTAGTTTTCAGAATTGAATTCACAATGTCAGGAGTTAATATGATGTCCACAGAGTTGACCCTAAAGATGAGTTCAGTGTGTGATGTACCCTTTCTAAGATTAGCAAAAAATTGATACAGCATGTCAGGATAGAAAACATTAGGAATGGTCAAGAGATGAGTCCATTTCTGGAATTCAAAGAGTTTGATGACAGGTTCAAGATCAAGCTTACGAAATTCAAAAGGGATGATGAGCCTTTGGGTGATGAAACCTTTTTGAGATACTAACTCAAATCTGTCTCTGGCTTCATCATCGATGAACTTGGGTAGAGGAATGGGTTCAGGTGCAGGCTGAGATACTGGATTCTTCCCAGAACGTGTCCCTTTAGAGGTTTGAGTGCCAGATGCACCAGCATTTTGAGTCTCAGTCCTTGTCCTTGGAGACTTCCGGACGGGGGGTTCAGGTGTTGGCTGACTCTCAGTGATGTTTTCTTCATTATGCTGATCAACAGATGGATCAGCAGATTGCTTTTTCTTGGATTGGGGAGTTCTCTTCCCCTTTGCAGTCCTTTTTCTTTTACTGGAAGACCTTGTGAAAGTTTCTTCACCTTGGGTGGCCTGCTCTGGTTCCTCAATTCCACCAGCAATGTTCCCTTCAGAGATCTGCCTTTCCATTTGTTCATCAGATGATTCAGGAGATGGAATGACTAATTTTCTTTGGGCAGTCTCCTTCACTATGCCCCTACGAGTCACTTTCTTTCTTTTTGAAGCCACAGGAGGTGGATCAACAATTTCAATGTCTTCATCCCTCAGTTTAAAAGACCGTCCGGCACTAGTAGATCCTCCCCTCATCCTAACCATGATGCAATGTGGATGTGATTTTTAATATAGAGTGTTGTGTATAGAAGGAAAGAACAGTGAGAGTTAACAAGAGTGCACTATGATGCCGCAGGAAGAGGGTTATATGAGGTTAGGGTTTCGTATATAAATTGAGAATTTTGGGACAGTTGGGTGTTAGAAGTGCCTTTTATGAGTGGTTAAAGAGCAATGGAGGTGTAATTGAGTTGGTTGAGTCAATTTCTCGGAACTTGGTTTGAGGAGAGAGGAATTTGAATTTCAAATTTTAGAGAAACTGAAAGGTCGCGTCCGAGACTGATGAAGGAAAATGAATTGAGAAGAGTCAGTGACTGCCTTATAGGACACATTTTTGGGTGTCGGACGTCCGAACGAAGTGATGCGTCCGACACAACCGTCCGAGCCAGGAATTTTCTGTACCTTGGATGAAGAACACTGTCGGACGTCCGTTTCAATTCATCGGACGTCCGATAAGGAGTGACTGGAAATAAGACTCAGAACATTTTTTCTGTAACACCCAATTTAGTCCTCAAAGACACAAATTGATCTAGCGGAAGAGCTTTTGTGAGTATATCAGCGATCTGTTCTTTAGAACAAATAAACTCAACACAGATTATCCCCTTTGAGACAAGATCGCGAATGAAATGATGCTTAATATCAATGTGCTTAGTCCTAGAGTGTTGAATGGGATTTTTTGTTAGATTAATTGCACTGGTGTTGTCACAGTACATGGGTACACATTCATATACTAAACCGAAATCATTTAATGTGTTTTTCATCCATAACAATTGAGCACAACAAGCACCAGCAGCAACATATTCAGCTTCAGTAGTGGACAGTGAGATAGCATTTTGTTTTTTACTAAACCAAGAGACCAAGCAATTTCCAAGAAAGTTGCATATACCAGTAGTACTTTTTCTATCTATTTTACAACCTCCAAAATCAGCATCAGAGAATCCACACAAAGGAAGTTCATAACATTTTGGATACCACAAGCCAAAATTTAAGGTTCCTTTAAGATATCTCAAGATTCTTTTTACTGCATTCAAGTGTGATTCCTTTGGACAGGATTGAAATCGAGCACATAAACACACAGCAAACATGATGTCAGGCCTACTAGCAGTTAAATAAAGTAAACTTCCAATCATACCTCTGTACTTCTTCTCCTCAACTTTAATACCTTCCTCATCTTTGTCTAGTTTGGTAGAGGTGCACATAGGTGTCCCAACAGGCTTTGAATCCTCCATTCCGAATTTCTTTAGCAACTCCTTGGTGTATTTTGTTTGATTTATAAACGTTCCATCTTGGTTTTGAACCACTTGGAGTCCAAGGAAGAAATTCAATTGTCCCATCATGCTCATTTCAAATTCTTTTTGCATGATGGTGGAAAAGTCCTTGCACAATTTTTCGTTTGTAGCACCAAATATGATATCATCCACATATATTTGCACAATCAAAAGATCTTGTGAGCTTTGTTTTGTAAAAAGTGTAGTGTCTACAACACCTCTTTTAAAACCATTTTCAATCAGAAATCCACTCAGACGTTCATACCATGCTCTAGGAGCTTGCTTTAATCCATATAAAGCTTTTGAGAGTTTAAACACGTGATCTGGATAGGATTCATTTTCAAAACCAGGAGGTTGGTCAACATAGACCTCTTGGTCTATAAATCCATTTAAGAAGGCACTCTTAACATCCATTTGAAATAATTTAAAGTTCTTGAAACATGCAAATGCTAAAAACATTCTTATGGATTCCAGCCGAGCTACTGGTGCAAAAGATTCATCAAAGTCTATTCCCTCTTCTTGAGTGTATCCCTTAGCCACTAGTCTAGCCTTATTTCTAACAATCTCCCCTTTATCATTCAATTTGTTTCTAAAAATCCATTTTGTGCCAATGATAGGATGGCCTTGTGGTCTGGCAACCAGAGTCCAAACTTTGTTTCTTTCAAATTGGATTAACTCTTCTTCCATAGCTAAAATCCAGTGCTCATCATTCAAAGCATCAACAACATTTTTAGGTTCAATATGTGATACAAAGAATCCATTTTTAGGTTCAATAGGGCCAGCAAGAGTGTATGCAATGGGTCAACAGGAGGCGATTGACCCTTCGGCAGGTTTTGAAGGTACGCTTTGACCAAAGAATTAATTTCGAGGACGAAATTGTCCTAAGTGGGGGAGATTGTGAGGCCCCAGTCCGTTAGTAAGCTGATATGAGGGTTATTCGTTGATCGGTGGGGTGGAATTAGGGTTTTAAGGCTAAGGAGAAAACCCTAACCTCGATTAGGATTGAAAACCATAGTTCATTTTAATAGAAAACTTAAGTGGAGTTTGATTGTTCACCCGTCTTTTTGATATTTTCTTTATTAGAAAATTCCCCAGATAATTTTTATGAGCAGATATAGTTTTTAGATGATTTTTCTAGTATCGGTTAGTTTTTGAGAAAATAAGAACGTATATCGGACGTGGGACCCACTAGTGCGGAAAGTTCGGAAAAAATTCGGCCAATTAAGTTAAATTCCGGATATTGTGTGAAATTTATCGGGTGTGAAGAGATATTTATAGGTGTGAAGAGATATTTATAGGTATTAAGTGGATAGGTGGAGGAGAGAGAAAAAAAAAGGTAGGCAAGTCATAATGAGGGACAAGTGTCACCAAATGGTTGGAAGAACTCTAAGACCACTATTCCTTTTCTTACCATTGACTAAATAAATCATAAAAATCACCAAAAATTCTCCATTTTTCCTCTAAGCTTGGCCGAACTACTTCCTCCAAAAAAAGAAAGAAAAGCTTCCAAGTTTCTTGCTCCAATCTTGTCCAATCTCACAAACTAACCATTTAATCTTGAATTCCTTCCATAAAACCTCTTAGTTTAGTGCTTGTGAGGTGTTGTGTGGAATTATTTGGGAAGCCAAGAAGACTTATAGCTCTCTCTCTCTTGTGTTGAAGGTAAGTTGTGAAGAACCACCCTCCTCCTTTATTTGGTGCTTAAATCATGCTTAGTGGTAGTATGAGATGCAAGTTTATGGATTATTTCTTGATTTATGGTTGAAGTGATGAACTTTTATTATTTTTGAGGAATTTTCTGGTTCAATATGAATTTGATGTTGTGGTCATCTATGATGGTTGATAATGAGGGGGAAAGACTCTAGTAGGTGTGAATTAGTGATAATTGCACCCAATTTTGGGTTTGGATTGAATTGTGGAAAGTTAGGGCTTTATCACCGCTTATTCTGTCCGGTTTTGGATCATAGGGTTAAAGGCCGAATTGGATTTTACTTAAAACATGAAAGTTGTAGGTATTGATGTGTTTGAGGTGCCTGTAAAATTTCACATCATTTGGATTAGTGTAGAGTGAGATATGTCAATTTTACTGTTTCTATTCTGGGTTGATCAGAATGCGAAAACTGCACTTGTAATTGGCCATTTTGACTGGAATTGCTTTGGTTTTAGATGTTGGTGTCTCCTGATGAAATATAGAGGAATGTCTTAGCTACCATATTCCTTTGGAATCAATGCATTTGGATTTGTATAGACTGAGTTGGACTCATTACAGCATTATGTGATTTGCAAACCTGTTTTGGTAATTCTGGTTTCGTATTTTGCGTATTTGACCTAGTTGTGCTAGGATTTGGATTGAGTGGCCTTCTACATTGTTGTAGCCCTGTTTCTTAGCTTCGAAACGGTGGGTCTTACACCCCCATCCGATAACCGTAGTGAATTTGGTGCCATTACCGCATATTGAGGTCAAATACGGTTTGTGATCCTGTTTTGCGATTCTGGTATAGTGTCTTGCATTTTTGACCTTGTTACATTCAAAATTGGACAAAGTTTCCTTCTTCAACATTGTAACCCCTTAAGTCCTGGATATTCCTGTGAATTTTCAGGTTAAACGGATTAGTATATCCTGAGCTATAAATGAAATACTCAGACCTGTTTTGACCATCAAATTCTGTTACATTTTTGGAAAGTTTATGACTGGAACTTTGGCTTCACATTTGACTGGGTTACAAGCTGTTTGGGCTTGCGACCAAAACACCAAACTTATAGCCCTATATCTGAGCTTTCTAACGCCCTTGTAATTTCATGAATCGGATTTATAAAACCTGAGATATAGCCGAGCAAACAAGGCTTGCCCGTGAAGATGACCATTTTCTGGTCAGATCTGTTTTGGTCCTGATGACCAATTTCCGTTCCGAATTTGGATTGCTGACCTTCATGAAAGTTGTTCCATTTGGAATGAACTATCTAACTACCAATTTTCATCTCCTTTGACCATGTGTAGCATAGAAAATAGTTGCACTCAAAACTGACCATTTGTGCATTGGCCAGATTTCGTAAGTGATTGTGTTTGGTTCATTTGGGACTGAAGCCTCCAGTTTCAGTTCTGGATGTCTTCATAACAGTTGTTGTTCATCCTTTAAGCTTCATTATGGCATCTCATACGCCTTAATCCGATATTCGTAGCTCAACTTATGAGTAAACTAGAAACGAGTGTCAAATCTGCCGTTTCCGCTAACGGCCGTTTCCGTTTCCGTCCGTCATATTTACGTGCGCGCGTATCGTTTTTGCCGTTTTGCTTGTTTTAGGCACGATAGTAGCCGTTTACGATATTATGTGACACAATCTTCTATTTCAGACGGTGGTGAGCTGGGCGGAACTGGTGGGGCCCACTACTAGCTGTTCATTTCGATCCGACTTCGTACTTTTGCTATTTCAGTTTCTGAGTAAGTATTCAGGCCAGTTTGGTGTGTTTTCTTTGCTATGTGTTTGAGATATGTGAAAAGGGTACTTAGGCGAGGGTGTACTTTATCGCACTTGACCTAATCCCTAATTTGAATGTATAATTGTACTTGACATATGTATATGAATCTTTTGGAATCAAAACCCTTGAGCTTGTGGCTCGGGGCGACTTTCGAGTAAAGTTTGTGAAATTTGCAAAGTTTGTGAGTTCGTGGGCCCGATCTAAGACCTGTATGGACTATTCGAGCCAGTTAGGGCTTGGTCGAAGTCAGTCCAACTTAGTCTGAGGTCACCAAGTTTGTAGGTTCATGTTATGAACCAATTTTGTGAATCCGGTTCACCGAGAAGGTGACCAAGTTTGTGACCCGAGCTTGTGACTCAAGCTCAAGTTTGTGATTTCGTTCGCCCGGGCAAGTTTGTGAGGTGACTGGCCAGTGAGGGTGATAAGGTGTCGGTGGGTGTACAAGTGAAGTTCTACGGACCATTGAGTGTGGTCGACGGAGTGTCGGCAGGAGATCACGCATGGCATATGAATTGGCTTTGGAGCCACCTGTATCCTTATTATGTGATGTTACTTTTCTGTTTTTGCTTTACTCTTACTGTGTAACTGTTGTTACGTGAAATTTATGTTTTCGCCCCTGTTTACTTACTAAGCATATAGCTTACCCCTTTCCTTTTGTTTTCCTTAGCAGGGGCCGACGCGAGGACTTTTTTGGCTCGTATGCTAGTATAGTTAGATTGGCTTGTAATAGTTGAACAGTTACGATGTTTGTTTTTGTTTTGGTGGTTTGTATAAGGACCCTTCTTAGGGTCTATCTTCTGCTGGTTATGGTTATAGTGTATTAGAGTGGTTTGACTCGAGACTTTGGAAGATGTAAATATAACTTTTGGGATTGTATATATTGTATATAGTGCTCTTTCGATTTATCTAGTTTTATTACTTTAAGTTTTGAGTCCTGGCGCGAGCTAGGCAGGCGGCCCGCCGATACCCTTTGTAACAGCCCCACTTTCCCCTAAGGCGAACCAAAGGGGTTAGCGGATTGCCTGCCCAGCTCTCGCCAGGACTACGGATTAGTTAACGTCGATCTAATGCGCTCTGGAGCTTACCAACGCGCGCAAAGGTCAAAATCACAAAATAAAAAAAAATGAAAATCGAAGCCGCGATGAACAGTAGAGGACACGTCAGAATCCGGCCGGATTTGGCCCTTTCCTTTTTCCAAATTTTTTTTTTCTCTTTTCCGTTTGAAACGCGTATCAGTTCGAAATCCAACCAAGCATCGACCAAACATATATATACATTGGAAACCAACATTTGCAAGCCAAAACGGCATATCAAATATTCAACTAGTTCATACATGTACAAATAACCATTTACAAGCCAACCATTGGTTGCAACAAAACACTTAGGGTTTTCACCCTCAAGGAGCTATTCAAAATATACATTCACATGAGCTCAACTTGAACCAACTAGCACATTCTTTCCAAAAGTGGTCATTTTCCTGTAAGGAAAACAAATGGCACGGTATGAGCTAAAGCCCAGTGAGCAACTATCACACAAAAGCAGTCAAGATCACATAATCATAACCGTTCAGTTCAAATATGCAATTAAGAGATAAATCAAACCAGTGAAAGGATACGGTTGGCTCTCAAGAGCCCATTTCCACACTTGCAATCTTGATCCAACCTCATTGACCCTCCGTCAATGTTAAAAGTACCCAAAACCGTAGACCTCACTTTACTTCTTTTCCTTCCACCAATCATACCCCAACCGGGCCCGCACTCCATTCAGTCACTTTTGGTAATACTCGAGTATACCGGAACCAAGAGTCTCATTACTACAAGGTTCCTCAGTACAGTCCCCGTGGCAAGACAATTTTCACGACCAAGCCCTCGCCGGCTCGATCCAATTGACTACCAAACGGGGTTGAACTCAGTGATACAGTAAAGCCGTTGGACATTCATCCAAACGACACCAAATCAGTTTCCATGAGTGGAATTCAGTATTTCATATAACCAGTACAGTATTTCAGTGAACAGTCATTAACCATGAATAAAATCACAAGGGGTGAGGGCGGTCAAGTACACCGTCACCTTAATCACTTCCAATAAGCAAATAAGCCTTCAAGGCATCAATTACACATATAACAAAGCCACATTGTAACATTTAAGTGAGTAGTATACTCACAAATCAAATAAGTGCTATTTCATGCACTTCCGTCAGGGGAATGTCGTGAACCACCGTCACGCCCTAGAACAAGTGAACAAATGCAATGAGACTCGATAACGAGTCATATAGCAATGCCAATCACAACCCCAATAGGGTTTTATAAACATATACAAGCATGATAGCAAACCAGGAATTAAGAAAGGCCTTAAACTTAGGCCTTGGAAAGAAAACCGGATTCGACCTCATAATGCGGTAATGGCACAACTCTCACTACGATTATCGGATGGGGGTGTAAGACCCACCGCTTCGAAGCTATGGAACAGGGCTACAACAATGAAGAAGGTCACTCAATCCAGTTCCTAGCTTAACTAGGTCGAAAATGCCAAATACTATACCAGAATTACCAAAACAGGTTTGCAAATCACACAAAACTGTAATTACTATAACTTAGTCTATACAAGTCCAAATGCCGAAATTCCAAAGGCATATGTTAGCTAAGACATCCAGCTACATTTCATCAGAAGACACCAACAACTAAATCCAAACCAATTCCAGTCAAAATGGCCAATAACCAGTACAGTTTTCGCATTCTGTCCAAAGCAGAACAGCTACAGTAATTTCGTCATAACTCATTCCACATTAATCCAAATGACCTGAAATTTTACAGGCACCTCAAACACAGTAATACCTACAACTTTCATGTTTTGAGCAAAGTCAAATTCGGCCTCTAACCCTATGATCCAAAACCGGACAGAATTGGGGATTTAAGAACCCTAACTTTTCAGTTTTCATTCCAAATCCAAAATTGGTTGCATTTATCCACATTTCACACCCACTAGAGTTATTATAGGCCATTGCCAATCATCACAAACAACCACACCATCATAATCCAATTAAACCAGAAAAAATCATCAATAAATGGAAAACTTCACCAAATCACTTCAAGTCAAGATAAAACCAGAAATTTCAGCACTTTAATCACTAATAAGCATAACTTAAGCATCATTAGATGTAGGAGGAAGATACACACACCACTCACCTAGTAACAAGAGAGGTAGAGGTGTTGGACACCTTAGCTCTTCCAAAAACTTCACCAAATCAACCACTAACACCAACTAGAAAGATTTTATGGAGTAGAAACTAGTTTAGTTGGTTGAGTTATGGATTGAAGCAAGAAGAAATCAAGACTTGAAGAGGTTTTCTTCCTTCCTTGAACTTGAGAGAGAGGGCCGGCCAACAAGAGAAGAAAAATTGTGAATTTTATGCAATTTTTGGATATTTAATCCTTTGGTCAAAAAAGTCAAAATTGTGAATAGTAAATCTTAAAGGAAAACCAATAACATGGTGACACTTGTCACTCTATTTAATGCATTCTTATCACTTCTTTTCTCTCTCACATCAATCACTTCACACACTCTACTTATCTCTTAACACCCGATAAAATTTACACAGTATCCGGAATTTAACCTAATTGGCCGAATTTTTTCGAACTTTTCGCACTAGTGGGTCCCACGTCCAGTATATATTCTTAATTTTCTAAAAACTCACCAATACTAGAAAAATCATCTAAAAACTATAATTGCTCATAAAATCAACCCAGAAAATGTTTCTAAGCCAGAAAATGCAAAAATTATGCAATTAAGGGAACTAAAACCCTAGGAAAATTTTTAGGGTATTTACGGGTTCTCACACCCTTGGGTTCGCCCTTGGGAGAAGTGGGGTCGTCACACATCGCCTTTGTCTCAAATTCAATTCCTTCTGGGAGAACAAATACTTAAGGCTCTTATGATCCGTATAAACCTCAAAAGTCACGCCATACAAGTAGTGTCTCCATTTCTTTAAGGCGAAAATCACTGCTGCTAACTCTAGATCATGAGTTGGGTAGTTTTGTTCGTGAGGCTTCAGTCTCCTAGAAGCATATGCAATCACTTTACCATTTTGCATTAAAACACATCCTAGACCTTCTCCGGAAGCATCGGAGTACACGGCATAACCTTCACCTCCATCAGGTAACACCAAAACAGGAGCGGATGTCAATCGCTTCTTTAACTCCTGAAAACTTGACTCGCACTTCGGAGTCCAAATAAATCTATTCCCTTTCTTGGTTAGCTCGGTCATGGGTCCAGCAATCCTCGAAAAATCCTTGATAAATCGCCTATAGTACCCTGCTAATCCCAAGAAACTTCTAATATCAGTGGGGCTCTCTGGTTGCTTCCAATTCATAACGGCCTCAACTTTTGCCGGATCCACGACAATTCCCTCCTTGGAAATTTTATGCCCTAGAAAAGATATTTCTTCAAGCCAAAACTCACACTTGCTGAATTTGGCATACAACTTCTGCTCTCTTAATATTTGCAAGACTATCTCCAAGTGTTTAACATGTTCCTCACGAGTCTTAGAGTATATCAAGATATCATCAATGAAAACCACCACAAACTGATCCAGATACTTTTTAAAGACTCTCTGCATTAAATCCATGAATGCCGCTGGTGCGTTAGTTAAACCAAAAGGCATGACTGCGAACTCAAAATGTCCATATCTCGAACTAAAAGCAGTCTTGGGTATATCCTCCTTCTTAATCTTTAACTGATAATACCCTTGTCTCAAATCCAGCTTAGAGAAAACTACTGATCCTTGCAGTTGGTCAACCAGACTATCTATCAACGGTAGAGGGTATGTATTCTTAATTGTAACCTCATTCAACCCTCGGTAATCAATACATAACCTCAAGCTTCCGTCCTTTTTCTTAACAAATAGAACGGGTGCTCCCCACGGTGAATCACTCTCCTTTACAAAACCTTTCTCCAAGAGGTCTTGCAATTGAATTTTTAACTCCTTTAGCTCGGCAGGAGCCATCCGGTACGGAGTTTTAGAGATTGGAGCCGTTCCAGGCACCAAGTCAATCTTAAATTCCACTTCTCTTTCCGGCGGTAGAGTTTTTAGCTCTTCTGGAAAAACATCCGAAAATTCTCGTACCACTGGTACATCTTCCAACTTCACTTGATCACTGGGAGCATTAATCATGAAAGCTAAGAAACCTTGAGCTCCTTTTGACAACATTTTCCTTGCCCGTATCCCTGAGATCATAGCAGATGATGCTAACCTACCCTTAACATCTAACCTCCGAGTTGCTTCTCCAAGTAAACAAAATTCTACCACTTTCGCTTGGCAATCAAGCTTAGCATGATGCTGGCCTAGGAAATCCATTCCTATGATAACATCGTACCCTTTTATATCCAGACTGATTAGATCCACAAGCATTTTACGCTCTCCAATCCAGAATTCACAATCCTTAAAGGCTAAGCTAGCGATTATCCTCTTATCACCCATTGGTGTTCTAACTTCAAGATCGAAGGGTAATTTTACAGGTCTCACATCTATTCCAGACATAAATGATGGATTTACGAATGAATGAGTTGCACCAGGGTCAATTAACACCTTAGCTAAATGATGGAAAAAGGGAAGAGTACCTTCCACGACTTCCGAGGAATCAGGTACAGGTTGGTCATCTATAGCATACACCCTGGCAGGAACTGTTGGCCGGCTCCCTCCAGAAGTGTTTGATCTAGCGATTGGATTACTCCCCTCCTGCATTTTTGGACATCCCGCAACTTAGTGCTCGCTACTTCCGCATTTCAAGCACTTCCCTTGCTTCCTCCAGCAACCATCTATAGTATGGCCAAGTTTCTTACAAAATGCACAACTCACTTGAGAAACTATTGCTCGGCCTCCTTGTGAGGTATTCCTGGGTTGTCCCCTTCCAATCGGTCCCACTCGGGTTCCATTATTCCGTCCCCCTGTATTCCTGGCCCCGTTTCCTCTTGCTTGGGCGCCTCGTGGTGCTCCAGGACTATTCACTCCAATGGTTCCTCGGCCCACTTTGGCCGGTGGAGCATTTCCATACATCGGCTCCCGACTACTGCTAGGAGCAAATCTCTTCGTAGCCTGAAAAGATTTCACTTGAGCCCTAGCCACTTCAACTCTCTGGGCTTTCTCGACAGCATCTGCAAAGGTATCAATCCTTACAGCAGCTAAACCTTCCTGTATCTCTACATTCAGACCTTGCACAAACCTTCTGACTCGCCTTTGCTCCGTGGTCACCAATTCAGGAGCAAAACGGGATAGTTTTGTGAACTGGACTTCATATTCGGCGACACTCATCGCCCCTTGCTTACATTTTATGAAGTCATCTTCCCTCTTTTCTTGGATAAGAGGTGGAAGAAATTTGGCATTGAACTCCCTTGTGAAGTTCGCCCAAGTCCTTGGAGTATGATTCCTGTCCCAGCTAGTCCTAATCAGATTCCACCAGGAGCGAGCAGCTCCCTCAAACTGGAATGCAGTAAAAGTCACCTGCTGCTCTTCCGTGTAGTTTAAAGCTGCGAAGATGTCGGAGATTCTCTCCCACCATCCCTCAGCTATATCAGGCTCGGGTCCTCCATAGAATTAGGAGGTCCAAACTTCAGAAACCTCTCCAGTGCCCGATCCTCAGAATCGGCTGGGCCTCCTTGGCGGTGCACTGGCCCAGAGGCTTGATGTTCAGTCACGCGCTCCAAGACATCAGTGATACGATTAATTGCGGTGGCCACTTGATCCCCGGCCACTCCCTCTTGCCCTTGGTCTTGATTGACCTCGGGTTCCCTATCACCACCCGCTTCCGGGTGTTGTCTAGTGGGTCTCCCACGGCTCCTTCCTACCATTTGGCGATCCATGGCCTAATTATGCCTATTACTGAAGGGTAAGATAATTAGGCAAAATTTTATTTATAGTTAATTATTATGATTCGTTATGTGATTAAAATCAACATGGAAATAGAGGAAAAGAAAATGAAACACTTAACATATATTTCCGTGGAACAGTCATACAATTAGCAAGTTGGAACATTTCCAAAAGTAAGGCACATAAGTTAGCAAAAATACATACAAATAATCCCTTAAAACAAAAGTAGGGATATGGTGCCTTGGAAGCAAGTCATTCACCTAGACAAAATTTGATGACTTGACTAATGTCCCTGATCTGATCCTACCTATCTAATACTATCAAGTCAATCCCAATCTAACCCTCAGCAGGGCTATCAGGAGTAATGTCCTCAGCCGGATCCTCCTCCGGATCCTCCTCTGGATCTTCCTCGGCGCCTGCCTGTTCATCTTCCTGAAGGTAACTAGTGGCCTCATCCATGAGCATGGAAGCATCAGCCCTGATGCCAGCACTCCTATCTCTGATCCCCTCAGCAAGTCGGGTCACTCTAGACCTCTGCCTCTCTATCCCCAAACGAGCAACCTCCAGCATATTATGCTCCGCAGTTAGCCTAATCTCCAAGTCAGCTATGCGGTCGAACTGGGTATCCACCATGATACTCAGCTCCTCTACATCCTGGGTCAAGGTGTGATTAGCGTCCCACAAGTGGCGGCGCTCATCATCAAGCGATAATACCAATGCGTTGGGATACGCGTATGTGACCCTACACTGGCACCTAGGGTGCCTATCCGCTGGGGAGTATCGCACTCGGTCTCCTCCTCCTCGAGGTCTATAGGAAATGGATCTTAGCGGCTCTACGTGTCCATTAGCCTCACTACTACCATTAGCATGCCCATTGCCATTCTCCATACCTGCAAAATAATCAACACCAAAAGATTAGAACTTAACTAACTAACCGGATCGTATATTTCTTAAGGTATTTCTAATGATCTCAAAACTTATTCCTAGAGAGGATTAGGGTTTCTAGCACACCTAATTTACCTTTCAAATAACTTTGCTAACCTAGGCTCTGATACCACCTGTGGCGACCCCACTTCCCCCTGAGGCGAACCAAAGGGTTGGCGGGCCGTCTGCCTAGCTCTCGCCAAGACTCACGCAAGCAATCTAACCCCAAAACCTTTCGAAGAATAAACTAATCCATTACAAAACAAACTTCCCCAGATAGAATCATACCTAAAGCCATATTAACTTCAGAGATAGCTATGATAAAAAAAAAATAACCAGTCGAGGCCTTAAACGACCTACGAGCTAAAAACCGAAGTATAAGTCGTACCCATCAAAACAGATAAATACATAAATCCATAATACAACTTACAAGCCAAGTAATCAAATTAGGGTTTACACATTTTCCAGCTTCAAGTGGCAATCCAAAAAGGAAAATACACTATTCCAAATAACACATTACAGCCCACAGAATAAGTTATAGAATTCAGATATAGTCCAAAAGAAAAACTTAAGTAGCATCCAGCTTTCAGTTTCCAGAACCTGTTAAGGAAAACAATAAACGTGGGGTGAGCTAAAGCTCAGTGGTGCCCCAAAACATGCAATCACATAATTTCAAACAGCGATTAATAACTGCACAAATTTAAACAATTAGGAAAGCGTATAACAGCACAAGGTAGGATACGTGGGCTCTCAGGAGCCATTTCCCTCGCTTGATCACCAATTATCGTAGTTGACCCTCCGTCAACTCTCACTACTTATGGTCCATGTAGATCCACTTATTTTAATCCTAACCCGTCACCGTTCATACCTCTGCTTCGGGCCCGTACTTCGTCTACTGACGCAGTATACTCGAGATATACCCGTATAAATTTAGTCGAGGGATTCACCCAAAGACGTGATTGCAATCAGATTCAAGCGTCGAGGAATTCACCCAAGGACGTGATTGCAATCAGATTCAAGCGTCGAAGGATTCACCCAAATGACTTTCGTAGTTAGATTCAAGCGTCGAGGGATTCACCCAACGACGTAACTACATTTAGATTTATGGTAGTAGGATACAAAAGTCGAGGGATTCACCCAACGACACAACTCCATTTTTGAATCAAGGATTTAGGAGAAAATATTTTGCACAAGTCACCACTCGAACGGCTAGTGTGATAAAGTACACACAGCTCACTTAGATGGATCAGAAACCAATTTTGTTTTCAACTTATCACATAACAAGTCAAGGAAGCACTTTAAACGATTAGGCATAGAACAAGCAGGGACACTCACCAAGAGTGGA
The DNA here is from genome assembly GCF_036785885.1 of Coffea arabica. Classification (NCBI taxonomy): domain Eukaryota; kingdom Viridiplantae; phylum Streptophyta; class Magnoliopsida; order Gentianales; family Rubiaceae; genus Coffea; species Coffea arabica. The sequence goes on from NC_092326.1 coordinate 19,415,818, forward strand.
GTTCAGATATCAAGTTGGGGATCGAAATCCGCGTCCTCGAAAAACCCTAAAAACCAAAATTTGAAACTATAAGTTTCTACTCAGTTTTTTAAGCTTATAGACATTGAGGTATATTTATATACTACTAGTTCACTTCCCTGAGAAAAATCAAGAGTTCCCTAGGTTAAAACTTGACAATAGTAGAAAAGATATTTCTTATAGTTTTCCTTGAGGTACTTTTCTTTAAACAGAATAACTAGTATTATTTTCTTGAAATAAGTCGACAAACCTCTCAATACTAATGTTAGAAAGTTACTTTGAACATTTTTCTAAAGTTACGGCTTTTGCAAAAATTGCCCTTAAAACTACTTTTCCTAAAATAGGGTTTCTTGCCGAGCAAGTTTCCCAAGCTTTTCACCAAAATTAGTAAACTCGTATTTTGGAACTTTTCCTATAGTTAACTATCCAAGAGAAATATTTATTGGGAAGAAAAGGAATAAAAATAAGACTTAGGGTTTTCAAACGCTATAGAACTTATGTACTAAAACTATCAAGGCTAGTTTGAGCTAAAGGAAATTTATCGGGTTGGAAAGTTTCATGCAAAGCACTAGATATGGAGTTTTATAATACAATACTAGCTGGAAAAATATTTTTGATTAATTTGATCACAGCTACTCGAGTTCGCAAGGTCGATACAATTTCCACAGCTACGATTCCGTTTCGAAATCATAATATGGATCCCAAAATATGGCAAAAAAAAAAACCACATAGCAAATTACTAGGGCTTCGTCAATCATTAGCCCTAGATTTCAACAAGTGCATCTGATAAAAATAAAACGATCAACCAAGGCTTCATCAATCATTAGCACTTGGTTTCAGCCACCCATCATAAGCAAATAAAAATAAAAATAAAAGTAAAGCCTCCAAGACATTCCAGCAATTAACTTTCATCACCCTGTAGTACTTATAAAATCATTCAAATGGCCAAGGGCTTCATCAATCATTAGCCCTTGACAACATCAATTACTTCCAACCACAATTTAATCAAGAATTTAAACCACAAGTAAGCTAAAGTCTCAATCCAAAACCCAATTTCAGAACAGGACATTCGTACAAACAGTCCACTTTGAGAATTCACAGACAGCAGTATACATGGAAGAAAAATACGAAATTTCTACAGGACAAAGGCCTGTTTTTCTAGTTTCAAATGCCGCTGACGGCGCCTTAAACGGATTTTTCTTCACCAAGATATAAACAGTTTATTGAGACTGGTCAGGGACATCCGAAAATCTGAAATTTAAATTTTCACTTGTGAAAACTCCTTTTTCTCTTTTAAAATCATAAAACTTTTATTCAAACCATCCATACATTTAAGTATGGCCTTCATACCAGCATATACCAAAGCAAGTAACGCTTAATTCCAGTACATGGTTCAGCCAAGAAATCATATCTTTACTAATCTGTCATCAGCTAAGTATAACAATCATCAATTGGTAACTCACCCACAATTCGAGTGTTTCACATCTGCATGTCTTATAAACTTTAAAACAGTATAATCCAGGCATTTCCATCTATCATGATTCAAGGAACAAGTTTAAAAACCAGGTCAAGGTTCCCACTCAACCGCTTACTATCACATAAAAAAATTCCAGCACTAATATACTTTAGGTACAGTTTATCCCTTGGTTTAAACAGGGTGGTAGTTACTCAAATTCAGCATTTAAACACTTAGTTAGCTATTAAAAATTTCCACTTCAAAACCAAATTCATTCAGCAACTAAAATCATCTAGAAAATCCAGAAATAGTTTAAAATCCAAAAGAAAACAAACTGAAAATTTCTGATCATACCTCTCGGTTATTCCAGAATTTTTCCAACCCTTGGGTGTTTATAAGTCCAATTTTCCTTGGCTAAAATATGGTTTTAGATACCCATATTATTCATGCAAAAACATATCTAGCTAATTAATATTTCTAATTCAAAATTTAACTCAAACAATAGCTGCAAATCCCCAAAATTTCCAGAATTTTTTGCACAGCTAGTTTCGGACAACATACATGCAACAGATTGCATTTTTATTTTATTTTTCTGGTTTAAAACTAACTAATTAGCTGCATGCAGAGCCCAATTAACTTGTTATTAATCATCTAATCATGGTTATAAGTTTAAACAACAACATTAAACCAAATCAGGCTGCAAAACTTTAAGCTAAGCTTTCAGCCAAACCAGAAATTCTTCCAGCATTTGTTTAGTCACAAACCATTTTTTTTTTCTACGGTTAAATCCTGTATTTTGCACTTAAATTTCACATGCACAACTGCTGAATTTAACTAGCTATCATATCCAGACCAGAAATCAGTTTGACAGCAACAAAATTGAACCAAGTTAAGCTGTAATAATTTAGCTAGGCTCTCGGCAGAAATTTCTTAACCCAAACCAGAAGTTTCCTCTGCTTTAACACTTCATCCGAATGTCCAATTCAAGATGCATGGACTTAATCTTCAAGTTTTCACTCAGCTAAAGACACTTAGATGTCCAGATTGTCACATAAAAACACAATTGGAGCTGCAATAACACCTCAAATTCTCGGCAGCAACAATTTCTCAAAACAGAAATTTTTCCTAATGGTTTGATTTCAGCATCCGATTGTATAATCTAAACATGCAATCTCTGATATAGCTTGATCAACTAATAATCAACCTAATAAGACCAGAAATTACCTCAGATAGCAACTAAACTTTCACACGAAAATTTTCCAGAAATTTCTTCCCTAGCTCTCGGCCAAGTGCAGTCGGTGGTTCTTGTCTCCTATGTTGTGGCTGGAATTGAGTGTAGTTGGGGGATTTGTGTTCGGTTGGTTGGAGTTGGTAGAGATGAAGGTGAAAAATGGTGAAGCTTCCTGCAAATCTCCTCCCTGGCTTCCCTCCAACTCACGGCAGGATCAGAAATTTCTGGCAGCTCACATTCCCTCCTCCTAGCTCACGGATGCAGCTCACCAAGTGGCTCTCCCTCTCGGATGCTCTTGGTCGAATGTAGAGGAAGAGGTGAGGTGCGGTTGTGGAGAGGGATTGTAGTAGTTTCGGTGCAATTGGGCAAAAGAAATGAGATGATGCAGAGAATGGTATCTCGGTATTAAGAAGGAAGAATGACTTGCGGTCTTGGTTTTGTGCAGAGAAGGAAATGAATTTGTGGTCTTAAGCCGTGAGATAGATTGGACGTATGGTGGTGCCGTAGTTTGTGAGAGTGGTTTACGTGTGAGAATGGATTGCGTATCACATCGGTTGCGTACAGATTTGGTAATAACAGTCGTGATTTGATTTGAGGCCAGAGGGTTCCGTTTGATTTGCATGGAAATGTAAAGTAAGGTAAGGTAAGGGTATTTTAGTCTTTTCACTTTGCTCCCTAACCTCAACTTAATTTCTCAAATCCGACTTAATTCTAAAAATTATCTCCAAGTGCAATTCAAACGCCTAACTATACCCTAATATACCTAAACCATTTTTATCGAGTAATTATCAATTAAACTTGAATATTTAGGTTCCTAGTAAATCTTATATTATTTAGCGATTAAACTAGTTATAAGTATTTCCAATTATTATTTCTCAAGAATTAGAGTTAGTCTAACACGAAATTTATCGATTTAGTAATATAAAGTCAAGTGAAATGATAATTTAATCCAAGGTGTCAATTTGCACATAAAAATTACTTTTTACGCACTTACTTGAAAACAAAGAAAAATAAGGGTATAATATTCGAACTTTTATACATTAGTTATGTTTAGTATATTAGAATTATACTTATTTAAAGTTCATTGGTTTTTTTTTTATCTTAACGCGGAATTTTTTTTTTATTAACATTTCCATTAGCAACTAACTAGAATTAATCATAAGGTTTTAAATATTTCATTTTAAGATAGAAAATCTAACGATTCAATTATCATTAATTCTAGCAAAAAGGAATTAAGCAATCTAACATTTTATTTTAAGGCGAAAAATTATTCCAACCCTAAAGATATTAATTTAGTCAAATAAAACCGAGAAATTTCATAATTTTGGCAAATTATATTATTTTTCACGTAAACCTATTTTTACGTACTTAATTGCGAACAATTAAAAGTAATGCTAGAAGTTATTGAACAATAAAAGAAATGCAAATGAAATATGTACTAGTTTATATATCCATTTTTCAGGGTTCTCACAAGGCACACGTCTTCAATAGGTCTTCATCAAATGCTCCTCCAAGCCCTATCTATTACAAGCCAAGAGGTGTACACATACCCCATAAAAGAATAACTTAATTAAAAGCAAAAGTAAATAAAATAAATGAAAGAGATTAAGGAAAAGCAAGGAAAACAAAGTAGACATGCAATTCTCACTTAGCACATTGGATCACATAGGGGAGAGACAAAAAAGATAAAAGAAGTTATACCTCCCTTGGAATGGTGTCTCAATGAAAGAAAAATGGCTTATTTATCCTCCAAAATAAAAGAAATGGTCAAGGTACCAATTTATTTGGGAAAATTAAAGAAAATATGCAAACACGGGCTCACATGGTCATAAAACTCTTAAATTCATGCATGAAGTGCAACTTAAACAAAGCATGGTAGTTAATTGAAACAAACAAGCAATTGAGTTGAATAATGGAAGTTGCCAAGGACCAAATTTAGGACATTATTCAATTGGTTGGGTCATAGTAGCATTAGTTAGAAGCCAAGGGGTTGAAATGCAATTCTTCCTTTATTTTCATGCATGCAATCTACGTAGAAGAAGTGTTCTTTTCCTGCAATATTTCTGCCGTGAATTCCTTTCCATTTTATCATGCAAATATGTTCATCAAATGCCAGGATTTCTACTATCAATCATTGACAAAACATGCAACTTCATTGCAGGATTAAAACAAAAATTGAAGCTGACCATCAAGGGTAAAAATTAAACAGCAAAAGAAGGAAAAAGAAAAAGATGTAGCAGGGCTCTCTGCAATTCAAAGAGCCCAGCCGCAATCTTCATTTCTTAGTTGCAGGCTTTAGCCTCAAGTGCAGAATTCAGCTCCATCATCCAGCTTTCCAACTTAACATTAAAACAGCACACAATCCAAACACAACTATCACACAATCTGCCCACTTTGCATCATGAAACTTGTAAATTTAGATATCAATAGTCGGACAACATGCATGGAAAAACTGAACAGTCCAAGTGATGTTTATCAATGCAGCAAAACGAAAATGAAAGCAAGCCCTTCAACTCATGTTATGAACCTCCCTCAACCACAAACATCTATTCTTAAAAGAACTTAACATAGCAGCTAGATGTAAAGTGTAGCAAAGTTCTTTGCAACTTTCATGTAATCTCGGCAAAACACAGCTTTGAAACAATTCCAAACAAAACATTGCTGAGCACCTTAAGATAATGCAATTGTTGGAAAAATTTCATACAATCTTTCATTCAAAGCTACAAACAAGCTTCTACAACTAAGACTTTTGACATCTGATTTAAAAATTATACCACAAAGCTAGTTGCCAACTTTCATTTTCAAATGTAGATTTCGGCCTCCCATACAACTTTGAGCAGATATTTTCAAAAACCAACCCTACAACTTTAAGCTAAGCGAACTACATGACCCCCCCACCATCGAATCAAGCAAAAGAACTTAGAAAGGGATCATGCCAAAAATCTGGAAAAATATACAAGAATGGTTCGGCAACTTGGTTACATATTTTTCCAGCAAGTATTTGAACCTGATTTCAACATTTCAGACTTTAAACATACAAACTCAACTCCAAACCTCCTATTTCCTTTCCCTCAAAACAGGTTAAACATGCAATTTAGGTGGAAAAACTTGATGTGCAGTCACAGAATAGAAAAACAAAACAGAGAATGCAACTTCTTTTTGTTTTTGCTAAGAAATTTTGCAGCTACAAAGCTCGTGTAGGTTAAAATGTCAAAACATCTCATTAAACCCACCATTTATTCACCAAATGCACACACATTTTCCAGATATCTATTTTAGCAATGAAGAAACCAAAAAATGCAGCAAGGAAAACACCAAACATTTCATTCTCGGACCATGAAGCAACCATTTCATTCTCTCGGACCTTCAAACCAAACTAGAAAACTAGTCATCCAAATCCATTAAACTCCCAAACACAACACAAAAAATGCAGGAGACAAACCATTGAAGTTCATGCGGAAAACAGAAATGAAAGAACACACAAACAGAAACAAACAGAAATGGCAAGAATAAACGGCAAGAATGAGTCAAAAACTAATTCCAAACCTACATAAACCTCAAATCTGCTGGGCTTGCTTGAAGATATGAAGTAAAGGGATTACCTTTAGCACCTTATGGGATCCCGTGAACAAAGCATAAACGAAGAAATTGCGTGAGGACGTCGACTTCAACGCCACAGATTTCTGGTGAAGAAATTTCTGGAACACAGCAACGTTTCTTCTTGTTCAGCCGCCACTTCCTTCTTCTTGCTTCTCAAAACCCTCGGTTTTCCTTTCTTTTCCCAGCCCGTCACCTTTTATGCTTCCTTTACTCCCAGCTCCAAGACCCTTGCTTCCCCTTTTTTTTTCAATCTTTTCTTCTCAAACTTCTCATCCTCCGCTCCTTCTCACTCTCTCTTCGTTGTTTTTCTTCCAGCCGCCAACTCCTGAATCTCTCTATATCTCACTTTTCCCTTTTTTCTTAGCCGTCAGCTTGCTCCCTCTTCTGATTGCTGTCCTTGCAATCTTCCTCCCCAAACTCACAGCCCAAGTCCCTTTTCCTCAGCTCACTCTTTCCTCAAACCTCCGTCACAGACTCTCAGCCCTCGTGACCAAACTTCCTCCTCTGTTTTTCTTTCTTTCCGATCCTATCCTCTCCCTATTTGCGGCTCTCCCTCTTTGCGGCTCTCCCTTAGCTTTCTATTTATACTGGAGCCCTCTCAACCCTCAAACCTCCGTCCTTTCTTCTATATTTGCAGCCCAAGGGGCTGCCCCAATGCTCCTTTGCAAGCTGCGAAAAAATGCAGCTTGCATGCGCGTATTTTTTTTTTAATTTAACAAAATATAAATAACTAATTAAGAAAAATAACTAATGAAGAAACGCTAATTAAGATAAAAATGAAATGCTAATTTTCTTTTCTCTTTTTTTTCTTTTCAAGAAAACTAAAGCCTATTTTTTGAATGCTTTTCCTTCTTTTCCTCTTTTCTAGAAACTCTACGCTAAAACTTAAAACTAAAAATAAAAATAAAATGAAAACTAACTAAAAAAACTAAAACTAAAAGTTGAATAAACTAAAATGACAAAATAAAAACTAAAATAAAAAGCAAATGAAATAAACGACTAAAAGGGCAAAAACGAATGAAACTAAAATGCAAACCGTCTAAAACAGAATCATGAAATTAACAAAAAACAATAGATAAGAATTATCACTAAAATGAAGCATTAAAAATTTGGTGTCTACAGTTTGCCCCTCTTTGTCTGAGTTTTGGAAAAACTTGAGACAAAGAAGTAGACACCAAATACTTACCTGTGTTATTCGGCTGCGAATGATTCCAACAATAGCCGCCCTTGAAACAAGGACTGACCTCTTTATCAAAATGTTGAAATGGGATTGACCCAAACAGGAAATTAAAACAGAAAATTTACTCGGAACTGACCCGAGACAGGAAATTTAAAATCGGGACTGACCCGAGACAGGAATTTTAAAACGGGACTGGCCCGGTCAACAATTTAAAATGGGACTGACCCGAACAGGAATTTAAAACGGGACTGACCCGAACAGAAATTTAAAACGGGACTGACTCGAACGGAAATTTAAAAAATCATGGGACTGGCCTGAACAGAAATTTAAACGGGAATGAAACTGAAGCGCGCGCTAGTGGGACTGACCCATGTTTAGCGGCGATGGAAATGAAATGCACACTAGTGGCTAAATAAAAGGAAATGCTCACTAGTGGGACTGATCCACGGCTAGTGGCTATGAAAATGCAATGCTCACTGGCGGAACTAACCTCACGCTCCAGTGGCTATGAAAATGAAATGCTTACTGGCGGGACTAACCTCATGCTCCAGGGGCTGTGAAAATGAAATGCACACTGGCGGGACTAACCTCACGCTCCAGTGGCTAATTGGTCCGTGGGATAGAACCCAGCTCTACCGAGGTTGGCGGGATAAAACCCAGCTCCAACGTGATATAAGCGGTCAGCGGGATACAACCCAGTTCTGCCGAGGTTGGCGGGATAAAACCCAGCTCCAACGGGATATAAGCGGTCAGCAGGATAGAACCCAGTTCTGCCGAGGTTGGCGGGATAAAATCCAGATCCAACGGGATATAAGCGGTCAGCGGGATAGAATCCAGTTCTGCCGAGGTTGGCGGGATAAAACCCAGCTCCAACGTGATATAAGCAGTCAGCGGGATAGAACCCAGTTCTGCCGAGGTTGGCGGGATAAAACCCAGCTCCAACGTGATATAAATGAAGTGCTTACTGGCTGGACAAACCCACGCTCCAGTAGCTGTGAAATAAATGAAATGCTTACTGGCGGGACGTGATATAAATGAAATGCTTACTGGCGGGACTAACCCACGCTCCAGTAGCTGTGAAAAAATGAAATGCTTACTGGCGGGACAAACCCACGCTCTAGTAGCTGAAAAATGAAATGCTTTGACAATCGGACAGTGGGATTAAACCCGAGCCTGCCGTAATAAAACTTGATTTGATTTTTGATTTTTGATTGATGATTTTTTTTCTTTTTGCTTTTATTTTTGACTTTTGAGAATCTTTCCAAAAAATTAATTTTGCCCCAGTATGATGAATTTTTGCAAATTGAGCCCATAGTTGATTCTGTATCGCCATGTTGTTGCACCTTTTGATCAAATTTGCTTGCAACATTTTCAAATCTGCCTTTGTTCACCGGAGGACTCTTCCCGACACTAATTACAGTGCGAGGTGTGATTACTTTCATCTGTGCATGCAATTTTTCCTGTGAAAGAGAAAAAAACAAAGAAATTGCCACCACTATTTGATCCGTTTTCCTTCGAGAATCGTGTAAACATGAGTCTTTCGACGCCTTTATCAACTTTTGCTGCGGCAGCCGATTGAGTTGGATTTCTCACCCTGAGGCTTTTCCGATTTTCAAACTGACCAGGTATGTGTTTTGCTATATTGTGAAGTCTGTGTAGCTGGTTTGGCTGAATTTCAACTGTTCCCAAAAGATGACTGAATCCAAGCATACTTTTTGCAATAAACCACGGGGATTGTCATTCACCACAATTCAATGATAAAGAATGAGGTATGCAAGAAAATTCACATGTCATGTAAAAATGAATATGCACAAGAATGCACACCTAATCATTTGTGCTTAAATTCTACAAAAATGCCATGAATGCAAGTAATTTGGAAAAAATGAGTTTCCTAAGAATATATTTGCAAAAGAATGTTTTACAAAATGACACAGCTTTGGCCAACGGATGTCATATTCGAATCTCTGGGTATCCTTGTTTTGGGATTCAGTATTGGCAGAAGTATGACAAAAATGAGGAGAAATCCACATGAACCAGGTCGCCAGCCGTTCCTCCTCGTGCTCGTTTACTGCAAAAACCTTACCTTGGCGCCCTTTCGGGTTTTCACCAAGGTTGCCCCCATCCTTTTTGTTTTTGTTTTGTTTTTCCTTTTCTTTTTCTCTGTTCTTCTTTTTTTTTCTTCTTTCTTTTGAGGTGCCCTTTCGGATTTTTACCTAAGGAAGCAATGGAAGAGCTCAACCATAATCGCCTCAGAAATGTAAGTTGGAAAAAATGCTGACATCAGTAAAATGCGCTTCCCTTATAGACTTAAGCGAAGGCACCATGAACATCACTTGTCAGTTGATTAGCAAACTTTCCAATAGAAATACAACAAGTGACGAAAGCCAGGACTTTGGGCTTTTGTAATGAGGTCAGGTGGGGGTTTTTTCAAAAAAAAGTTGAGGCTTGAAAGCAAATTTTAATGAGAAGTGTGAAATAACCTGAGATTGCATCATTTTGAAATTATCTCCAATTTTGAACGAAACCGAGGAAATTTGCCCCAGTTTGATTGGATATTTCTTTCTTTGCATTTCCTTCATTGCATTCTTCTCACTTTTTGCATTTTTCTTTCAAAAACTAAATTTGCCCCAGTGTGGGGTTCTCTTTTCCTTTTCATCTCTCTTTCAAAATAAATTTGCCCCAGTATAGGGTTTTTTCTTTTTTTTCTGATCATCTTTTTCAAAATGAATTTGCCCCAGTGTGGGGTTTGCAATTCTCAGGGGCTGCCAAACGAAAAAATTATTGTTCTGATAGATCAAAAGGGACGACTAGGGATGAAATGTTTTGATTGGAAAGGAAGATGGCCTGACTTTTGCCTCGTCTCTTGCGTGATTTCCTAGAAGGAATTTGCATAATCAAATAAAGAATTTCTTACACATGTCTGAGTTGATAGGTTGAGAGAATGTCTGTCTATCCATGAATGCCCCGCCAGGTAATACCTTTTGAACACCCAATGAGCTTTGCCAATTTGAAGCAAACTTGCCTTCGACTTCATCTTTCATTACTTTAGCACTTTGTTCCCTTCTTCAGAAGATCGGTGGCGGCCCCTTTTATTATGAACACAGGCCATGAATTTTGACAAAATTGATCATGGTACATAGCATTCAACTGCTTTTCATCAATCAGAATCAATCGTTGATGACACTGCTTTAACCAATCAACTTTCAGCCTGGCCGGAAAGGGATTTTCTCAAATGAAGGGATTTCTCAAATGAAGGGATTTTTCAATGAATGGATTTTTCAATGGTTTTCTCAATGAAAGCTTTCTCAATGAAGGATTTCCTCCAAGAAGAGATTTCTCAATGAAGGGATTTTCTCAAATGAAGGGACTTTCCAATGTATGGCCTCCTCAAAGAAAGGATTTCTCAACGAGGGGATTTTTAATGAAGGGTTTTCTCAATGAAGGCTTTCTCGAAGAAGGGATTTCTCAATGAAGGGACTTTTCAATGTATGGCTTCATCGGATTCCAGAACAATGATATTCAAAGGGTCAAGTAATTTCATCTTTGGCCATCTTAAAGAATAATAAAAAAAAAATTCAGGACAATAATCAAATAAACAAATAAAACAAATTATGCATTTTATGAAACTCCAAACTAAAGACAAAACTCAATTGCAAAAGACGCTTTCATTAAGCTGTTCACATATGCAAGAAAAAGTTTTCGTGAACTTTAGTAAATAACAACCCTTAGATTTACTGAAACTCCCTTTGAGAGAGAAGATATTCGGCCATCCAAATTGTGCAAAGACCCTTCAGGATTTTCAAATTTCGTCATTGGAGGTGGATGCCTCAAAGGCGTCTTTGTGTTCGGGAAAGGGGTTTGTACTTATGTTCCGTCCTTGTTCTGCACTTCTTCTAATCAATATTTCCCCCGCCTCGATCATTTCTTGGACTTTCTGTTTAAGTGCTCTACAATCAGTAGTTGGGTGGCCAGGTGCTCCCGAATGATAGGCACAAGTGTACTGTGGGTTATATCCGCCAGAGATACCATAAGGGTAAGCTGGAGGGGGAATTTCGCCGATTTTACCGGCGGTTTTTAATTGTTCATATAATCGGTCCAAAGGTTGGCCGAAATTGGTGAATGTTCGAGAACGATTTTGATCGTGGGTTTCAGTATGTTGGGGGTAGTTGTAGATGGGTCTGTTTGGTCGGGAAAATTGTTGATTGTAGAGAGGTCGGGGTCGAACTTGTTGGAAGTTAGGTTGGGATATTTGAAAAAGGGGCCATAGGCGAGTTGTTGTAGTTAGGGCGAGGTCAAGGATGAGTGGTATTGGTATGGTAAACAGGATGAGGGCTTGAATAGTAAGGATAAGGGTTTGAGTAGGTAGGGTATTGTCGAGGTCTGGGTCTTGGAACAGGGTTTCGATTCCAGACAAAAGCAGTTTCCCCTTCTTGCTTTTTGAATTGTTTCTTCTTCCCATTACTACCTTGGCTTTGCAAGGCATCCAACTGGGATTTGAGGGCAGAGACATTAACAATCTTCCCAGCTTTCACGAAGTCATCGAACTCTTCAAGCTTATTGACAATAGCGGCAAACGAGCATCCAGTCATGCGGAAAATTTCTTCAAAGTACGGCGGATCATGTGCTTTAATGAAAGTGCGTATGATTTCGTCCTCGGTCATTAGTGGCTCGACTTTTGCAGCTATTTTTCTCCACCTTTTGGCATAAGTCTTGTGATCCTCGGAGGGTTTTCTCTTTATCCCTTCCAACGTGGTTCGTGTCGGAGCCAGCTTGCAATTATACTCGTATTGCCTTACAAACGCATTGGACAAGTCCAGCCAGGTCTTTGCCTCTTCGGGTTTCAGCTTGGAATACCAGTCAAGTGCATCCCCTTCCAGACTTTCTGGGAATAGCCTCAAAGGCAGATTTTCATCATCTGTTGGCCTACCCAACTTGTTGGCGAACAATCGGAGGTGTGTCTTGGGATTTCCCGTCCCATCATACTTGTTGAATTTCGGGGTTTTGAACCCCTCAGGCAACTGCACATTTGGGAAAAGGCAAAGCTCATCGTAATCCAGGACTCCTTGTTTGTTCAACCCCTGACTTTTCCTTATGAATTCGTCAAAACGGTCAAGGCGTTTGAGAAGCTTTATATCAATAGGAGCAGAAGATTCTCCTATCTCTGGCTTGTTTTGAATGGTATGGTTTGGCAAGAAAGGCTCAGCAGCAGCGTGATAAAAGGCTTGTGGATTCAGAGGCATGTTTGGATCACTTTGAGGCTGAAATCCTTGCCCATAGGGAGGATAGAACGGAGGATTTTGAGCATAGGCATACTGCGGGTTGTAAACTCCCTCAAAAGTGGTTTGAATTGGAGGAATGACAAATGGCTCGGATTCCGGTTGTTTGATGGGCGCAAGCTCGGGCTGCACTCCGCTACTAACGAGCTCGTCAATCAACTTCTTTTGTGTGGCCATTTCAGATGCCATTTCCTCAAATTTGGTGAGTAATTCAGTCAACTGAACCCCAGGACTTGTAGCTTCTGGCTGGGTGGTTGCAGCGGTCTTATCAGACGATTCTGGCCGAGTACTCATGTCTACACGATTCCTTTGGGCTTTACTACGGGATCGCGTTGTGATGGGGCTTCGACGAGAAGTTATGTTTAAATATTACCTGAGAATTTTTGAAAGATTGCCTTTAGATTTAACCCTCGCTTAGTTATTCCAATAAAATAAAGAAAAGGAAAAGAAAAAGACAAGAGTTAGTAAATATCGAAAAAATTCGGATGCATGTCCTATGGGGGAGCCCTTTTTGTGCCAAGGGTAGGCCTAGCATGAAAATGCAATCCTCTGAGGTAGGCACTATACCATACCTGATGGATCTGATCAACTCATTGAGTGAAAAATAATTTTGAAAAATTTGGTCAACTGGAGTGACGAGAGACACTTGTCAAAATGAGGTCAACGTCCGAATGGATTGATCACTTTTGATCGATACCAGAATTTGCAAAAACGCACGGGTTTGACCTTGACGAACTTCCTATCGAAGAGATTGGAATTCGTTGACAAATTTTCTCAGTGAAACACGGGTCAAAACCCCAACTGATCAAATGTCTGGATGCAATGGATGTTTTTCTCAAATAGCGACTAGGTTTCCCAATTTGAAATTCGACATTGAAACCCTGATTGGTCAAATGGGTTGAATGAAATTGACCATTTATTTAAAATCGACCGGATTACCACAAAAAGGAAAACGGGTCAAATGAATTGAGTGAAATTTAAAAAACTTACTCAAAATTGACCGAATCATCCTAAAAAAGGAACTTGATCAAATGAAATTGAGAATTTTATTCAAAATGGACTGGATCATCCTAAAAATGAAATTGGTCAAATGAATTGAATGAAATCGAGAATTTATTCAAAATTGATCAGATCGCCCTAAAAGGGTAAACTGGTCAAATGAATTAGACGGAATTGATGATTTATCGAAAATCGACAAAATTGCCCTAACTAATCAAATGACATTGGTGATTTATTCAAAAATCGACTAGATTGCCCTAAAAATGAACAAATTGATAAAATGGACCGGATGAAATTGATGAATGAAATGGTCCAATGGATTGAATGGAATTGGGAGCTTATTTAAAAATCAAGCTATCCACTGATAGTTTCAAAAATTTATTGCGATGCATTAGTTTATGAGCCTTCTAAAATCAAATTTTGGCCTTAATTCATTTATCATCTCAATAGGAGGAATTATTTGTGAATTTCTTCAAATTAATGTCCTTTGCGCAAGGGAATTTTACCAATTTTGATAAAATGGCCAAAAAGTGATTATTAGACGCTCATATTTCAAAAATCGCTCTTATGAAGACGATCGGATCCTACCTTACCTTGTGCACTACCCCTTTGGATGGTACGAAATGTAAACATGCAAGTCTCTTTGGATTAAGTATCCGAGACACAAGGTGGTTTATTCCTAACACGGGATCCCCTAAATGGCATTCCCTTCTAGGGTTTATGCATGATGCCAGTTTATTAAAACAATGTAAATATGTGACAAATATGGCCTAAAGGACATAAATAATGCATCAGGGGGAAAAGGTCTAAAAATGAAATGTACTTATTAAAAATTAAGTGCAAAGACTGAAATTTAAACATGTGAGTTATCTAGTGGGTAGGTCACTAAAAGAATGCCGAAGAGGCCTCTTATTGCTAAGGCACATGAATGCAAGCCAAGAAAACAAAAAAAAAATGGTTAGTGCAATTGATAGTACACATAACATATTGGGAGCAAATAAGAAAAGAAATACAATAAAAGCAAGTAAAAGGGGTGGAACCCCTTCCCTCGTGCCTAATGTGCTTAAAAGAGGGTGAGGCTGACTCTAACCTAGGAAAATTCTGACATGGATGCATGAGGCTGGGGTTCACTAATGCAACTAGACTCGATAAGGTTTAAAAGGTCCCCAAGCCTTCAGACCCAAAGGCCAAGGGTCATCACTCCCAAGGCCTTCGATCGGTGGCTCGAGTGATCCCTTAGGTAGCGCTATGGGCGCAGCGCACACCATCCGCCTACCCAAGGCGATCGATCCTAATCCTACAAGGTGGTGTGGGAAACGCCCACGAAAATAAAATGAAATGGAATAACAATAAATAAACGTGCACGTATGAAGTGTTCCCTATTTTGAGGGAAGGGGTCGAGAACCACGCGAGACTCTAAATGTGACACACCCCCCCAAATGCAATGCGAGCGCAAGATAAACAAGTAAACATACATCCAAACAATCAATCATACATACATGAGCGAAGGGGTAGTTTAATGCGTACATGAGACAAAAAGGTCCTAAAAATGGAAGATGCAACCCTAATATCCACATGCCATGCATAACAAGGGTAAAAAAGGGAAATGAATGGCTAAGTCAAATGCTTGGACACACTTAGGAAGTCCCCAGTGGAGTCGCCAAGTTGTCGCGCCCCACTTTTGAAATGTGTGTGTGGAAGTAGTGTGTGTAGTGTGTGTGAACGTGTGTAGAAGTGAAAGCAAAGACCGTGGGATTGTAAAATGCGACGGTTTTGGTCAAATAAAGTTCAAAAGGGTTTTATGTATGAAAAATGGAGTCGCCACTTGGTATAGAGTTAGGGTGTACCAAGTCACCCAAAAATGAATTTTGTTTTTGAATGAAAAAGTAAACAAACCCTTTTTGAAAACTTTTAGGTCTGCGTAACCAAAGAAAGGGATCGGGGGTCACGTTTGGTAAGGGAGAAGGCAAAGGCGGAGCCTAAGGCACTCCCTTACCCTAGCCAAAGCTAGTTGCATGACTTAGCCCTACTTTTCCTAATTATTCTACCCAAAGAATGTATCGCGTGTTGGATATGACTATATGAATGCAAAAACCTAGACCTAGGGGAACTTGGGGGAAATTTCTCTTCAAAGGTTGAGTGGTGCCAATCACATTAATTGTGAAGCCCAATAATGATCCTTTGGAGAGGTCACGTACAATCCTAAATGACGTAAAAATGAGTGGAATGAATGCATGCCATGTGAAAATGTGAGTTTGTGTGTAATGAAAAAGTAATAAAAATAATAGTGGGGAAGTAGAAATGTGCAAATGGATTTACAAAGTAAGGTGAGTAAAAATGACATTGTGAAAATAACATAAAGTGCATGTGTGCGAGTGATATTATAAAGTGTAAGTAGTTGAGTGAAAACGTGCAAAATTAAAGTAGTGTGAAGTGAGAATGTGGAAAAAGGGTTAGAATATAAAGTAGAAGTGTATGTGATAGCTAATGAGTAAAATGCATGAATCCTATAGGAATGCATCAAGACGGGAACGGGGAGTCCTAACTTTGTGATTTTAATTTTCCCTTTGATTAGAAAGGAGAACTAGCGTGCTAAGGCTATTTTGTAGCCACACTCGCTCGTTTCCCTTATCGAAAGGGGACTCTTCAAGCAAATGTATCCTATAACTAGCATGAGAATGCAAAAAGCCTAGAATGAGGGGAAAAGGATTGGAAGAGCATGCCAAATGATAAAAACTAAGAAAAATGCATGAAATGTTGTGAACATGCAAATATGCACTAACAAAAGGGGGACGGCCTATTGGGTCTAGCGTTGGACAAGCCCATTCTATGAATTCCTACTAGCGTTGGACTAGTGGAAACGTACATTCATCCATCACATTCATTCATGGCTATGGAAAGCGAGTAGACATGCCAAACACTCGTAAACACGTAGTACATAACACTTAGCATGTTCGACTAGATGCAAGAACCTAATAAAGCAAATTAACACATAGCAACAAAAACAAGCAATCAAGCTAATGGACCTATTACATTTGCTAGCTAGGCACACGTCTTCAATAGGTCTTCATCAAATGCTCCTCCAAGCCCTATCTATTACAAGCCAAGAGGTGTACACATACCCCATAAAAGAATAACTTAATTAAAAGCAAAAGTAAATAAAATAAATGAAAGAGATTAAGGAAAAGCAAGGAAAACAAAGTAGACATGCAATTCTCACTTAGCACATTGGATCACATAGGGGAGAGACAAAAAAGATAAAAGAAGTTATACCTCCCTTGGAATGGTGTCTCAATGAAAGAAAAATGGCTTATTTATCCTCCAAAATAAAAGAAATGGTCAAGGTACTAATTTATTTGGGAAAATTAAAGAAAATATGTAAACACGGGCTCACATGGTCATAAAACTCTTAAATTCATGCATGAAGTGCAATTTAAACAAAGCATGGTAGTTAATTGAAACAAACAAGCAATTGAGTTGAATAATGGAAGTTGCCAAGGACCAAATTTAGGACATTATTCAATTGGTTGGGTCATAGTAGCATTAGTTAGAAGCCAAGGGGTTGAAATGCAATTCTTCCTTTATTTTCATGCATGCAATCTACGTAGAAGAAGTGTTCTTTTCCTGCAATATTTCTGCCGTGAATTCCTTTCCATTTTATCATGCAAATATGTTCATCAAATGCCAGGATTTCTACTATCAATCATTGACTAAACATGCAACTTCATTGCAGGATTAAAACAAAAATTGAAGCTGACCATCAAGGGTAAAAATTAAACAGCAAAAGAAGGAAAAAGAAAAAGATGCAGCAGGGCTCTCTGCAATTCAAAGAGCCCAGCCGCAATCTTCATTTCTTAGTTGCAGGCTTTAGCCTCAAGTGCAAAATTCAGCTCCATCATCCAGCTTTCCAACTTAATATTAAAACAGCACACAATCCAAACACAACTATCACACAATCTGCCCACTTTGCATCATGAAACTTGTAAATTTAGATATCAATAGTCGGACAACATGCATGCAAAAACTGAACAGTCCAAGTGATGTTTATCAATGCAGCAAAACGAAAATGAAAGCAAGACCTTCAACTCATGTTATGAACCTCCCTCAACCACAAACATCTATTCTTAAAAGAACTAAACATAGCAGCTAGATGTAAAGTGTAGCAAAGTTCTTTGCAACTTTCATGTAATCTCGGCAAAACACAGCTTTGAAACAATTCCAAACAAAACATGGCTGAGCACCTTAAGATAATGCAATTGTTGGAAAAATTTCATACAATCTTTCATTCAAAGCTACAAACAAGCTTCTGCAACTAAGACTTTTGACATCTGATTTAAAAATTATATCACAAAGCTAGCTGCCAACTTTCATTTTCAAATGTAGATTTCGGCCTCCCATACAACTTTGAGCAGATATTTTCAAAAACCAACCCTACAACTTTAAGCTAAGCGAACTATATGACCCCCCCCCACCATCGAATCAAGCAAAAGAACTTAGAAAGGGATCATGCCAAAAATCTGGAAAAATATACAAGAATGGTTCGGCAACTTGGTTACTTATTTTTCCAGCAAGTATTTGAACCTGATTTCAATATTTCAGACTTTAAACATACAAACTCAACTCCAAACCTCCTATTTCCTTTCCCTCAAAACAGGTTAAACATGCAATTTAGGTGGAAAAACTTGTGCAGTCACAGAATAGAAAAACAAAACAGAGAATGCAACTTCTTTTTGTTTTTGCTAAGAAATTTTGCAGCTACAAAGCTCGTGTAGGTTAAAATGTCAAAACATCTCATTAAACCCACCATTTATTCACCAAATGCACACACATTTTCCAGATATCTATTTTAGCAATGAAGAAACCAAAAAATGCAGCAAGGAAAACACCAAACATTTCATTCTCGGACCATGAAGCAACCATTTCATTCTCTCGGACCTTCAAACCAAACTAGAAAACTAGTCATCCAAATCCATTAAACTCCCAAACACAACACAAAAAATGCAGGAGACAAACCATTGAAGTTCATGCGGAAAACAGAAATGAAAGAACACACAAACAGAAACAAACAGAAATGGCAAGAATAAACGGCAAGAATGAGTCAAAAACTAATTCCAAACCTACATAAACCTCAAATCTGCTGGGCTTGCTTGAAGATATGAAGTAAAGGGATTACCTTTAGCACCTTATGGGATCCCGTGAACAAAGCATAAACGAAGAAATTGCGTGAGGACGTCGACTTCAACGCCACAGATTTCTGGTGAAGAAATTTCTGGAACACAGCAACGTTTCTTCTTGTTCAGCCGCCACTTCCTTCTTCTTGCTTCTCAAAACCCTCGGTTTTCCTTTCTTTTCCCAGCCCGTCACCTTTTATGCTTCCTTTACTCCCAGCTCCAAGACCCTTGCTTCCCCTTTTTTTTCAATCTTTTCTTCTCAAACTTCTCATCCTCCGCTCCTTCTCACTCTCTCTTCGTTGTTTTTCTTCCAGCCGCCAACTCCTGAATCTCTCTATATCTCACTTTTCCCTTTTTTCTTAGCCGTCAGCTTGCTCCCTCTTCTGATTGCTGTCCTTGCAATCTTCCTCCCCAAACTCACAGCCCAAGTCCCTTTTCCTCAGCTCACTCTTTCCTCAAACCTCCGTCACAGACTCTCAGCTCTCGTGACCAAACTTCCTCCTCTGTTTTTCTTTCTTTCCGATCCTATCCTCTCCCTATTTGCGGCTCTCCCTCTTTGTGGCTCTCCCTTAGCTTTCTATTTATACCGGAGCCCTCTCAACCCTCAAACCTCCGTCCTTTCTTCTATATTTGCAGCACAAGGGGCTGCCCCAATGCTCATTTGCAAGCTGCGAAAAAATGCAGCTTGCATGCGCGTATTTTTTTTTTAATTTAACAAAATATAAATAACTAATTAAGAAAAATAACTAATGAAGAAACGCTAATTAAGATAAAAATGAAATGCTAATTTTCTTTTCTTTTTCTTTTCTCTTTTTTTCCCTTTTTTTTTCTTTTCAAGAAAACTAAAGCCTATTTTTTGAATGCTTTTCCTTCTTTTCCTCTTTTCTAGAAACTCTACGCTAAAACTTAAACCTAAAAATAAAAATAAAATGAAAACTAACTAAAAAAACTAAAACTAAAAGTTGAATAAACTAAAACGACGAAATAAGAACTAAAATAAAAAACAAATGAAATAAACGACTAAAAGGGCAAAAACGAATGAAACTAAAATGCAAACCGTCTAAAACAGAATCATGAAATTAACAAAAAACAATAGATAAGAATTATCACTAAAATGAAGCATTAAAAATTTGGTGTCTACATTCACTTTTTAGTTTTTAGTTTTTATTTTATTATTTTTATTTTAAACTTTCTAGCATAAAATTTCTCGAAAAAGAAAAAAAAAAGAAGAAAGAAAAGCATTCAAAAATATGATTTAGTTGCTTGTGATTTAATTTCAATGTTTTCTTGAAAAAATAGAAAAAAAAGAGAAAGAGGAAAAATGATGATGGAAAATGAAAAAAAAGAAAATGGAATTTGCACTTTGTTGTTTTTAGTTTATTTATTTTTATCCAATGTTAATTAAGTTATTTTTGTTATTTATTTTTATTATCAATTTTGTTTTAATTAATCTCAAAAAAAATATATATATATATATACGCGACTTGCAAGCTGCGTATTGTCGCAGCTTGCAAGGAAGGACTGGGCAGCTCCTTTAGTTGCAATTTTGGGAAAGATGGCTGGGAGTTTAGGGTTGAGGTCCTATATAAATAGAAAAGAAAACAGCAGCCGCAAAAGAGAGAGTTTTGGAGATAGAGAGAGAGGCTAAGGGCGACGGCTGGAGAAGGAGGAAAAACGAGAAGGAGGATCGGACGAAAAAACAAAAAAACGAAAGAAAAGACCTTGGTTGGTGGCCGAAAAGGAAAAAACCGAGAGAGAGTTGAGAGGGTTAGGAAAGTGACTGCTGATAAGGAGAGTGAGGCTACGGGAGGAAAACAGCAAAGCTGAGAAAGCCAAGAAACGGCGGAGAGCTTCATGGGGGTTGTTCACAGCTGAAAGGAAACGCAGAGTGGCCGCCATCATCGTCTTCAAGCATCGCTGAAAAGCACGGGTTTTGCAGCAAGCTGCCCGCTGTGGATCTTTCTTCTTTCTTTCATCCAAGGTCCAAGTTTCTTCTTTTCGTTTTTATTTGTTCGCCTATTGCTGTCTTATGGTTCATTCTTTGTTTCCATGCTATCTGATAGTTCTTGGTGGATGATTTTACTTAGAATCTGCTTGCTCTTCATAAGATCCATGTTTTTGACACCTCCCTACCTTAAATCTCCTCTGTGGCATGTTTAGTTGTGTGTTCATGATGTATGTTGGGCTGCAAGTTTTCTGTGATTTTTGGAAATGAAGACCCAAGTGGCTGAACACTTTCCAGATTTTCGCATCCTCTGGCTCTCGGTTTTTCATGTTTAAAACATAGGATTTTGTGGTTAAAAATGGAAAGAACACTGGGTAATCTTGTTGTTTGGATCCAAGTTTTGTTGGTTTGGCAATTAGATATGTTTGGATGGCATTCAAAACCCACCAGAAAATTAAACCCGCATGATTATCAGTAGGAAAAGGGAAAGTGAATCTTGTTTTTGGCATTCATTTTCTTGTTCATTTGATGGTTTGGAATCTGATACCTTTAAGAGTTGGAGTTTGATTTTTCAACCAGTATTCATGGCTGTTTTCATGTCGTCTTCTTCAAGCCGAAGACAAAGTGCTGTGGGAAAAACAAAAAAAAAATGTTTCCAGCTTTGTATGTGTCTTTCTGTTAAATGTTAAAACCCACGGCATGTTGGCATCTTGTTTGTCTTAGGGTCTGAGCTTAAGCATGTTTTCTGGAACGTTTGGTTGGAGTCTCTTTGCACGAATATGCTCCACGAAAGTTGCATAGGAGAAACTAGCAAGAAAGATGGAACTTCCGAGCCACTTTTGCACGAAAGTTTCCATGATTTTGCATCATTTCTTTCTGTGTTTTTAATTGTTTGAATGCCAAATTTACGTGTGATGTTGCTGAATTTAAAGCTTGGAGGTTGGTTTGAGAGGGTTTGATCAAAGTTGTATTAGATTCTGAAGTTTATGTTCGAAGATGAAATATAGCAGACCTGTACTTTCGGTTGCTGAAGCTCTAGTTTGATTGATTTGTGATTTAGTTGACATGTCTTATGCACTTTTCACAATAAGTTTTCCTGCTCTTGCATCTTTGCTGCACTTTTTGAATGATTGCACTTATGAATCTGTGGAGGAAAGTAAATGTTTTATGAACATAAGTTGATGTTTCTTTTGCTGCCGCAACACATGCTTCCCTCTTCGTCAGTCATTTGATCTTCAATGCGTCGTTGTTTATTATTTGGTTTGGGGTAATCAAAATGTCTATTTGCTAAGGGGTGTGGAGAGTTGGTTTCAACTGTGTCTTTTGGCTGTTTGAACTGTGGTGTGGAACTTGCGATAGCTTCATTAGTTGCCGAGAGTTTCCTTTGTTATAGCAGAAACTTGTTTCCTTTGTATCTTCCTGAAAACTTTGCATGAATTTCTTCCAAACTATTTGCCTTTTAAAGAGATGTTTAGCCCTGTTTAATTGGAAATGGATTAAAGCCTTGCATGTATCATGTTTGCCGAAGGTTTCACGGGATTGTAAAAGCTTTTGAATGCAAATTGCAGCAAGCTTGGAAGCTAAAGGCAGCAGGCTTCATTTCTTTTAGTTACAGAAATCTAAGCCTTTACGTAGTTGCATGGAGCTTGCATGCAAATGGCTTTCAAAAATTGCACTTTGACCCCTTGGCTTCTAACTAATGCTGCTATGACCCAATCCATTGAATAATCTCCTCAATTTGGTCCTTGGCAGCCTTAATTTTGCAATTTTTATTGTTTGTTTGCTTCAAATAATTTCCATGCTTTGTTTAAATTGCACTTCATGCATGAATTTAAGAGTTTATGACCATGTGAGCCCGTGTTTGCATGTTTTCTTTAATTTTCCCAAATAAATTGGTACCTTGACCATTTCTTTTATTTTGGAGGATAAATAAGCCATTTTTCTTTCATTGGGACACCATTCCAAGGGAGGTATAACTTCTTTTATCTTTTTTGTCTCTCCCCTATGTGATCCAATGTGCTAAGTGAGAATTGCATGTCTACTTTGTTTTCCTTGCTTTTGCCTTAATCTCTTTCATTTATTTCATTTACTTTTGCTTTTAATTAAGTTATTCTTTTATGGGGTATGTGTACACCTCTTGGCTTGTAATAGATAGGGCTTGGAGGAGCATTTGATGAAGACCTATTGAAGACATGTGCCTAGCTAGCAAATGTAATAGGTCCATTAGTTTGATTACTTGCTTTTGTTGCTATGTGTTAATTTGCTTTATTAGGTTCTTGCATCTAGTCGAGCATACTAAGTGTTTATGAGTGTTTGGCATGTCTACTTGCTTTCTATAGTCGTAGATGAATGTGATGGATGAATGCACATCACCACACTAGTCCAATGCTAGTTGTGGCTCATTATTCCGTTAGGAATTCATAGAAAGGGCTAGTCCAACGCTAGACCCAATAGGCCGTCCCTCTTTCATTAGTGCATACTTGCATGTTCACTACATTTCATGCATTTTTCTTAGTTTTATCATTTGGCATGCTCCTCCAATCCTTTTCCCCTCATTTTAGGCTTTTTGCATCTTCATGCTAGTTATATGGTACATTTGCTTGAGAGTACCCTTTCGATAAGGGAAACGAGCGAGTTTGGCTACAAAATAACCTTAGCACGCTAGTTCTTCCTTCTAATCCAAGGGAAAATCAAAGTCGTAAAGTTAGGAGTTCTTCCCGTGCCCGACCTGATGCATTCCCTTAGGGTCATACACTTGCATTTTTTTTATATCACCTCCTCACTCTTTTAGCCACATTTTCTCACTACTTAGATTTTTCTCAATCCTTTTCCTCATCACCTTTTTCCTATCCCTCATTTATTTTTCTACCTCACAAATTGCACTTATACGTATCTAATATCCTATTTTCATTCATTTGCACACACAAGCACCTTTATTTTCCCAAATTGCACACATGCACTTATCCTACATACGCACACATGCACGTTTTCTTACATTTTCACACTTGCACTCATACTTGAGTCCTCACTTGCATTAATCACGACTTCCTTGAGAGCTTTCCTTATTGGCCACCATAATTCATGTGGTTGGAACCTAAAAGCCTCATGAGAAACATTTTAGATTTAGGATTGCATTTTTCTTTTCTTTTCGCATCCATTAGTCATATCCAAACATGCAATACATACCTTGGGTAGAAAAATTAGGAAAAGTGGGGCTAAGTCACGCAACTAGCTTTGGCTAGGGTAAGGGAGTGCCTTAGGCTTTGCCTTTGCCTTCCCCCTCATCAAATGTGACCCCCGATCCCTTTCTTTGGTTACGTAGACCTAAAAGTTCTTCAAAAAGGTTTGTTTACTTTTACTTTCAAAAACAAAACAAAATCATTTTTGGGTGACTTGGTACACCCTAACTCCGTACCAAGTGGCGACTCCATTTTTCATCCAAAAACCCTTTTTGAACTTTATTTGACCAAACCGTCGCATTTTCAAGTCCCACGGCCTTTTATTTTCATTTTTTCACACATGTTCACATACGCACTACTTTCACACACCATACCATATCAAAAAGTGGGGCGCGACAGTTGGCGACTCATTGACGACAGTTGGCGACAGTTGGGGACTTCCTAAGTGGGTCCAAGCATTTGATGTAGCCATTATTTTCCTTTTTCTACCCTTTTTATGCATAGCATGTGGATATTAGGGTTGCATTTTCCCTTTTTAGCACCCTTTGCCTCACTCGCGTCTCAAACTACTCCCTCGCTCACGAATGTATGATTGGTTAATTGGATGTATGTTTACTTGTTTATCTCGCGCTTGCATTGCATTTGGGGGGGTGTGTGTCACCTTTAGATTCTCGCGTGGTTCTCAACCCTTTCCCTCAAAATAGGGAACACTTCATACGTGCACGTTTACTTACTGTTATCCCATTTTATTTTATTTTCGTGGGCGTTATCTCACACCGCCTTATAGGATTAGGATTGATTGCCTTGGGTAGGCGGATGGTGTGCACTGCGCCCATAGCGCTACCTAAGGGATCACTCGAGCCACCGATCGAAGGCCTTGGGAGTGATGACCCTTTGCCTTTAGGTCTGAAGGCTTGGGAGCCGAAGTCTTATCAAGTCTAGTTGCATTAGTGAGCCCCAGTCTCATGCATCCATGTTAGAGTTTTCCTAGGTTAGAGTCAGCCTCACCCTTTTTAAGCACATTAGGCACGAGGGAAGGGGTTCCACCCCTTTTATTTGCTTTTACTGTATTTCTTTTCTTAATTGCTCCCAATATGTTATGTGTACTATCAATTGCACTAACCATTTTTTTGTTTTCTTGGCTTGCATTCATGTGCCTTAGCAATAAGAGGCCTCTTTGGCACTCTTTTAGTGACTTACCCATTAGATAACTCACATGTTTAAATTTCAGTTATTACACTTAATTTTCTATAAGTACATTTCATTTTTAGACCTTTTTCCCCCCGATGCATTATTTATGTCCTTTAGGCCATATTTGTCACATATTTACATAGTTTTAATAAACTGGCATCATGCATCCACCCTAGAAAGGGAATGCCATTTAGGAGATCCCGTGCTAGGAATAAGCCACCTTGTGTCTCGGATACTTAATCCAAGGAGACTTGCACGTTTACATTTTGTACCATCCAAAGAGGTAGTGCACAAGGTAAGGTAGGATCCGATCATCTTCGTAAGAGCGATTTTTGGGATATGAGCATCTAATAATCATTTTTTGGCCATTTTATCAAAATTGGTAAAAGTCCCTTGCGCAAAGGACATTAATTTGAAGAAATTCACAAATAATTCCTCACTATTGAGACAATAAGTAAATTGAGGCCAAAATTTGATTTTTAGAAGGTCATAGACTAATGCATCTCAATAATTTTGAAATAACCAATGGCCGGACAATTCAATCGATCCATTTTGTCGATTCATTCACTTTAGGACAATATAATCGATTTTGAATAAATCATCAATTTCATTAAATTCATTTGACCAGTTTACCCTTTTTTAGGGCGATCCGGTCAATTTTGAATAAATTCTCGATTTCATTCAACTCATTTGACCAATTTCTTTTTTAGGATGATCCGGTCAATTTTGAGTAAATTGTCAAATTTCCATTCAATTTGTTTGACCAGTTTACCCTTTTTTAGGGCGATCCGGTCAATTTTGAATAAAAATTCTCAATTTCATTCAGTTTCATTTGATCAAGTTCCTTTTTTAGGATGATCCGGTCAATTTTGAGTAAGTTATTAAATTTCACTCAATTCATTTGACCCGTTTCCCTTTTTAAGGTAATCCAGTCGATTTTAAATAAATGGTCAATTTCATTCAACCTATTTGACTAATTAGGGTTTCAAGGTCGAATTTCAAATTGGGAAACCTAGTCGATTTTGAGAAAACCATCCATTGCATTTAGCCGTTTGATCAGTTGGAGTTTTGACCCATGTCTCACTGAGAAAATTTGTCAATGAATTCCAATCTCTTCGATAGGAAGTTCGTCAAGGTCAAACCCGTGCATTTGTGATCAATTCATTCGGACATTGTCCTTATTTTGACAAATGTCTTTCGTCTCTCCAATTGACCAAATTCTTCAAAATTATTTTTCACTCAATGAGTTGATCGGATCCATCAGGTATTGTATAGTGCCTACTCTGAAGGATTGCATTTTCATGCTAGGCCTACCCTTGGCATAAAAGGGTTCTCCCATAGGACATGCATACCGATTTTATATTCTTATTTACTAACTCATGGTATTTTTCTTTTGTTTTCCCCCTCCCCTGCATTCATAAAAAAAATGCTTCAATAAGGTGAAAATATTTTTCTATATCTGATGATAATTTGGAGCTAATAAAGTGTCAAAATTGCAAGTATTGTGTGATTTTTGGGCAGATCCTACAATGAAAACATAAATGATCTATCTAGAAGCTCTACGCTAAAACCTCTGAGAGATTTTGTAATTATTTTCCAAAGGAAAATTCTGTTTATTTGATTTGTTAGTACATTTTGTTCCAAAAGAAAAAGAGACAAAAGTGTATATGTTGAGCTCTTTACGAGTTTCTCTCTTCTCATTTGTATCATAATTGAATGAGAAATTTTGTTTCAAACTTTTTCAGCAATAAAATTTTTGGATAATTATTGTTTTGTGTATATTTATGTACATTTCATTCTTTATTCTTACTCATTGAAGATTTCATGATGAATTTTGAGAAATAAGACTCAATTTGAGATTTTTCAACCTATAGCCTGAATTTCACAAGTGTATACTCTCTAAAATTCTCATGTACACTAGATTGGTGATCCGAGCTATACAGTAATAGCGTTCAGAAAAAGGGGTGAACGGTCACTGAAAAGGCCCAAGAAGATGCCTTTTCTCCTTCATTTAACCCCAAAATCAAATCAGTCACATTGATTGATAAATTGCAGATTGGGACAATCTTTGCTTGAAAGTGTCCACTGTGTCTAATTATATTCAATTCACATCTAAGTGAAAGCAAAAATGTGTCTCGTTCTTGTTTATTTTGAAATTTTGGAATGATACTTCAAGCGTTCATTTCTCTACCCATACAGATTTTATCATTCGCTCTCCCATTTGAGCCTCTAAAAGAATAATTTCGTTTCAAATAAGCGCCTTGATGATTACTACCTTTCATTGAAAAATTTTTCAAATATCAAAAAAGGGAATGAATTATCAATGACCATTTCGTTGCTTTGGTTGTCATGAGGTGTAAGAATGATACTTTGGCCATCGTTTCTACAACCTAAACACTATTTATCCCTTGCATCCTCATTTGAGCTAAAATTGGTGTTTCTTTTCAAAGCACTTATGATCGTACCCCGCATTGGGGAGGGAGATTGGAGAATTTTCCAAAAAGGGGAAAAACAAAAATGCTAGAATAAGGAGGGAACCGCGAATTGGAGAAATTTGATTCTACATGAGCTTCAATTTTGAAAAAGAAAAAAAAAAGAAAAGAAAAAAAGAGAAAGAGAAAAGAAAGAAGGGTTGTCCGGCGGATTCTCTATGTTTCACGGATATGGACAAACAGAAGTCATCCTTGGTTAATTGATTCAGATGCATGTAAAAAATTCCGCATTAATGAAAATTTTCCTTTCAGAGTTAATGTAAGGAATGGATTAAAAGTCAGGCCCTCTTCTTTTCCGATCAAGCATTCTATCCCTAGTTATCCCTTTTGAGCCTTCAGAATAAAATACTTCATTTGGCAACCCCTGAGAATCGCAAACCCCACACTGGGGCAAGTTTGAGTTGGAAAAGAAAAAGTTTCAAAAAATGAAAAGCCACAAAATCAAAAGAAAAGAGAAAAGAGAACCTCAGTTCAAAAATAAATTGGGGCAAATTTTGTGAAAGTTCAAAAGAATGGCAGGAGGCCGAAAATCAAAAGAAGAAAGAAAATGAAAAAGAAAAAGCCTCAATTGAGCATAAACTCTGGGGCAAGTCTTGATTTAACCCTGAAATAGGGTTGGCACAACAATGCGATCTCAGATTTTTCAAACTGCTTTTGAAATTCGCTTTCAAGCCTTAACTTTTCTAAGCACCCCACCTGACCCCATTACAAAAGCCGAAAGTCCTAACTTCTGTTCTTTGCAATGGCCCTGTCAAGAAAATTTCTGATGCCGGAAAATTTTAGCTGTATTTCTGAATTGCTTGGGTATGGGGTTGACGCTACTTACCATGTGAAAAACCACCAAGTTGAGGAAAAGGAAAAGAGGCAAAAAGCGAAGCAAGGAAAGTAAATGCAAGAAAATGCAAAAAGATTCGATACTGAAAGTCCCTGTTGAGCAATGATAAAAAGTCAAACAAAGTTCAAGATCTCGGAGTCCAAAATGAGGGTAATTTTGAGAAAAATGCGATCTTCGGTGCAATGTCCTTGAAAGTCTTATTCCTTCAACTATCGTTTCAAGCCACATTACAAACTAATAAAGTCCATCGTTGACTTATTCCTTCATGACAATCCAAAGTGAGGATTATGCTCATAAGAAATCCATCAATCATTTGTGATCATGGGGGTATAACCAGTTTTTGCATGTTTAGCTATCGTTTCTACCCATTTGTTGCAAGCTTAAAGCTTATATGTTGACTCATTTTCTTAAGAAATAAGGATGACAAACTATTTGCTTTCACTAAGATGTGGTATTGAAGGGATTACATACCATTTGGGCATAAGAATAAGACAAATCTTGACCTCCCATTTCCGAATCAGAAATAACGCTCCACTCGATTGGCCCTGAAAGATGAGCCAATAAGAAATGGTGATCCGTTACCCTTAGCACCTATGCTAAAAGTGAGGAAGATATCTTCTGTAATTTGGTGTTATTCTGAGAGATTCATCATGAACTCAACATTCAAATTTCTTCACGTTGTACATATGATTACTTTCTAAGTTTTGGGAAGTGCGATTTCTCTTGGTTCAAATAAATGGAAAGTCGTCCAAGCAAGTTTTTGCAATTAAATGGCCCATACTGGGGCAAATTTTTGTTTATAAGATTTCGTGAGAATAACCCCACACAGGGGCAAATATTTTTGTAGTCCAATTGAGGATTTCCTCCAACAATCAAATAATGTATCTTTCAAATCAATCACGCTGCTCTTTTCATGAATGCATGTCATACTTTGGAAAGCCCCCTGTGCAGGTATTCATGGTTGAAATCGACGAAAGAGCATCTGGTGATGTGGAAGGCCGATGCCGAAGAAGGAAAAAAGAAGGGAAAATGGCCCTACACTGGGGCAAATTATTTTTGAAAAAAGATTCTCTCGAAAAATCAAAAAAATCAAAAAAAAATCAAAAAATCAAAAAAAAATCAAAAAAATCAAAAAATCAAAAAATCAAAAGATCAAAAAAATCAAAAATCAAATCAAGTTCATCACGGCAGGCTCGGGTTTGATCCCACTGTCCGATTGTCAAGACATTACATCGCTACTGGAGCGTGGGTTAGTCCCGCCAGTAAGCATTTTATTTTCACAGCTACTGGAGCGTGAGGTTAGTCCCGCCAGTGAGCATTTCATTTTCACAGCCACTGGAGCGTGAGGTTAGTCCCGCCAGTGAGCATTTTCATTTACTTAACCACTAGCCGTGGGTCAGTCCCACTAGTGAGCATTTTCATTTACTTAGCCACTAGTCGTGGGTCAGTCCCACTAGTGTGCATTTCATTTTCATCGCCACTAGCCGTGGGTCAGTCCCACTAGCGTGCGTCCCATTTTTCATTTTTGTTCGGGTCTATCCCATTTAAATTTCTGTCCGGATCTATCCCGTGGGTCTATCCCATTTACATTTCCGTCCGGGTCTATCCCATTTACATTTCTGTTCGGGTCTATCCCGTGGGTCTATCCCATTTAAATTTCTGTCCGAGTCTATCCCGTGGGTCTATCCCATTTACATTTCTGTTTGGGTCTATCCCGTTTAAATTTCTGTCCGGATCTATCCCGTGGGTCTATCCCATTTAAATTTCTGTTTGGGTCTATCCCATTTACATTTCTGTTCGGGTCTATCCCGTGGGTCTATCCCATTTAAATTTATGTTCGGGTCTATCCCGTGGGTCTATCCCATTTAAATTTCTGTTTGGGTCTATCCCATTTACATTTCTGTCCGGGTCTATCCCGTGGGTCTATCCCGTTTTAATTTCCTGTTCGGGTCAGTCCCGTTTTAAATTTCTTGTTCGGGTCAGTCCCGTTTTAATTTCCTGTTCAGGTCAGTCGCGTTTTAAAATTCTTGTTCGGGTTAGTCCCATTTTAAATTCTTATTCGGGTCAGTCCCGTTTTAAATTCATATTCGGGTCAGTCCCGTTTTAAATTTCTTGTTTAGATAGTCCATTAAAAATTTCTCGTCTCAGTTAATCTCATCAAAAGGCGTCAGTCCCCATCGTTCGAGTCGTTCACAGCCGAATAACACAGGTAAGTATTTGGTGTCTATTTCTTTGTCTCAAATTTTTTCAAAACTCAGACAAAGAGGGGCAAACTGTAGAAACCAAATTTTTAGTGTAATTTCATTTGCTATTTAATTCTTAGTTTTTATTTGTCGTGTTAAGTTTTATTCACTTTTTAGTTTTTAGTTTTTATTTTATTATTTTTATTTTAAACTTTCTAGCATAAAATTTCTCGAAAAAGAAAAAAAAACCTAGTTTACTTGTGACTAACCGGTTTTCTTAAATCTCTCACATTTTAATTGAAACCCTAATTTTAATCACTGGAATTGGAAAATTCCTCACGTTTTCTTAAAAATTTCCTTTTATTTGGAAATTATTATTTATTAAAGCCCTACTATCCAATTATTCCATAATAAGTGCAAATGAGCCTAGAAAGTAGGGTTTCATTCTTCGTTTTCAAGATTGGGGCAAATTAGGATTTTCGCGATTTTTCGCCGGATGAATTTTCGGTACTGACCAAGGATTAATTTGGTGATTTAAAGTGACTTTTAAGTGAGAAATAATATGTGATTAGGAGCAATGAGATAAGGTTAGTGTATAGGAAGTAAAAACCTTAGTACGTGTGTTTTTAAGAAAAATGGCGCGAACCGGCGGGTCCCGCGCATTACCGATTGAATGCACCAATTGACCACCACTTTCTTACCATACAAGTTTATTGTTATTTGAGCAAAATATCCTCTTAATTGTCAGCTTGTTTGACCGAAAATTAGAGGCTAGAAATAGCAAGGAAAGAAAGAGAAAAATGAAAGGTGGAGGTGGCGACACTTGTCGCTATCCTAGAGTTTCTTGGCCAAGTGAGCAACTAACCTTCTTAAACCAATTTTCTGCACTTTCCCTTCATTATTTCTGCTGCTGGCTGACCAAAAGAGAGAGAGAAAGGGAGAGCAAAAGAAAAATTCTTTCTTCTTGAATCTTAGCCAAACCAAGTGAGAAAATCAAATTTCCAAACAGATCAAAGTGCTAATTGTGAGTTGGGAAGCTAGGGGAACCAGAAATTTTCCAAGGGGGTTGATTATCACTCATCCAAGCTTGTCTTTGAGGTATGAAATCTGATCATGGTCTTTGATCTTTTGAATCTTGTGTAAATTAGCTTAGCAACTCAAATTTGGTGGTGAATAATGGATGCTATCATGTTTTGGGGGTTTTCCCCTTTTGGTTATATGAACTAGGGTTTGATGATTTGCTGCCCAACTTGGTGTATGGTTAATATATGTTGTAATTAAGGTTATATAAGGGGTTTTGGTAGTGTTGGAAGTAAGAAATCAAGGAAGGTTGCATTGAAAATTGAAAATTCCAGAATCTGGAAAATTTTTCCCTCTTTTCTGTCCGGTTTTGTATCGCTATGTTAGAGGCCGAATTGGCCTTAGGTCAAAACATGAAAATTGTAGATAATGGTATTTTATAGGTACCTACTAAATTTCAGCTCAATCGGAGCAACGTAGCCTGTGAAAAGATCAAAATACCCCAGCTGCCCTGTTTCTACCCGAACTTGAGTATTGCTTCTGTAATTGGCTAATTTGACCAGGAATGCTTCTGATTTGGTTGTTTATGTCTTCTGATGAATTGTAGCCTTGTATCTTAGCTTTCGAATGGCTTTGGAATCACTTGATTTGGACTTAGGTAGCCTAACTTATGATGTTTGAACCAGAATATGGTTTGTAAACCTGTTTTTGCGATTCCGGTGTAGTCTATGGTATTTTTGACCTTGTTACACTCGAAACTGGGCTGACTGACCTTCTACAATATTGTAGCCCCTTAAATCCTGAATATTCCTGTAAAATTTCAGGTTAAACGGATTAGGGTATCATGAGTTATAGATGAAATACTCAAGCCTGTTTTGAACATCAGGTTCTGTGCGTTTTTAGTTTAGCTTCTGCCCGTGACTTTTTCGGTTTTGATACCATACGATCTGGGTGGTGACTCCTTCATAAGAAATGTAGATCTTAGTTTTGGCTTCGAAACGGTATAAAGTGCGTCGAAATCCGAGTTCCGTAGCTTCCATTATGACCCAAACAAGATCAATCGTCAGAACTGCCTTTGAATCTGGACAGTTCTGACGGGTACTTTGACACTCAAATTTCGTTCTGTTCTGAGTGGATTCAGGTCTTGGCCAAAACATCAAAGTTTTACCCTTATGTCTCAGCTTTCTAATGCCTTTAGAATTTCCTGATTTGGATTTGTGAGCTGGGAGTTATAGTCCAGTAAACATACCCTGTCCGTTACTTTGGAGTGCGAATTCCTGGAACGGTTTTCTGCACTTTCGACCCATCTCTGTTCAGTCCGGAGTTAGGAATCTTCATGAAAGTTATATACTTTTCTCTTAGCTTCGCAACGGTATCTCATATATCTTGATCCGACACTCATAGCTTCGATTAGGCTCAAAACAGTTTTGACGGCAAAATGGCTAGGCCGCCATTCCCGTTTCCGAGTGCCGTTTCCGTACTCGTGTGTGCCGATTTTGTCGTTTTGCTTGTTTTAAGTTTTGAGTCCTAGCGCGAGCTAGGCAGACGGCCCGCCGATACCCTTGGGTTCGCCATTAGAAGAAGTGGGATCGTCACAGTTGGTATCAGAGCCATATGCCGACAGTTGGGACTTTACGTCCTTCGTCTGGAAAAGCCCCGAGCCTCTCGTTCGTGAAGAGTCACGAAGCGAAACTCTCCGTAGGGGATGCCCGCGTGCGGGTGGCAAGCTGACAGGTACCCCGTGATGTGACCCTGAGAACTGTCACAGTTGGTATCAGAGCTTAGGCTTCAGATTCCTGTAGTGTATTCTAGGCTTGAAGTTTAGGATGCCGGACTGTGGGATTCGATTTGATTTGAAAGTTAAGCAATTGAGGGATAAAACCTAGAGCCTGCTTTGCGTGGTTTTTGTGCGGAGTGACCCTGGACTAAGTGGTGAATAAGTATGAGGGACTAAGTGCCCGTTCGAGCATAAGCTATGAATTGCGAATGTTATGGGCTTTTAATCTTTTCCGTGGTATTTGAGGATCATAGATATGTACGTCGGGCAGGAATTTCGATTGTAGATAGTTTACTCTTGGGACTGGCCAGCTCGAGATGTGAACTGTTTTATTTCGGATTCTCGTGCCCGAGTACTCCAAAGTTGAGGCGGCGTTAAGTACTTGAGACTTGCATTTTGGGAACATGAATAGGCTTCGTTTGGCTAGAATGAGTACAAGAGGTCGACAGATGCTTAGTTTGGATAGAAAGTGACGTGAGAGACCGGACGGGGTTATCTTAACTGAGACCGGGACGATATCACCTTTTCTTTTGATTTGCCTTATATCGTTATGACATGACATTAGTTGGTATATTTGTGTATATGATTATCTGCCTTTTATTTGCCCTTTTATTAATTTTCGTTTTATGATTTGAAAATGCTTTTATTGAACCGTATAGCTATTTGATTTTGTTTATACTTATTTATGAATAATTACGAATAAATAAATGAATTTCGAGGACGAAATTCTTTTAAGGAGGGGAGATTGTAACACCCCGAAAAAATAATAATAATAATAATAAGGAGGTTGTTGGTAAAGAAGATACTAAAGTGTATTTCTTTGGGTTTGATTAAAACCTTATTTTGTTTTAAAAGACTAGAAACCCTAAAATTTTAGTCAAAACCCTAACTTACTTGTGACTAACCGGTTTTCTTAAATCTCTCACATTTTAATTGAAACCCTAATTTTAATCACTGGAATTGGAAAATTCCTCACGTTTTCTTAAAAATTTCCTTTTATTTGGAAATTATTATTTATTAAAGCCCTACTTTCCAATTATTCCATAATAAGTGCAAATGAGCCTAGAAAGTAGGGTTTCATTCTTCGTTTTCAAGATTGGGGCAAATTAGGGTTTTCGCGATTTTTCGCCGGATGAATTTTCGGTACTGACCAAGGATTAATTTGGTGATTAAAAGTGACTTTTAAGTGAGAAATAATATGTGATTAGGAGCAATGAGATAAGGTTAGTGTATAGGAAGTAAAAACCCTAATACGTGTGTTTTTAAGAAAAACGGCGCGAACCGGCGGGTCTCGCGCATTACCGATTGAACGCACCAATTGACCACCACTTTCTTACCATACAAGTTTATTGTTATTTGAGCAAAATATCCTCTTAATTGTCAGCTTGTTTGACCGAAAATTAGAGGCTAGAAATAGCAAGGAAAGAAAGAGAAAAATGAAAGGTGGAGGTGACGACACTTGTCGCCATCCTAGAGTTTCTTGGCCAAGTGAGCAACTAACCTTCTTAAACCAATTTTCTGCACTTTCCCTTCATTATTTCTGCTGCTGGCCGACCGAAAGAGAGAGAGAAAGGGAGAGCAAAAGAAAAATTCTTTCTTCTTGAATCATAGCCAAACCAAGTGAGAAAATCAAATTTCCAAACCGATCAAAGTGCTAATTGTGAGTTGGGAAGCTAGGGGAACCAGAAATTTTCCAAGGGGGTTGATTATCACTCATCCAAGCTTGTCTTTGAGGTATGAAATCTGATCATGGTCTTTGATCTTTTGAATCTTGTGTAAATTAGCTTAGCAACTCAAATTTGGTGGTGAATAATGGATGCTATCATGTTTTGGGGGTTTTCCCCTTTTGGTTATATGAACTAGGGTTTGATGATTTGCTGCCCAACTTGGTGTATGGTTAATATATGTTGTAATTAAGGTTATGTAAGGGGTTTTGGTAGTTTTGGAAGTAAGAAATCAAGGAAGGTTGCATTGAAAATTGAAAATTCCAGAATCTGGAAAATTTTTCCCTCTTTTCTGTCTGGTTTTGTAGCCCTATGTTAGAGGCCGAATTGGCCTTAGGTCAAAACATGAAAGTTATAGATAATGGTATTTTATAGGTACCTACAAAATTTCAGCTCAATCGGAGCAATGTAGCCTATAAAAAGACCGAAATACCCCTGCTACCCTGTTTCTACCCGAACTTGAGTATTGCTTCTGTAATTGGCTAATTTGACCAGAATGCTTCTGATTTGGTTGTTTATGTCTTCTGATGAATTGTAACCTTGTATCTTATCTTTTGGATGGCTTTGGAATCACTTGATTTGGATTTAGGTAGCCTAACTTATGATGTTTGAACCAGAATACGGTTTGTAAACCTGTTTTTACGATTCCGGTGTAGTCTATGGTATTTTTGACCTTGTTACACTCGAACCTGGGCTGAGTGACCTTATGTAATATTGTAGCCCCTTAAGTTCTGAATATTCCTGTAAAATTTCAGGTTAAACGGATTAGGGTATCATGAGTTATAGATGAAATACTCAAGCCTGTTTTGAACATCAGGTTCTGTGCGTTTTTAGTTTAGCTTCTGCCCGTGACTTTTTTGGTTTTGATACCATACGATCTGGGTGGTGACTCCTTCATAAGAAATGTAGATCTTGGTTTTGGGTTCGAAACGGTATAAAGTGCGTAGAAATCCGAGTTCCGTAGCTTCCATTATGACCCAAACAAGATCAATCGTCAGAACTGCCTTTGAATCTGGACAGTTCTGACGGGTACTTTGACACTCAAATTTCGTTCTGTTCTGAGTGGATTCAGGTCTTGGCCAAAACATCAAAGTTTTACCCTTATGTTTCAGCTTTCTAATACCTTTGGAATTTCCAGATTTGGATTTGTGAGCTGGGAGTTATAGTCCAGCAAACATACCCTGTCCGTTACTTTGGAGTGCGAATTCCTGGAACGGTTTTCTGCACTTTCGACCCATCTTTGTTCAGATCCGGAGTTAGGAGTCTTCATGAAAGTTATAGACTTTTCTCTTAGCTTCGCAACGGTACCTCATGTATCTTGATCCGACACTCATAGCTTCGATTAGGCTCAAAACAGTTTTGACGGCAAAATGGCTAGGCCGTCATTCCCGTTTCCGTGTGCCGTTTCCACACTCGTGTGTACCGATTTTGTCGTTTTGCTTGTTTTAAGTTTTGAGTCCTGGCGCGAGTTAGGCAGACGGCCCGCCGATACCCTTGGGTTCGCCATTGGGAGAAGTGGGGTCGTCCCATAACCCACAGGTCCCAGGATTGAAACCTGGCTCTGATACCAACTGTGACGACCCCACTTCTCCCAATGGCGAACCCAAGGGTATCGGCGGGCCGTCTGCCTAGCTTGCGCCAGGACTCAAAACCTAAAACAATAAAAGCCAGAAAATTCAAAAGTGTACTATACATACTAAATACAATCCCAAAAGAGCTATAATTACATTCCCCAAAAGTGCCTGCTCATACTATTACATCCTTATAATTACAACCCAAAACCAAAATGTAGACCCTAAGGAGGGTCCTTGTACAAACCACCACAACAAAAACAAACATCCTAATTGTCCAACTATTACAAGCAAATCTAACTATACTAGTGTATGTGCCAAAAGTCCCCGCGTCGGCCCCTGCTAAGGAAAACAAAAGGAAAGGGATAAACTATATGCTTAGTAAGTAAACAGGGGCAAAAGCGTAAATTTCACGTAACCACAGTTACACAGTAAGAGTAAAGCAAAAGCAGAAAAATAACATTCGATAATAAGGATACGGGTGGCTCCAAAGCCAATTCATGTGCCATGCGTGACCTCCTGTCGACACTCCGTCGACCACAATTAAGGTCCGTAGAACTCCACTTGTACACCCACCGAACACCTTATCACCCTCACTGGCCAGTCACCTCACAAACTTGCCCGGGCGAATGAAATCACAAACTTGAGCTTGAGTCACAAGCTCGGGTCACAAACTTGGTCCACATACTCGGTGAACCGGATTTACAAACTTGGTGACCTCAAACCAGGTTGGACTGACTTCGACCAAGCCCTAACCGGCTCGAATAGTCCATCTAGGTCATGAGATCGGACCCTAAACTCACAAACTTCACGAAATTATTCAAAAGTCACCCCGAGCCACAAGCTCAAGGGTTTTAGTTCCAAAATTGCTCATATACACAAGTCATGGACAAATATGTGCGCAAGTTAGGGGTTAGGTCGAGTGCGATAAAGTACACCCTCGCCTAGGTACCCTCTTCATACATATCGAAACACATAAGCAACTAACACCCAAGAGCGGCCTAAATACTTACTCAACGAACAAAAGAGCAAAATACGAAATTCGTGCCGCGGGGAGTAGCTAGTAGGCCCCACCGGCTCCACCTAGCTCACCAACGTCTGAAATAGAAGATTGTGTCACAATATATCGCAACCGGCTACTAACATATTTAAAACAAGCAAAACGACAAAATCGGCATTCATCCATCACATTCATCTATGATTATAGAAAGCAAATAGACATGCCAATCACCTATAAACACGTAGCACATAACACTTAGCATGCTCGACTAAATGCAAGAGCCTAAGAAAGCAAATTAACACGTAGCAACCAAAGCAAGCAATCAAGCTAATGAACCTATTACATATGCTAACTAAAACAAATGGAGAAGAGGAAAAATGAATAAAAATGCTCTCCAAGCCCCATCTATTACAAGCCAAGAGGTGTACACATACCCCATAAAAGAATAACTTAATAAAAGTAAAAGTAAAAGAAATAAATTAAGGGAATTAAGGAAATGCAAGGAAAGCAAAGTAAACATGCAATTTTCACTTAGCACGTTGGATCAAATAGAAGAGAGACAAAAAAGGATAAAAGAAGTTATACCTCCCCGTTTGTGATGTTAGTAAAGTGAACAAGACTTAACTTGGGCTAGAATCACCAAAGAAAGAGATAACTTGGGCTAAAACCATCAAAGTAAGGGATTAATGCACCACTTTAAAGATAAGTAGAATAAAAGGCAAAAAGGAAATTCAGAACACCTTAGAAACTTCAAAAGGGGTACTAACAAACCACCAAATTCTTCCCTAATTGCGACTTAAATAAAACCAAATAATTCATAATTTCCAAGAAAAGTAAACCATGAATCAAATTTCTAAAAATAGAAAACTACCAAGGACCCAATTGCAAACATTAACCAATCATTCAGGCCCAATTAAAACATTTTGAGAACTTCAAGGACCCAAGAGTAATAAAAAGGTCAAGTAATGGTTCAGATTGCAAATACTTTAGGACTCAATTGCAAGAAATTAAAACATAATTGGGCCACAGTGCAACAAAGGGAGACTTGGGGGGATTGGAATGCAACTTTTTGGAACATTTTCCATGCAAATTTCCATGCAAAAGCTACGGAAGCATTGTCTGCAACAAGATCACTTCTAATGACAAACATTATGCAACACAGCCGCAAGTCATTTCGTGCGCCACCTTCCACCTCAAGCACAACTTTGATCAAAAACTTTCAACCAAAACATTAAGGCTTTAATCTAAACAAAAAACCCACTGGAACTTAACATCTAAACATGCAAGAGGAAACTCAGGATAGGATCACGAAGCTCTGATGGCTTTCTCCTTTCTGGTTTCCTTTCACTGCAACATGCGACATTCACGAGCCAAATACATCACTAACAAACACCAAGTCTTGATCAATAAAAACAAACACAAGACACCACTCATCTCAAATATGATGAAAGGAAAAGTGCGAGCTAACACCCAGCAAAAAGAAAAAGGAAATCACGGGAGAGCGAAAGGAACTCAGTCATGCGACCTTTTGCAAAATCTGGGTTAATGCAACTCTTCCTAATGGTTGGGATTCAGCAAAACAACCTTTGGTTATTCACCTAAATGTGTTTGCGTGTGAAAATTCAGCTTTTGCTCTAAAACATTTACTTCTTTTCAACAAGCTCACAAGTGCAGTCAGCAAATAAAAT
This sequence comes from Coffea arabica, assembly GCF_036785885.1. NCBI lineage: Eukaryota > Viridiplantae > Streptophyta > Magnoliopsida > Gentianales > Rubiaceae > Coffea > Coffea arabica. The sequence continues at coordinate 19,455,354 of NC_092326.1, forward strand.
GCCGCAAATGTATAAAAGGAGGAACTCGCAGTAGGTATGGACATGATACATCAATTGGACGACAAACAAAACACCAACTCTGAGCAAATCAAGAACCTCAACAACCAAAACAGATGAAACGACCATTGCTGCAACAAAAGCCGAGAGCTTCGAACTTGTTGCAGCAGATTTTTATACATCAAATCTCAACCGCACACAATCTAAAACCTGATAGCAGAATCATCAAACATTCTGCATTCTAGATTCGTTCATCAGTTTCAAAGCTAATGACTTTTCCAAACATAGCTTTAATATCAGATGTTATTCATGGTACTCCAATCAAGTAGAGAACAAAACAAGCCTGTCCATCGAGCCACAGCTTCAGCAAACAAAGAAAAAAAGGAAACTGATATGCCCGAGCTGCTGCAACAAGTTGAAAGATTCAATCTTGTTGCAGCAAAATCTCAATCTAAGGATTCTAATAGGCGACTTACTTATTACTATGGATCTAGGAACAAGAACAAGAGGACATACTCACAAGAGAAACATCACATCAGCCATCAAGAACAGCGAGCAAACTCATGATTCTCATAGTCCCAACATTTATTTATAGAAACTATATATAAGAAAAGGCAAAAAGAAAGGCTTGCAGTGCCGTTTCCGGTAAAACTCTAGGCAACAATGGTGGCGGTGAGTTCCTCTTCCGTGGTTGCCACCAGTTCCAACTCTCTTTTAGCTCTCAGCCTTTTCTTTTTCCAGTTTCCTCCTCCCTATTTCCTTGCTTTGGTTCTTTTCTTCACAGCTTCTCCTTCCCCAGGTTTCCTGGTTCCCTCGGTCTCTCCTCCCTTATTCTCTCTCTGTTTTTCCTTATGCAAGCTGTCAGTTTCTTCCTCGTAGCTTTTCTCTGTGTTTTCTCTACAGCCGTCAACTCAAAAAAAAACCTTCGCTCTCTCTCACAAAACCCTCGCTATCTCCCCCCGGCTGCGCTTCTTTTTCCAACCTTTTATATATCCCGTGGAACCCCCTCAACCCTCACCTCAAAGGTGAGGATGGGGGGTTGATTTCTACCCCAAATTCCAGCCCTCCGATCCACAAAAATCTCCCATGAAAGGAAAGAAAGAAAAAAGAATGACATTATTTTCCCATGCTGCCGCATATGCGGCATTCTCTCCTTTTTTTTTAATAATTCAATAAAAACAAAATATAAGGAAAAATAACAACTCAAGCAAAACTGAGCATAAAAAATAAGATGAAATGCTAATTTCTTTTTTCTTCTATTTTTTTTTCTTTTTTCCCCTTTTTTTCTTTTTTTCTTTTTCTTTTTTTCTCTTCTTTTTTTTTCAATCAATAAATAGTAAAAGGAAACAAAACATATTTTTAAAGAATAATTTTCTCTTTTTGACAAATTTTATGCTAAAAAAGCTTACAATAAAAATAAAGATAAATGGCCAAGAGGGCAAAACTAATACGAAATAAAAACTACAAATAAAATAATAGATAATAATAATCTAAAATGCTATAAAATGCTAAAAATGCCTCAAAACAAGAAATAGATAATAGCTATACTAAAACAAAAATAAAATGAAATAAACAAGTTGAAAAATTTGGTGTCTACAGTTTGCCCATCTTTGTCTGAGTTTTAGAAAAACTTGAGACAAAGAAGTAGACACCAAATACTCACTTGCGTTATTTGGTTGCGAACGTCTCGAACGATGGACGCTTTAGAAATGGGGACTGACCCCTTTGACAAACTTTTGAAATGGGACTGACCCAGACAAGAAATTTAAAACGGGACTGACCCGAACAAGAAATTTAAAACGGGACTGTCCAAAGGGTTCAAAGTTCCTGTCAGAACTGTCCAAATTCGAAGGCAGTTCTGACAACCGATCTTGTTTTGATCATAACTGAAGCTACGGGACTCAGATTTGGACGAACTTTATACCGTTTCGAAGTTAAAACAAAGATATACATTTCTTATGAAGAAGTCAACACCCAGATCGTACGTTGTCAAAACAGAAAAAAACATGGTCAGAAGCAAAAGTCAAAACGTAACACAATCCAGGGTATAAAACAGGTACGAGTGTTTTAGCTATAACTTGGGCTACACTGATCCGTTTGACCTGAAATGTTGCAGGAGTATTGAGGACTTAAGAGGCTACAACTTTCATGTTTTAAGAAAATTCTGAATCAGCACGTAGCATCAAGAAAAATGGAACTTAAGTTCAGGTTCTGGGCTGCCCTGTTTGGGGTTTTGAACGGTTCCGCGCAACGCAATCGCATGGTTCGTTTTCATGGTTCTCATGCAAGTTTTCTAACTACTTTCATACCAAATAAACACATATATACCATCTTCCAAATGACCTGCCAAAGGTCTGAAACCTTCCTTCTAAGAGACTACAACTTGCCCAAAACTAACCATAGTCCCTAACCTAACTTTATTTGCATCACTAAACTTAATCTAACAACTTACTAACCAAACCCTAACTAACTAAACCTTAGCCAAGCTAAACCAACCTAAGGAAGCCTAGGGTTTCTTAACCCAAATCAGTTTTTACCACTCACTCACCAAACAAATCATCAAACACAACCACTACAATCTTCATAGCACAAAATTAGAGCTAATTAACTTGTTTAGCATGAAACCCTAATTAGGGCTCCTATGGCCAAATCATCAAGGCCCAAATTTAACCAAATTACTCCATAAAAACAAGCGATAAACACAAGTGAAATGATAATCAATCACAACTAACAACTATCATCATCATTTCCACCATTTCAAGTATCATCAACCACTTTTAACTTTGTATAAAAGCTTTCTTACCTCAAGATGAAGGTTGTAACTCAACCCAACTCCAAGATGGATTCTTTATGCTTCAAGATGAAGATCTATAGCAGAAATTTGGTTGAACTGTGCAAATTTTCCCTTAGTTTTTCTCTTTTCTTTCCTCTTGGTCGGTACTCTCCCTCTCTCTCTTTTCTTTCTTATTTTGTTTTGTTTTCTTATGATAATCTTACAAGTCTAAGAGAATACATAAACTAGTCAAAGACAAGAGAAGATATTTCTCTCTCCACCAATCACATAAAAGCTCTCAATTTGCTCTCAAGCCCTTCCACCTTCAACTTAGCTTTTGATCAACTCTTGCCCTCTAACATTTGGAACTCTTTCAATTAACTCCATAGGTCATAACTTAATCTAATCTAAAACACTTAACCACACTTAATTACTTCACTAATCACCTTCCTATCTTAATCACCTATACTTAAAAATATTTTATCCCACATAAAAGCAATTAAATAACAACCTTTTTGTCAAGGGCAAAATTAGGGTTTCAAATCCAACTTAAACTTCTAATATATCATAACACTAAAGGTTTCACTAACTTAGGGTTTTCCAACTTCTAAACTCACTTAACTTATATAAACTGAATCAAATCCTATACTTACCTGTACTAAAACACACACTAGCATAACTAACTTTAATCACCACTCGAATTTATAATTAATATAAAAACTAGGGTTTCAATCCTAACCCCAACTTAGGGTTTTCAAATTAGTCCCAAAACCTAATGTTACCGCACAAATAATAAATATAACATAGTATCAAACTTAAGAACTGACTGGGGCCTCACAACCTCCCCCACTTAGAATAATTTCATCCTTGAAATTGATACTTTTGTTCATGAACCATAAATGCAGGGTTACAAGACTACGCGTCGCTAGGGTCTATTAAACACTTGCAGCGCGCCGATAAGAAAAGGCGTACCTTCAATGCCCGCCGAAGGGTCTAACACCTCTTGTTGACCCATTGCATATACTCTAGCTGGTCCTCTGGGTCGATTTTCCCCTACACTCGACGGCTTAGCTGCGGTCCCTTCAGTCGGTGGCTTAGGTCTCTCTTTTTGCATCTTAGGGCATTGGACAATCAGATGTTCTGCACTACCACATTTATAGCATTTTCGGATCGAACTGTTCTTCCAACAGTTTTCGTCGGTGTGATGGGCTCCGCAGAAACCACAGATTGGCTTAACGCCCACACTTGACCCTCCACGTTGGGCACTCCTCTGGGGCTCTACTCGACCTCTCTCAAAAGTACTCTGGTTTAGGGTTCCTGCGGGTCGGGGACCATCTGATCCTTGACCCCTCTTAGAAGGTTGCTCACTTTACGAACTCTGTCCGGTCACCAAGTTACTTGAGTCAGGTTGTTTTCTTTTCCGATCATGAAAGGCTTTTACCTATCCCCTAACTGTCTCAATCCGCTGTGCTTTTTCTAGCGCCTGGCTAAACGTGTCCAATTGAGCAGCTGCTAGTGCCTCTTGGATTTCCACATTTAAACCTTGAACGAAGCGGCGGATTCGCTTTTTCTCCGTTAGCACCAACTCCGGAGCAAAACGGGAGAGCTTTGTAAATTGGGTCTCGTATTCCGCTACACTAAATGTCCCTTGACGCAGGTGGATAAAATCATCTTCCCATTTCTCTTGTACGATGGGAGGTAAATATTTTTCATTAAATTCTCGCGTAAAATTAATCCATGTCCAGGGGGTCTGTTCCTGCTCCCACTTAGCTCTAATCACATTCCACCAGGCTCGGGCGGCCCTTCAAACTGAAAAACGGCAAAAGATATCTGTCGCTCCTCCGAGTACCTAAGTGCGACAAATATATCTAACATACGGTCTAGACAACCCTCCACTAAGTCAGGGTCGGCCCCACCTATAAACTTTGGAGGTACAAATTTTTGGAACCGTTCCAAGGCACGGTCCTCACCTTCGTGATTACCTGGATTATTTTCAGGGTTTCTTGTGGTATTCTCATGGCCCTGACCCTGTTGGTCAACCATACGTTCTAACAGGTCAGCCATCCGCTGGATGGCTGTAGCTACTTGATCTGGCTCATGTTCGTGTTCCCTTTCAGGGTTTCGTCCTCGCCCTCTACCTCTACCTCGAGTACCGGAGGCCATTTAGGTGCAAGAGTCTATAAATCCAAAATAACGTGTGCTTAATATTCAAACTAGAAACCAAATAAAAACACAAAACAAATGCACGAAAGGCACGCAAAGGATAAGTGTAAACGATAATACTCAAATATACACAGGTATTTACAACCCACACCAAAAGCTATACAATTTAGCCGATATCCGGTCGATACAAAACCCTTTAAATACATGAGCATCCGAGCTCCAAAAATCCAGTTAGCCAGCAGATAACCAAAGAACCAGCTATACTGGTTAGAACAAAAACATGTCAGATGGGCAAACATTAGAGGAGCACAAGGGTTCCTAGATTTTCTTACAAACACTCCTACCAATAAATTGAGGATAGAAGATGTACCGGTAGTAAAGGAATATCCGGATGTATTTCCTGATGAGTTAGTGACCTTACCATCGGAAAGGGAGATAAAATTCAAGATTGATTTGTTACCGGAGACATCACCGATCTCTAAGACCCCATATCGAATGGCACCTACTGAAATTAAGGAGTTGAAGTTGCAATTATAAGATTTGTTGGAGAGAGGGTTTATTCAAGAGAGCGGATTTCCATGGAGAGCTCCCGTATTATTTGATAAGAAGAAATATGGGAGTTTAAGGCTGTATATAGACTATCGAGAATTGAACAATGTGACAATTAAGAATAAATATCCACTGCCTCATATTGATGAATTGTTTGACCAGCTGCAAGGAACAGTGGTATTTTTGAAGTTAGACCTCCGATAGAAATACTATCAGTTGCTAATTAGGAAGGAGAACGTACCAAAAACTGCCTTCAATTCTAGATACGGGCATTATGAGTTTGCAGTCATGCCCTTTGGATTGACCAATGCCCCTGCCATCTTTATGGATTTGATGCATCGAATTTTCAAACCCTACTTGGGTCGATATGTAGTTATGTTTACCAACGACAATTTGGTTTACACAAAAACCCGAGAGGAGCATAAGTAGCATTTAAAAATCGTCTTACAAACCCTAAGATAATATAAGTTGTATGCCAAGTTTAGTAAGTGTGAATTTTGGTTGGAGAAAATTTCTTTCTTAGGGCACGTAATTTCACAAGAGGGTATCACTGTAGATCTGGCGAAGGTAGAGGCAGTGACCGAACTGGAAGATGCCAGAAAATCCCACAGAGATTCGTAGTTTTCTAGAGTTGGCGGGTTACTATTGTTGGTTTATTAAGAACTTCTCGAAACTTGCCGATCCTTTAACCGATTTGACAAAGAAGAATGACCATTTTATATGGGACGCTAGGTGTGAGGCTAGTTTTTAAGAATTGAAGAGAAAATTGACCATGGCACTAATCCTAGCTTTGCCTAATAGAAAGGATAGTTTCACCGTATATACTGATGCCTCAAGGGAAGAATTGAGGTGCGTGCTAATGCAAAATAAGAATGTAATTGCCTTTGCCTCTAGGAAATTGAAACCTCATGAGCAAAACTATTCAACCCATGACTTGGAATTAGCAACCGTTGTATTTGCTCTGAAAAAGTAAAGATACTACCTATACGGGGTAATCTTTGAGGTTTATTCTGACCAAAAGAGCCTTAAATAGCTATTTTCTCAAAAAGAGTTGAACATGAGACAGCGTCGATGGATGAAATTTCTAAAGAATTATGACTGTACGATTAACTACCACCTTGAGAAAGCAAATGTCATTGCAGTTGCCTTAAGTCGAAAGGCTCAAGTGGCTGGGTTAATGGATAAAGAATGAGAGATGTTAGAAAGAGTTAGTTAGTGGAACCCTTGTCGTGAACGTCAGAAGGTGATTTTTGGAAATATTAGGGTAACATCCACTTTACTAGATTGCATTAATCAGAAGGAGGATCTGATGGTACAAAAGTGGAAGGAAAAGGTGGAAAGGGGGGAATTGTCTGATTTCAATTTGAGTTCCGAAGGAATTTTGAGATATCGGAACCGAGTAGTGATACCAAAGGAGGAAACATTAAAAAAGGAAATTTTGGAGGAAACCTATCGATCCAAATATACAATCCTCCCAGATAGTAGTAAGATGTATCAGAATTTAAGAGGATTATATTGGTGGAATAATATGAAAAGGAAAATTGCCCAATATGTACAAACTTATCCCGTCTGCCAACAAGTGAAAGCTGAACACCAATATAATCTGTGGTATTGTGAACTTTTCTTGCATTTATTGGAATTGGACGAGTGCGAAACTTGAACAAGGAAAGAAAAGAAATTTTGGCGGCGACCGTATATCTGGCCAATACATGGCCGGATTAGTAGGGGAGATTGAAAAAAAATTGGGTTATTCACTGCCTTGAATCCGGTCAGGAATTCGGCCGGCAATTCAGCCAAGTTTTGGCCGGATTCTGATGTGGCCGCGATTTTTTACGTTTTTCGTTGGAGCGTTTAATTGAAGTTTTACAGCACCGTATGATTTGGTAATCGTGTTTTCGGCTTAGTAGTTCTGGTGAAAGTTGGGCAAACAATTCGCTAACCCTTAGGGTACGCTCTAAGGGAAGGTGAGGCTGTCACACTGACATCAAAGGGAGATAAAAATCAATTGAAAAAGAAATCATTTAAAAAATATCATTGGATTTCCTTAATTCTTGTACTAAAGAATGTGAATTAGAAGTTCAAACGATTATACATTTGCAAAAAATTGCAAATCAATTGTCGGATGTATTTAATGACTCCAAAAGAGTTACTAAATCACACATTCCTACTGAAAATGTTCCGATTAAAATTAATGTCTCTGAAAGACAACTTACAAGTGCTATGAGTCTAAAACGTACCTAAAGCGTGGAAGATCTCTTGGTTCTAAAAATAAAAATTCTCGAAAAAAAAAGAAAAGTAGATAAATCAATAATTAGTGACAAAATTCAACCTCTTCAAGAGGTTGCTCCTAAAGAGCTAATTCTTGAAGAGAATGAAATCATAGAAAATTCAATAAATTTTGTCACTTTAAGAAAAAGTTGAAACTGAAAAGAAATAATTATTGATACTATTTTTGCATATAATGTAGCACTTGATATTATGGTAGAGGACGAGGATCATGAGTCTAGATCGGTTGATGAATGTCGACATAGAAATCATTGGCCAAAGTGGAAAGATGCGATCCAATCTGAATTGGATTTATTGGCAAAAAGAAAAGTTTTTGGACCTGTAGTCCAAACACCTGAAGGTGTAAAGCCAGTAGGATATAAATGGATATTTGTGAGAAAAAAATGAGAACAATGAAATTGTGAAATATAAAGCAATACTTGAAACCCAAGGATTTTCATAAAGGTCTGGATTTGATTATGATGAAACGTATTCATCTGTAGTGGATGCTATCACATTTAGATATTTTGTGAGTTTTACAGTACATGAAAAACTAAATATGCAACTAATGGATGTCGTTACTGCATATTTATATGGAAATTTTGAAAACAATATTTATATGAGAATCTCCGAAAGATTCAACATGCCTGAAGCATGCAAATCAAATCCTAAAGATATTTATTCTATTAAATTACAAAGATCTTTATATGGACTCAAACAATCTAGACGTATGTGGTATAACCGCTTGAACGAATGTTTAACTTGTGAGAACCCGTAAATTTCTTTATTTCTAGGCCTTATTTTAATTATTTGCACGCCTTTTATGCATTTTCTTTATTAGGAAAATTTTCTAAATAATTTTTATGAGTAAATATAGTTTTTAGATGATTTTTCTAGTATTGGTTAGTTTTGGAGAAATTAAAAGCGTATACCAGACGTGGGACCTGCTAGTGCGGAAAGTTCGATAAAATTCGGCCAATTAGGTTAAGTTTTGGATACCGGGTTTCCTTTAGCAGGTGTTAAGAGATAACTAGAGGTTACTAAATGGATTGGTGTGAGAGGAAAAAAAGGATAGCCATGTATTAATTATAGTGACAAGTGTCACTTGGAGAATTGTTCTTACTTTTTGACCACTATTCATTACTTTACTAATTAAATAAAAAAATTGCCTAAAAATCATTCAAAATTGCACTCTCTTGGCCAGCCATCTTTCAAGAGAAAAGAAGAAAAACCTCTCCACTTTCTTACTTCTATTCTTGCTCAATCTTTCATTCCAACCGGTTAATCTTCAAATTATTCCATAAAACCTCTTAGTTTAGTGGTATTAAGGTTGGTTGTGAAGTGGTTTGGAGGAGCAAGGTGCTAAAGTGGGTCTTTTCTTGGGTTTGCAAGGTATGTGACCAAGGAACCTTCCCTTTGATCCTAATAATGCTTAATTAGTGACTTATGTGAGATGAAGTGATGATTTTAGGTGTTGTTTCATGATTTTGGTAGAAATTGGTGAAGTTTTATATTTATTTATGATTTTTCTGTTTTCATATGATTAATATTGTGTGGCCATGTATGATGGTCTAGTATGGGTTAGAATGAAGCTTTGGTATGATAATTGTAATGATTAGTGGAAAATTTCTGGTTTAAAGCAAAAAATTCCAGAATTAGGGTTTTTATTAGGCCTGTTCTGCCCGGTACTATTCAACTAGGTTAGAGGCTGAATTAGCTTTGGGTTAAAATATGAAAGTTGTAGAGAATGATATTTTATAGTTGTCTACAAATTTCAGCTCAATCGAAGCAATGTAGCCTATGAAAAGACTAAAATACCCCTGCTGCCCTGTTTCTATCCGAACCTGGTAATCAGCTTTGGTAATTGGTTAATTTGATTGGGAATACTACTGATTTAGTTGTTTATGTCTTCTTAAGAAATATAGCCTGGTATCTCACCTTTCGGATGGCTTTGGAATCACTTGAATTGTACCTTGGTAGCCTGAATTATGGGTATTTAACCAGAATGTGGTTCGTTAACCTGTTTATGCAGTTTTGGTTTGGTACATTGAACTTTTGACCTAGTTGCACTACAAACTGGACTGAGTGGCCTTCTTCAACATTGTAGCCATTTCTGTTAGCTTTGAAACGGTGTATATTACACATCCATCCGATAATCATAGTGCCGGTTGTGTCCAATACGCTTAATGACGTCAAAACTGTTTTTAGGTCTTAGAGCTTAAATTTCATTTCCGGACTTTCCCTAGCTTAATTTTGTACTTATACGTGCTAATGAAGCCTTATCTTTGGTAGTGTGTGGAATTGGTTTATGACTTGTAATCGAGTCTTATTGTGGTTGTTTGAATATTTTAGGGCGTGACGGTGATTAAAGACGCTCTTTGGGGCGGAAGTTTATGAAATTTCACTTGCTTGCCTGGTGAGTATACTACTCACTTGATTGTTACTATGTGGCTTTGTTACACTTGAAATCGATGATTTGATGACTTAATTGCATTGTTGACTTAATTGCATTGTTGACCTTGCTTGAGGTGAGGGTGTACTTGATCACTCTCACCCTTTTATCTTATATGATTGTTTACTGTATATTTGAGTGGTACATGCAAATACTTGATTTGGTGTCGTTTGGACGACTATCCAACGCCCATTACTGTTACTACTGAACTCAACCCCATTGGTAGTCGATTGAATCAAGCCGGCGAGGGCTTGGTCGTGAAAATTGATGAGCCATGGGGACTGTTACAAGGAATCATTGAGTATGAGACTCTTGGTTCCGGTATACTCGAGTATTACCAAATTTATACTGTATGGAGTTTGTGTGACGGCCCCACCTCATCTTAGGGCGTACCAAAGAGTTCGGCAGGTCGCCTGCCCAACTCTTGCCAGAACTCACTCACTCGTATCATGTATATACATCCATAGACAATAGATACTCAAGTAAAAGATAAGAACTTCTACACACCAGAAGTCTTCAAAGTTTACCATTCAAGTACAAACATCGAATATACAAGGGTTCTCATTCCTCATACAACCAGCCCGTGCCAAGCACTAGGGCGAGAACCATTACAAGGCCAAAGAACTAGATCAACTATACTATACAGAACTCTCGTCCTTGCTCGCCTTCCCCTGCTAAGCAAAACAATTGACGTGGTATGAGCTAAAATGCCCAGTGAGGTTCTATATATATAAACAAGTAATTAAACAAGGAACAGTAGTCATGTAATAACAATTAATCCAGAAAACCTTATGTATATTTCATGAGTGGTTGGGACTTATTACAGGTATGGAGCATATCACAGGTATAGCACATGATTTCATGTTGGCATTTTAGCATGGAACAATTATCATGATACACGGTAACCATTTACTGAAGGATACGGTGTTCCGGTGGAACTTTGTAGGTCCTCTGCACCTTATAACTTCCGGATCCCCACAGTTGACTGGCCATCACCTTATCCCTCCAGTGGTAATACTCGAGTATACCGACGGTTGTCCAGGGTTCCAACCTACCCGACCGAGCCCAGTGCTGGCTCGAGTAGGTCAGTAACCGAGGCGGGGCCCAAGTTCAGCTTAGAGCTTACAACATGCACAAGTAACCAAATAATTCGACAAAAGGTAAAATTCACCAATTGAATAGGTCGAGTGAGGTAAAGTACACACTCGCCTAACAATGATGGACAACTTCATATAGCATGTATCGAGTTCGTATAGTCATTTGCTATGGTTAATCATTTAACCAATTCATATCGATATTCAATGCCAGTATACATTATTTATATAGGCATGAGTATGGTAAATACTTAATCCATGTACTTAACACATAATAATCATGAAACGAGCATGTCTTAGGTTTATTCAATTACGTATTCCTATATGGAACACTCACCTTGCAAAAATTCATTTTAGAGGTCATAGAAAACAATTAACATTTAATCATATTTTCACAAATAATCACTTAGTCCCAACAATCCACATAGTCACACAAAACAACGGGTATATAGGACACTCACCTATTTACGCACAATAACGGGCAAAATATCCATCCGGATATTATCTTTAGTCACCGAGAAAACCTAAGATTAAATGAAAAGAATATTACTACTCGTTTATCACAAAACAATTAGGTGCAATCAAAGAAGCTCGACAAATGATGAGTAGAACGTATAAAAGACTTTAAAGTGGAATGAGAACATTTGGACCCGTGGACAAAAATAACTAGGATTTCATAGACCACACATAAAACCAAACTCAAAAGGGTTATAAAATTTTCTAATGGAAACACTTGAACTAAAGACAAGTCAAAATCCAACTAGATAGACTAAGAAATACCGTTTTCGGAATCGTTTATATGGTTGAAACTTATCACATATTCAAGTAGATATTATAGACTAATTGTCTTAATGAAATTCATGAAAAAGAGAGGACAAAATACTCAAGAAAATCCTAAACTACTCCTCTTGATTTGGTAAGAGTAAGTAAACATTTGGAGTTTCCAATTGAAGAGGGATCATGTTTTTAAGATGGAAAAATGGTCATAGTATTATACAAGTTCAAATAGAACTTAGCTTTCGGGCGAAAATTTAGGCAGCATGCCCTTTGTGTTTACCTAATTTTCCAGCCATTTAGGCTTCATTATTTTTCCTCAGCCACAACCCAAAGTCACACATATCATAATTCAAGTCAAAAGCCGTTCCATAGGCTCATCTTATCATAAGAATAAGAATCACAATAATAACAAGTGCAAAAATACAATCTAGCACAAGACAGATTTGACGTGTGGATGCGGAAATAATATATCCGAGGCTACGCTTATCAGATTGAGGCGCAACTTATGCCGTTTCGAAGCTAAGACACAGGGCTACAATGTTTATGAAAGTCACTTAGTCCAGTTTCCAATTTAACATAGTCAAATCCTCAATTTACATAACTAAAATCTAACTCGTCGGCTGTCTAACCGCATTGTACTGTAATGGTCATATCTCCGGTTACAAAAGTCCGATTCAGGTGTTCTTAGAGGCGTTAGAAAGCTAAGTCAGAATACTACAACTTTCATGTTTTGGTAAAAAGCTAAATTGTGAGAGCCCGTAAAACCCTAATTATTTTCCTAGGGTTTATTCCCCTTTAATTGCATAATTTTGCATTTTCTGGCTTAGAAATATTTTCTGAGAGGATTTTATGAGCAATTATAGTTTTAAGATGATTTTTCTAGCATTGGCGAGTTTTTAGAAAATTAAGGATAAATAATGGACGTGGGACCCACTAGTGCGAAAAGTTCAGAAAAATTCGGCCAATAAGGTTAAGTTTCGGATACTGTTATAAATTTATCGGGTGTTAAGAGATAAGTAGTGTGTGTGAAGTGATTGATGTGAGAGAGAAAAGAAAGATAAGAAGGCATTAATGAAGGTGACAAGTGTCACCTTCTTATTGGATACTTTTAAAGAAATACTATTCATCATTTTGACTTTCTTGACCAAGGGTTAAATATCTCAAAAAAAATCATAAAAATTTACCATTTCTTACCTTGTGTTGGCCGGCCATCCCAAGCTCAAGAAGGAGAAGAACTTCTTCATTTTGCAAGCTTCCACTTGGTCCAATCTACCACAAACCAAAGCCTAGAGTTGTTTCTTCTCCATAAAAACTTTGCTTCTAGTGTTAGTAAGTGTATTGGTGAACTTTGTTTGAAGATCAAAGGTGTCCAATATCCCTCTTTCTCTTGATTTCTTGGTAAGTGTTGCTTGAACACCCTACTACCTCTAATAATGGTCATATGATGCTTAGAAGTGGCATGAGTGGGTGAAAATGTGATTTATTTCTTGATTTGGCTTGTTATGGTGAAGTTTTTATTTTATTGGGAATTTTTCTGGTTTAATATGATCTTGATGTTGGGGGCTTGTATGATGAATTGTAATGGTTGGAAATGGCCCTAGTGGATGTCAAATGTGGTTAAATGCAACTAATTTTGGATTTGGATGGAAAATTGGAAAGTTAGGGTTCTTGAAGCCCCAATTCTGTCCGGTTTTAGATCACTGTGTTAGAGGCCGAATTTGACTTTGCTCAAAACATGAAAGTTGTAGGTATTGATGAGGTTGATGTTCCTGCAAAATTTCAGGTCATTTGGATTAATGTAGAATGAGTTATGACGAAATTACTGTAGCTGTTCTGCTTTGAGCAGAATGCGAAAACTGCGATAGTAATTGGCCATTTTGACTGGAATTGGTTTGGATTTTGGAGTTGGTGTCTTCTGATGAAATGTAGCTGAGTGTCTTAGCTAACATATGCCTTTGGAATTTCGGCATTTGGACTTGTAAGGACTGAGATATACTGATTACAGTTTTTTGTGTTTTGCGAACCTGTTTTAGGAATTCTGGGTTAGTATTTGGCATTTTCGACCTAGTTAAGCTAGGAACTGGATTGAGTGGTCTTCTACATTATTGTAGCCCTGTTCCATAGCTTCGAAACGGTGGGTCTTACACCCCCAACCGATATTTGTAGTGAGAGTTGTACCATTACCGCATAATGAGTATAAAACAGTTTTCTATTTGGGGCCAAGACTAAGGCCATTTTCTAATTTCTGGTTTGCTATTATGCTCATTTATGCATATGAAACCCTATTGGGGTTGTGTTTAGCATTGCTATATGACTCGTTATCGAGTCTCATTGTATGTGTTATATGTTCTAGGGCTTGAAGGTAGTGCACGACGGCTTGGTGATCGTGGTACATGAAATACCACTTACTTGCTTGGTGAGTATACCACTCACTAAATTGTTACTATGTGGCTTTGTTAAATGTTATGTGATGCCTTGATGGCTTATTCGAATATTGAAATTGATTAAGGTGAGGGTGTACTTGACCGCCCTCACCTCTTTTGATATTGTCACTGAATGGCTACCGTTTTATTGCATTACTGAACTTGATATATTGGTTGGTGAATTTCATTTCATGGAAACTGAATTGATGTCGTTTGGACGATGTCCAACGGCCTTACTGCATTACTGAGCTCAACCCCGTTTGGTAGTCAATTGGATCGAGCCGGCGAGGGCTTGGTCGTGAAGATTGAATCGCCACGGGGACTGTACTGGGGAACCTTGTGGTAATGAGACCCTTGGTTCCGGTAAACTCGAGTATTACCAAAAATATTACTGAATGGAGTGCGGGCCCGGTTGGGGTATGATAGGTGGAAGGAATGGAAGTAAAGAGTTGTCTACGGTTTGGTATTTTAACATTGACGGAGAGTCAATGAGGTTGGTTCAAGATTGCAAGCGTGGAATTGGGCTCTTGAGAGCCGACCGTATCCTTTTACCGTTTTGCTTCATTGCTTATTTGTGCACTTTAAATGAAGGTTCATTCTTATATGACTCTGATTGCTTATTGGGTGGTATACCACTGGGCTTTGGCTCATTCCGTGTTATTTGTTTTCCTTACAGGGATATAATTGCTTTTGAAAATGGACTGGATAGTCAATTGCCATACTGAGCTTGTAAATGTCTTTTGTATAGCTCTTGAAGTGAAACCCTAATGTATAACGGGTTCATTTCCTTTTGATAGGCAAATCGAATGTGTACTCCTTAATGAATAGTTTTGGCATGCCATTATGGTTGTAAATGTTGATTTCCGTTGTACATATATGCTTGGCTATGGTTTAGATAAATTTCGGCTTCGGTTTTCGTTTTATTTTATTTTATTTTATTTTGTGTTTTGACTTGTTTGCGCGCGATGTTATGTTCCGGAACATTTTAGATTGACGTAAACCGTACCGTTAGTCCTGGCGAGAGCTGGGCAGGCAGTCCGCTAACCCCTTTGGTTCGCCTTAGGGGAAGGTGGGGCTGTCACATAAATCACTACGGATCCTAGTGGAAAAACGTGATAAACTGGATAAACTGACCAAACGGACTGCTGGGGAAAAATTTAAAACAGTAAGGGTATTTTGGACTTTTCACGACTTACGTTGCTCCGATTGAGCTGAAATTTTGTAGGCACCTATAAAATACCATTCTCTACAACTTTCATGCTTCGACCTAAGGCCAATTAGGCCTCTAACATAGGGCTACAAAACCGGACAGAAAGGGGAAAGAAATTTCCAGAAATCTGGAATTTTTTGATTGTTAATGGAACCTTTCTTGATTTCTTGCTCCCATCATCACTACAACCACTTATCTAAGCTTAGATACAACATAGATCATCCATATAGCAAGTATAGGCAGCACATACCTCAAAAAAACAAAGCTTGCAAGAGTACCACTTCACTTCCTCTTGAAAATTTTAGCTTCCCTAGCTTCCCAAGATCACAATTCACACTTTAATCGGTTTAGAATTTGTTTCTTTCACTTGGATAGTGCAAATCAAGAAGAAATTTTTGTTTTCTCTTGCTCTCCCTTTCCTCTCTCTCCTAGCTCGGCTATGCAGCAGAAAATTGGGGAAGAATGAAGCTTAACTGGTCTTATAAGAAGACAAGAAGATTAGAACAAATTGTGTCCACAAGTTTAGCCAACACTTGGCTTGATTTCCACCACAAAATTTTTCTCTTTCCTTCCTTGCATTTTAGCCCTTTAATTTCGGCCAAGATGTCATCATGAGAGAGGAGATATTTTGCTCCATTAGTAATAAACTTGTATGGC
The DNA here is from genome assembly GCF_036785885.1 of Coffea arabica. Taxonomy (NCBI): domain Eukaryota; kingdom Viridiplantae; phylum Streptophyta; class Magnoliopsida; order Gentianales; family Rubiaceae; genus Coffea; species Coffea arabica. The sequence goes on from NC_092326.1 coordinate 19,471,714, forward strand.
AAGAAAGTGGCGGTCAAGTGGTGGTTCAATCGGTAGTGCACGGTACACGTCGGTGTGACGCGTTTTCTCTTAAATCGTACGTACTAGAGTTTTTACTTCCAATTCACTAACTTTTTATTATTGCTTCTACTCACATATTATTTCTCACTTAAAAGTCACTCTTAAGCACCAAATTTGATCCTTACTCGGTACCGGATAATTATACTGCGGTTACACGAAAAATCCGATTTCACCTTGAATTGAAAACGAATAGGAAAACCCTAATTTCCTATGGTCATTGGCACTTTTCTAGGGTGATTGAACCATGGATAACATGAAATAATAATTACCAAATAATTTTCAAATAAAAGGGAATTTTTTTTTGAGAAATATGTAAGGAATTTGCGAGTCCTCACACTCTTTCCCCCTTAAAAGAATTTCGACCTCGAAATTCCAACTTGCACTAATCAGATCAAATATCTCAAAGGTCAATCACATAATAAGAATCACTCATCACAATCAAGTACTAAAAATACTCCAATTCTATTTATCACTTAGCAACAAGCCAACAGGTAGCTAAGCAAGTAACCAAATACAACATGCAAAAGGCCTCGATTTAACCAACTAGCTCTGAGTTGGAAAATAAAGTCTCAGATATTTGAAAAATTTCAGAACATGGCTCAGGTTCAAGTCAAAAATTTCTCAAGTTGGAAATATTACCCCTGGCGATGCTGGATAACACAACAAGCTAGCAGAACGGCTATACTTCACCAAAGGGTCTCAGTTAAAAATTTCATCCCTAGTGGTGCTTGTAAATACAATAGGCGATGCCTCACCAGAGAGGTTCAGTTCAACCGCTACAGAAGAGTAGTAGTCGGTCTACAACCACACAAATACGAAAATGTTCAGAAGCGGGGCCAATTACTCTAAGTTCAAGGAGCACAGGAACGAATAAGAACTCACAAAATCCAAGTCCACTTACAGGTCATATACGAACCAAACTACTTGCTCAGGTGTAAATGAAATTCCATATATTTAGTCAAATTAAATCCACTAAGTGTATGTAAGAATACACTTACCAAAACAAGTTCAAGTCTCAAATGGGTGTAGCCTAGTCGTCTTAGGCAGTTCAAGTAGTTCAAATCCCAACACTTACAACTCGGGTGGTGCCAACCTTAATCAAACAAAAAGACTAGAAGAAGGATGCAAAATCAAAAGTTTTCTCAACAATTTCGGTCACCACCATAATCTGTCAAAACCCAAGCTAAACACTTATTGAACAAGTCCAAGTCATTATTTTAATCTACTCATTCAGTTAAGTCTCGAGTCCAAGACAAAATCTTTTTAATCCTTTCACGAGTAAGGGTTGGAATACTCTAATATCTCATAGACGAGTTCACCAGTAGTGGTAAGGATTACCTTCTTTAATCTCAGGCAACTCTGAACCGTGTGGTGTGTTCATGTCATGCGTTCTTTCAAACGCCACTGGTTGGTTCCTCCTTCCATTGACTTGTCGAGGGACAGTTCCATTTCCCCATTGAGCAGTAGTTTCTCGTGGATATCTCCTTGGACAGTTATGAACTTTATGGTTGGTACTCCTACACCCCATACACTTTCGTCCCTTTAGCCAACAGTTTTTTTCAGTGTGATTCGTCTTTCCACAATATCCACAAGTCGGACAAGGCATTGTGACCTGAGTTGCTTGCGAAATTTTCTTTGATCGTATTTGTCCCACTGAAGTCCCTCGCGACATAGTTCCTTTTGGTTCCTTTATCATGAGTGGTGCAGGAAGTAACAGTCCTACTCCATCCATTTATTTTCTAACTTTGGGTGGTGGTTCATTTTCCCCTAGTGTACTGTCAGATGCATCTCTTTTCCTTGCTTGAAAAGCTCTCAGTTGAGATTTTATACTTTCTACCCTTTGCGCTTTTTCGAGAGTGTCACTAAACGTTTCAATCTGTGCTGCGGCAAAGGCATCTTGGATTTCTAAATTTAATTCTTGGATAAACCGTCTTATTCTTTTCCGTTCAGTAGCCACCAATTCTGGGGCATATGTAAATAACTTCGTAAAGCGTGTTTCATACTCAGCTATGCTCAAAGTTCCTTAACAAAGCTTTATAAAATCATCTTCTCTCTTTTCTTGGACAAGTGGAGGAAGAAATTTCTCATTAAATTCACGTACAAAATTTATCCAAGTTCTTGGAGTTTGATCCCTTTCCCACTTGTTTCTTATAACATTCCACCAGGCTCGTGCTGCTCCTTCAAGTTGAAATATAGCAAAGGTGACTTGTCTCTCCTCGGTGTAATCCAAAGCATCGAATATATTTCTTATATTTTCTAACCAATTCTCAGCCACTTCTGGATCAGGTTCTCCAGCAAATTTGGGCGGGAAGAATTTCTGAAACCGCTCTAAACCTCGATCCTCCCCTATTTCTTGGTTTTCTTGTCCAACACCTTGACATTGTTGAGCTACTAAGAGCTCCAGGATATCCGTCATGCGAGTTAAAACTTGTCCCATTTGGTCATTTCCTCTCCCAGCACTTGGTTCAGCATTTTGGTCAATATCAGATCTATTATCTTCTCTTTCATTTCGGGGTTGTCTAAGTTGACGTCCCTTTCGTTGTCCTCTAGTTTCCATGTCCACGGCTAATCTATACACATATATATAAATCTCATACTAAGCCTTAGTCGAACTACACACATGTGCCAGTAACACCCTTTAGAGGAAAAGAAATCACATATACAAATATCATTATCACTGTGCGAGCACACGCAAACTAGAGTTCATTAAATCATAAAACAAGTTATGACCAAGTAAAGTCCATGCCAAGTCAAAGTCAATGACAAAATAAACAAGTGATTATCACAAGTACACTCGTCCCCAAGGCGCAACTCTTAAGTTCTACTCCCGTCGTCTCACTATAAAAGATCACAAGTAGGGATTCATTAGATTAATTGGAACTAGACGATTCTCGTTCCCTAACATGCTCGATTTCAATCTCACCACAAGGATCTTTTGGGTTACAATATTTTCCAGACTCAGCTAAAATGACCCTGTCCGGTCTCTCACGTCACTTCCTAGTCACTAGATGTCCGTAGATTTCTTATATTCATTTTAATCGGACAAAGCCTGTTCATGTTCCAAAATACAAGTTTCAAGTACCTAGTAGCTAGCATCGCCTCAACTCTGGAGTACTCGGGCACGAAAATCCGAAATAAGGTAATTCACAACTCAAGCCGGCCGGTCCCAAGAGTATATCACCAAATTCGAGATTCCTACCCAACATACATATCAAATTTTCTCCAAGCAACAAGATAAAGGTTTTTATACCTATCGCATCTATGATCCACAGCTTCACTCTAGAAGGGCACTTAACCCTTTTTCTCATCCATATGATAAGGACCATAACACCACTGGGTCCTATCTTGCTCCTTTGTAGAGACCACGTGAAGTGGCTCTAAATTACATCGCTACAAGCAATCGTTTAACTTTCAAGCCAGTCCCACAGTTTGGCATCCTAAACATCAGTCTAGGATACACTACAAAGATCTGAAGCCTAAGCTCTGATACCACCTGTGACGGCCCCACCTCACCCTAGGGCGTACCAAAGAGTTCGGCGGGCCGCCTGCCCAACTCTCGCCAGGACTCACTCACTCGTATCATGTATATACATCCATAGACAATAGATGCTCAAGTAAAAGATAAGAAACTTCTACACACCAGAAGTCTTCAAAGTTTACCATTCAAGTACAAACATCGAATATACAAGGGTTCTCATTCCTCATACAACCAGCTCGTGCCAAGCAGTAGGGCGAGAACCATTACAAGGCCAAAGAACTAGATCAACTATACAATACAGAACTCTTGTCCTTCCTCGCCTTCCCCTGCTAAGCAAAACAATTGACGTGGTATGAGCTAAAAAGCCCAGTGAGGTTCTATATATATAAACAAGTAATTAAACAAGGAACAGTAGTCATGTAATAACAATTAATCCAGAAAACCTTATGTATAGTTCATGAGTGGTTGGGACTTATTACAGGTATGGAGCATATCACAGGTATAGCACATGATTTCATGTTGGCATTTTAGCATGGAACAATTATCATGATACACGGTAACCCTTTACTGAAGGATACGGTGTTCCGGTGGAACTTTGTCGGTCCTCTGCACCTTATAACTTCCGGATCCCCACGGTTGACTGGCCATCACCTTGTCCCTCCAGTGGTAATACTCGAGTATACCGACGGTTGTCCAGGGTTCCAACCTACCCGACCGAGCCCAGTACTGGCTCGAGTAGGTCAGTAACCGAGGCGGGGCCCAAGTTCAGCTTAGAACTTACAACATGCACAAGAAACCAAATAATTCGACAAAAGGTAAAATTCATCAATTGAATAGGTCGAGCGAGGTAAAGTACACACTCGCCTAACAATGATGGACAACTTCACATAGCATGTATCGAGTTCGTATAGTCATTTGCTATGGTTAATCATTTAACCAATTCATATCGATATTCAATGCAAGTATACATTATTTATATAGGCATGAGTATGGTAAATACTTAATCCATGTACTTAACACAAAATAATCATGAAACGAGCATGTCTTAGGTTTATTCAATTACGTATTCCTATATGGAACACTCACCTTGCAAAAGTTCATTTTAGAGATCATAGAAAACAATTAACATTTAATCATATTTTCACAAATAATCACTTAGTCCCAACAATCCACATAGTCACACAAAACAACGGGTATATAGAACACTCACCTATTTACGCACAATAACGTGCAAAATATCCTTCCGGATATTATCTTTTGTCACCGAGAAAACCTAAAATTAAATGAAAAGAATATTACTACTCGTTTATCACAAACAATTAGGTGCAATCAAAGAAGCTCGACAAATGATGAGTAGAACGTATAAAAGACTTTAAAGTGGAATGAGGACATTTGGACCCGTGGACAAAAATAACTAGGATTTCATAGACCACACATAAAACCAAACTCAAAAGGGTTATAAAATTTTCTAATGGAAACACTTGAACTAAAGACAAGTCAAAATCCAACTACATAGACTAAGAAATACCGTTTTCGGAATCGTTTATATGGTTGAAACTTATCTCATATTCAAGTAGATATTATAGGCTAATTGTCTTAATGAAATTCATGAAAAAGAGAGGACAAAATACTCAAGAAAATCCTAAACTACTCCTCTTCATTTGGTAAGAGTAAGTAAACATTTGGAGTTTCCAATTGAAGAGGGATCATGTTTTTAAGATGGAAAAATGGTCATAGTATTATACAAGTTCAAATAGAACTTAGCTTTCGGGCGAAAATTTGGGCAGCATGCCCTTTGTGTTTACCTAATTTTCCAGCCATTTAGGCTTCATTATTTTTCCTCAGCCACAACCCAAAGTCACACATATCATAATTCAAGTCAAAAGCCGTTCCATAGGCTCATCATATCACAAGAATAAGAATCACAATAATAACAAGTGCAAAAATACAATCTAGCACAAGACAGATTTGACGTGTGGATGCGGAAATAACATATCCGAGGCTACGCTTATCGGATTGAGGCGCAACTTATGCCGTTTCGAAGCTAAGACACAGGGCTACAATGTTTATGAAGGTGACTTAGTCCAGTTTCCAATGTAACTTAGTCAAATCCTCAATTTACAGAACTAAAATCTAACTCGTCGGCTGTCTAACTGCATTGTACTGTAATGGTCATATCTCCGGTTACAAAAGTCCGATTCAGGTGTTCTTAGAGGTGTTAGAAAGCTAAGTCAGAATACTACAACTTTCATGTTTTAGTAAAAAGCTAAATCACTACGGATCCTAGTGGAAAAATGTGATAAACTGGATAAACTGATCAAACGGACTGCTGGGGAAAAACTTAAAACAGTAAGGGTATTTTGGACTTTTCACGACCTACATTGCTCCGATTGAGCTGAAATTTTGTAGGCACCTATAAAATACCATTCTATACAACTTTCATGCTTCAACCTAAGGCCAATTAGGCCTCTAACATAGGGCTACAAAACCGGACAGAAAGGGGAAAGAAATTTCCAGAAATCTGGAATTTTTTGATTGTTAATGGAACCTTTCTTGATTTCTTGCTCCCATCATCACTACAACCACTTATCTAAGCTTAGATACAACATAGATCATCCATATAGCAAGTATAGGCAGCACATACCTCAAAAAAACAAAGCTTGCAAGAGTACCACTTCACTTCCTCTTGAAAATTTTAGCTTCCCTAGCTTCCCAAGATCACAATTCACACTTTAATCGGTTTAGAATTTGTTTCTTTCACTTGGATAGTGCAAATCAAGAAGAAATTTTTGTTTTCTCTTGCTCTCCCTTTCCTCTCTCTCCTAGCTCGGCTATGCAGCAGAAAATTGGGGAAGAATGAAGCTTAATTGGTCTTATAAGAAGACAAGAAGATTAGAACAAATTGTGTCCACAAGTTTAGCCAACACTTGGCTTGATTTCCACCACAAAATTTTTCTCTTTCCTTCCTTGCATTTTAGCCCTTTAATTTCGGCCAAGATGTCATCATGAGAGAGGAGATATTTTGCTCCATTAGTAATAAACTTGTATGGCAAGAAAGTGGCGGTCAAGTGGTGGTTCAATCGGTAGTGCACGGTACACGTCGGTGTGACGCGTTTTCTCTTAAATCGTACGTACTAGAGTTTTTACTTCCAATTCACTAACTTTTTATTATTGCTTCTACTCACATATTATTTCTCACTTAAAAGTCACTCTTAAGCACCAAATTTGATCCTTACTCGGTACCGGATAATTATACTGCGGTTACACGAAAAATCCGATTTCACCTTGAATTGAAAACGAATAGGAAAACCCTAATTTCCTATGGTCATTGGCACTTTTCTAGGGTGATTGAACCTTGGATAACATGAAATAATAATTACCAAATAATTTTCAAATAAAAGGGATTTTTTTTTTGAGAAATATGTAAGGAATTTACGAGTCCTCACAGTTTGGGCCCGGTAGGGGTATGTTGGGTGGAAGAAATGGAAGTAAAGTGGGGCCTACGGTTGGTTACCTGGTAAACATTGACGGAGGGTCAATGAAGTCTGATCAAGTATACAAGCAAGAAAAGGGGCTCTTGAGAGCCGTCTGTATCCTTTTACCAATTCTATTGATGTGTACTCTTTGCTTACTTTTATTAGATGAATTGGAATGAAATGCTATCTGCTTATATGAATTTCGTTGCTTGAGTGGTAGTATATCACTGGGCGTAAGCTCACTCTGTTCCTTTTGTTTTCGTTACAGGAATTTGAATATTGTTGGAAAGACTGAATGTTGGATGCCGAGTTGAGCTTGTGTGAATGTATTTTGAATAGCTCCTTTTGGGCAAAACCCTAAATGTATTTTGAGCTAATTATCTCCCTTTTGTTTTGTAAATTACAAACGTATGTATATAACACTGTCTAACCCTGTTTATGGGTTCTATTTGGTTTGGAAATAGTTTTCCGAGTTATATGACATGGCGCCCACTATTCACCGACGATTTGATTTGCGTTTGGCTATTTTACGATTTCGGCTTGTGTGAGCGCGTTTTATTTTCCCGGAATGTTTTAGATCGCATTGCACTGTCCCGTTAGTCCTGGCGAGAGTTGGGCAGGCAGCTCGCTAACCCCTCTGGTTCGCCTTAGGGGGAGGTGGGGCTGTCACATGTGGTATCAGAGCCTAGGTTTGAATTGGCCTGGGGTGTATTAAAAATGCTTGATTTGAGGATTATTTTGATTGTGTTCCTTACGGTTATTTACGTTTACTTACCCTTTGGTGTAGGATGGACGGACATAGTGGGCCTAGTACTAGCCCTGCTGGGGAGCGACCGCATGGGGTGCTTCCGGTGATTCCGTACCAGATCCGGCCTAGAGGGGCCGTAGGGCGTTGGAGTCCGGCGAGTCGCCTTCGTCGTTGCGAGTGTCGCCATACCTACACCTACCCTAACACCTTAGTGTTGGCCGTGGTCGAGGAATGGAAGGAGTTGGCCAAAGATAACGCTAGGCTCAAGGCCGAGGTGAATCAGTTGAGGGCGGCCAACGAGAAACAAGCCAAGCGAATTAAGGATCTAGAGTACGATGTGATCGAGTGTGAAGATAGAGTGGACGACCTCTACGCTCAACTTAGGGAGGCACTGAGTGTAAGACTAAGCGAGCTCGGAAGGTTAGGGTTCGAGCCGAGTCGATCCTGAACCTCTGCAATGACGTGCTCGAGGAGGTGAGCGACGAGGTGTCGTGCACAGGGGCCGGAGGCAGGAGATGAATCCACCCCGTCAGGTGGGTCCACTAGCCCGACGACAGACTAGGTCGTACTCTTGGAGGTCTTTTGGAGGTTTAGATTATTGTATATAGGACGGATAGGGATGGATAGACCTGGGAAAGAGCGTTAGCTAGCCGTTTTGTACGTTGCACTAGCAATGTGTATATTGCTTTTGATAATGCCTTTCTCTTGTGGACTGTCTTGTTGTACTTGACTTGACTGACTGTTAATATGTGCCTTGTTTGCCCTTGTTTTTGTGACTTTGTTTGGAATGTATATATGTGTTATTGTAAAAGCTTTTGAGGTTTTACTTACATGTATTGTTATTTTATTGTTTTAGTACATTTGCCTAGATCAAATAGATTTCATGGAAGGCACACATAGTGGACGGGGACGTGGGCGTGGGAGTAGGCAACCTACGCCAGACAGGGGTGCTGGGGAAACCTCATTTGGATCTAATCCTGAACCGAGGGTTGACCCCAACGTTCAAATAGTTGCTGCTATGCAGCAAATGACCAACTTACTGGCACAAGTGGTGCAGCAATAGGGTCAAAACCCAAACGCTAATCCTGGGAACCCTGGCAATCACGTCGAGAGCGACAATAGGGCTCTTGAGAGATTTCAGAAGTTCGCCCTACTGAAATTCATTGGGGGGCCCGACCCGGATGTCGCCGAAATATGGTTCGAGAAAATGGTAGACATTTTCGCTGCCCTGCACTACACCGAAGAACGGCAGGTGACTTTTGCCATTTTCCAGTTGGAAGGGGCGGCCCGTTCCTGGTGGAATGTCATTCTGCAGAAGTGGGAACAGGAGCAGACGCCCGGGACCTGGGTGAATTTTATGAGAGAATTCAATGCGAAATTCTTCCCTCCTCTAGTCCAGGAATGGAAGGAAGATAAGTTTATCCGACTCCGCCAAGGGGCTCAGTCTGTGGCAGAGTATGAGAGTCAGTTCACCCGCCTATCTAAGTTTGCTCCTGAGCTGATTATGACCGAGCAACGGCGGATCAAGCGTTTTATCCAGGGCTTGAATGTCGAAATCCAGAAGGACCTCGCAATGGCTCAAATTAATGCTTTTAGCGAGGCCGTGGAGAAGGCCCAACGGGTAGAGAATGCTAGGTTGCAAGTCCAAAACTTCCAGGCAAAGAAGCGAGGTTTTCCTGAGAGCAATTCAGGACAGGGGAAGAAGAGTACCCCCTCCAAGTTTGGACGAGGAGCTGGAGGTGGACGACAGACGGGGTTCGGCAGAGGGGCTCAGTCCAGAGGTGGCTTAGCTGGGAGAGGCTAAGGCGGAAATTTCCAGAAGGGTTCAGGTTCGGCGTCCCGTGGGCCTTGTGGGTACTGCGGAAAGCCGAACCACTCCGAGGATAATTACTAGAAGAAAGAAGGGAAATGTCTGCGCTGCGGAAGTGCAGACCACCGGCTCGCCACCTGCCCAGTCCTAAAGCAAGACGGAAAGGGAGTCCAACCAGCGCCAAAGACCAATGCGGGACCAGCTAAGGGAGATGGGACGAAATCTAAGGTCGCGGCTCGCATGTACTCGTTAGAGCCCCAGCAGGTCCCAGATTCCTTTGAGGTCGTAGAAGGTACGATCCCTGTATTCCATCGCTTTGCCAAAGTTTTAGTAGATCCTGGTGCCACCCATTCCTTTATTAATCCTGATTTTATGTGCGGCATTGACATAAAACCTGCTAGTTTACCTTACGGCCTAGAAGTTAGTACGCCTATGGGGGATCGTCGTTTGGTTACTAGTCTGGTTTATAGGGATTGTGAGGTTTGGGTAGGAGAGAAGAGATTGTTACGAGACTTGATTAGCCTGTCCATCAAGGGGTATGATGTGATTCTAGGCATGGATTGGTTAGCCAGGTATAACGCCCAATTGGACTGTAAAAAGAACGTGGTGGAGTTCCGCATTCCTGGGGAGGAGACCCTAAGGTTAGATATAAGGGGAAGGTTAGCCTCCTCTGCCCTAATCTCGGGCACTCGGGCTAAGAAACTGCTAAATCGAGGGGCGCAAGGATTTTTAGCCTTTCTAATCAACACCCCCACGGATAAATTGAAATAGAGGACGTGGCCATAGAGGACGTGCCCCAGACGTGTTTCCTGATGAGTTAGTATCCTTGCCTCCGGAGAGAGAGATAGAATTTAAAATTGACTTGTTACCAGGAACCTCGCCTATCTCATAAACTCCATACCGAATGGCTCCTGCAGAGCTTAAGGAACTAAAATTGCAATTACAAGACCTTCTGGAGCGGGGCTTCACTCAAGAAAGTGGGTCTCCTTGAGGAGCTCCTGTCCTGTTTGCGAAGAAAAAGGATGGTAGTTTGAGGATGTGTATTGATTACCGGGGCCTGAACAACGTCACAGTTAAGAATAAGTATCCACTGTCCCATATTGACGAGTTGTTTGACCAGCTGCAAGAAGCGGTGGTCTTCTCGAAACTAGACCTCCGCCAAGGATATTATCAGTCACTAATCAGAAAAGAGGATATTCCAAACACCGCTTTCAATTCGAGATACGGGCATATGAGTTCGCGGTTATGCCCTTCGGACTGACCAATGCTCCTGCCGCCTTCATGGACTTAATGCATAGGGTTTTCAAGCCCTACCTGGATCGATTTGTCGTGGTCTTCATCGACGACATTCTGGTCTATTCCAAGACGCGTGAGGAGCACGAGTAGCACTTGAGAACCGTCCTGCAAACCCTGAGAAAACATCAATTGTACGCTAAGTTCAGCAAGTGCGAGTTTTGGTTGGAGAAAATTTCCTTTTTAGGGCACGTAATTTCATAAGAGGGCATCTCGGTTGACCCGGCGAAAGTAGAGGCCGTGACTAATTGGAAAAGGCCAGAAAACCCCACCGAGATTCGTAGCTTCCTAGGTTTAGCGAGGTATTACCGGCGTTTCATTAAGGATTTTTTCAAGTTGGCCGGTCCTTTAACCGACTTGACGAAGAAGCATGGTCGGTTTGTGTGGAATGCCCAATGTGACGTGAGCTTTCAGGAGTTAAAGAAAAGATTGACTATGGTGCCAGTTTTAGTCCTGCCTAACGGAGTTGATGGGTATGCAGTATATACTGATGCGTCACGAGAAGGCTTAGGGTGTGTATTAATGCAGAACCGAAATGTGATATCTTTTGTCTCTAGGAAGTTAAAATCCCATGAGCAAAACTACCCAACCCATGATCTGGAGTTAGCCGCGGTTGTTTTCGCTCTGAAGAAATAGAGGCACTACCTATATGGGGTAACGTTCGAGGTGTATTCCGACCATAAAAGCCTCAGGTATCTTTTCTCTCAAAAGGAATTGAATATGAGGCAACGACGGTGGATGGAGTTTCTGGAGGATTACGACTGCACTATCAACTACCATCCAGAAAAGGCGAACGTGGTGGCCGATGCCTTAAGTCGTAAGGCTCAGGTAGCAGGGCTGATGATCAAAGAGTGGAATT